>NW_027141852.1:8315757-8618787 GCF_036365525.1 Heterodontus francisci | reverse complement strand
GACTTGCCGCTTATTTGTCCAAATACCAAAGGGGTCTTTGACATCAGTGCTGGCCACCTCGACGTACCTGGCGAGAAAGGTGAGTACATCCACCACCGGAACATGGGGGTTGTAGAGGTGAATTGTCACCACCCGGTCACGTTGTGACGGAAGCGTGAAGAGCGGCTCCACTGTGAGGATCGACAGCGGCGCCCGGTCCCCTTTCTCCTTGAACGCCTTCAGGAACTTGATGCATCCCGCCACATTCTTGAATGTCATGTCGATATACCCACTGCTGGGGAAATCCTGCAGGCAGAAGATGTCCATAGCTTGAAATCCACAGCAATCGATGAGGATTTTCTTGATGAAGAAGGTGCGATCGACCAGTGCATCTCCTTCCTTGTCCTTCACCACCACCCGAATGGTGTTCCGCACTCCCTGGCCTGAAGCTCAAAGATTGGTTATAGCCATTTTACTCAAAGCCTACCCAGGATCAAATGCCACTGATCATAGTTTCTCCTCTGCCAAGTAAGTACTGAGAAGAACAGATACTACACTTGATCTTAGCCAAAAGGCTGAGAAGCTCCACCACTGGCGGTCCTGCCTTCAGTTGCCTGGACCCCAAGCTACTGGACATAGATTTTCTAGGAATTCGCTTCTTTACTGCACTGAAATTGGAGGCTTTTTCGATTTTATATATTCTGTCAGGTCGACAATTTAAGCCAATGCTTGGCTGCATTTTCTAATTCAAGGCTCTGCGATTGGTTAAGACATGTGAATAAGAAGAGGGTGACCAATCAGAAGTGGGTTCGGGTAAGCGTGGGCTCAAACTGTGTGAATTACAGGTCCCTGAATGCCTGAGCTGAAACTCTGTCCAAAGTCATAGCCAGTCGAGTCAAGTCTGCTCTGGAGTTGGTGATTCACCCTGACCAGACCTGTACTGTACCCGGCAGGAAGATCTCTGATAGTCTCGTGCTACTCAGGGATACGATCGCCTATGTACGGGACAGGAGGGTGGACACCTGCCTCATCAGCCTGGACCAGGAGAAGGCTTTTGACAGGAAATCGCACACCTACATGATGGACGTTCTTTCCAAAATGGGGTTTAGGGAGGGAATCTGCAATTGGATCAAACTGCTCTACACGAACATCAGTAGCGCAGTCTCAATCAATGGGTGGGAATCGGAAAGTTTCCTGATCCAATCTGGAGTCAGACAGGGCTGTCCTCTCTCCCCTGTCTTGTTTGTTTGCTGTGTTGAACCCTTTGCTGAGTCTATTAGGAAGGATGCGAGCATGAGAGGGGGTGACAATCCCAGGCAGCAGAGGCACTCAAGTGTGGTGGTCACCCGAGCCATTTTCCGCTTCATCTGGGGATCTAAAATGGACTGGGTCCAGAGGGACACGATGTTCAAATCTCTGGTCAAGGGCGGGAAAAATGTACCCAACGTGGCCCTCATCCTGATGACCACCTTCGTGTGCGGCTGCATCAAGCTGTGTGTAGACCTCCAGTATGCAAACTGCAAGTGTCACTACGTGCTGAGGTTCTATCTGTCCCCAGTGTTGCGAAGGATGGGCCTGGTCACATTGCCGCGGAACGCTCCATGTAGTTGGACCGTGCTGTACCACCTATCCTTCGTGGAGCAGTTGCTGCGGGAAAACACCTTTGACCACTGATCCTTCAGGCAGTGGTCTGCACGGAATGTTCTCAAGGCCCTACGGGAAAAGGAGATGGGGTATCCTGTCGGATGGTTCCCCGAGCAGACCACCAAAGTCATTTGGCAGAATGCCTCATCACCAGAACTTTCAAACAAGCACCAAGATGTAGTTTGGCTGGTGGTGAGAAGAGCCTCCCCGTCAGATCCTTCCTGCACGCCCGAAGACTCGCCCCCTCCGCGCAATGCCCCCACGGTGGCTGTGGTGGGGAAGAGACGGTTGCCCACTTCCTCCTGGAATATGTCTTTGCAAAGCAGGTGTGGAAAGAGATGCATTGGTTTATGTCGAGGTTTATCCCTAGCAGCTCTGTAACACAGGGGTCTGTGCTCTACGGGCTGTTCCCAGGGACACACACCGAGACAGACATCAACTGCTGTTGGAGGACTATCAATTCGGTCAAAGACGCCCTTTGGTCTGCCCGAAACTTGTTGTCTTCCAGCGCAAGGAGTTGCAGACTGGCACATTCCAAGGACCAGGACTACGTGCTGAGGGATGCACTAAAGCTTGGGGTAGCCGCAGCAAAGGCTCAATGAGGAAAGACCACTGTGTAAGGTCACCCCACCAGGCTGAACTGAGGGGCTGGATCCATGGGAAACCCCTCGAACTGTGTCGGGATAATTTTCATTTGCTGTAAATGTAAAACTGTAATTGGCATGACAAATGTGAAATGGAAGGGTTGTGAAGCAACTCATGATTGTGTTGAAGGAAACTGATCTCCCTTGCAATGTTTGTATTTTTTGGTGCTGTTTGAAACTGTTTGGCAATGCAATTTTTACAGATTTTTATGAATAAAGTATATTTTGGAAATTGGTCAGTTTCACAAACCCTGTCAGTTTCAGTGCAGGAAACACCGTCTCGGGGGAAATAACATCACAAGTGGGTCTGGTTCCAGTGACCGATTTAACGGCTGCTGCAAAACTCCCGGATTCCCTCATTGCAGCGAAATCATTTTGAAATTCTTTGAAAACAATGAGTGATTCTGGAGGAGTGATGTGGCTTTTCACTGAGGGCATGTGTCGACTGGGGAAATAACTAAGTGTAGAGCCTCGGGCACTGTTTACACAGCCCGTTTAGAAAATCAAATCCACTGCACATCCTTGCTGCAAATGAAATATCAAACTCGGGGATTCCAGTTTTATACCCGAACACAGCACAGATTTATTCCAGTCAGTTCTGAACAGCCTATCCCATCTCACGTTTCCAGGTCACTGCTCTCTCTGTGAGGCGGTGGGTGGCTCTTGGAAGAGCCTTTGTTTTGTGTTTGTGGGAAAGGGGCTGGTTTCTCAGCCGCCGAATCCGCAGAGAGTGCGGCCCTGCCGTTTCAGAGCGTACACCACATCCATGGCAGTGACCGTCTTGCGCTTGGCGTGCTCAGTGTAGGTGACCGCATCCCTGAGCACATTCTCCAGGAAACCTTTCAACACCCCGCGAGTCTCCTCATAGATCAAACCCGAGATCCGCTTGACCCTGCCACGGCGAGCCAGGCGGAGGATTGCTGGTTTGGTGATGCCCTGGATATTATCACGAAGCACTGTGCGGTGCCGCTTTGCTCTGCCTTTGCCAGGTCCCTTGCATCCTTCACCTCTGCCAGACACTTTTTCCCAAAAGTATACTCCATTCATAAAAATCTGTTTAAAAAAAGCTTTACAAAACAGTCCAAAACAGCACCAAGTTGACATTGCAAAAGCGCAAAGGAAATCAGTTTTCTTCGAGACAGGAGTGAGTTGCCTCACAACCCTTCCATTCCATTTTACATGCCATGTACATTTTACAGCAGACCCATGTTGGTGTAGACAGCCAGAGGGGTTTCCCATGGGTCCAGCCCTTTAGTTCACTCTGGTGGGAAGACCTTACACAGTGTTCTTTCCCCATTGAGCCTTTGCAGCGGCCATGATCCACAACATGACTGATTACTGCTCCAACTCCATATTTTGAAGCTAGCTTCAGTTCACCATTTGTGTGGTAATGAATGTGTAGTGTGTCACTGATCGAGCTTCTCTTACATGCATCATTAGCATCTTGTGTTTTAGACCATTTCCATTTCACATCTTTCTTCAACAACTTATGTAGTGGAGCTAACACCATTGCATGCTCAGGCAGAAATTGTGAGTAGTATTGGACCATGCCGAGAAAAGATCTAAGCTCAGACACATCTTTTTGTCTTTGGGGCTTTGACCATAGCCTCTGCCTTCTCTTTCACTGGCTGGAGTTCTTTTCATTGATTTTCAGGCCAAGGTACACCACATGAAAAAACATGCTTCCAGTCTAACTTCAGCTTTCAAAGCCAGTCTTTCCCCATTATTATTGGTTTGTTGACATATCTCACTACCTTGTAGGGCAGAGGCTGGCATAGCAGTAATGTCACTGAACTGATAATCTCACGACTCAGACTAATGCCCTGGGGATATGGGTTTAAATCCCACCATGGCAGCTGGTGGAATTCAGATTCAATTCATTAATGAATAATATAAAATCTGAGTAGTGGTGCCATGCAACTATAATTGATTTTCATTAAAACCCATCTGGTTCACTCATACCCTTTACAGAAGGCAATCTGCTGTGCTTACCTGGTCTGGCCTGTATGTGATGCTGGCCCACAACAATGTGGTTTACTCTCACCTGTCCTCTGAAATGACCTAGCAAGCAATTCAGTTGTCAAGGGCAATTAGGATTGGGCAATAAATGCTGGCCTTGCCAGTGATGCCCGCCTCCCATGAAATAATGAATAAAAAACAGGTATCTTGAGGGGCCTGCCCTTATGTTGCACATTACACTCCATTTGCCAACACATTGCTAACACCTCACCAGAGTAGGTTTTCAATTGAGCTGTGCTCTCAGTTAGAGGTACATCACTGACTTTGCTCCCATACATTTCTCTATTCATGATGGAGCAATCCATGGTCGTAGCAATTTGCTGTTTATTTACCAACAACATTGTACAAAAGTCTGCGTCATTTGAGTGATTGCTAGTGGCATAAATGCTGTAAAGCCCTTGCTCCTCTTTGGTTAGGCACTCTGGATTCACTTCAAGATTGTGAACTCCACCCTTATAACATCACTGTTTTCCATTACCACTGGAATTAGTTCCCTTTCCTTCTTTGGCCTCTGCTTGACAATTAAAACATTTTGCATTTCTGTACTGACATGATTGTGCTGTGTGGTTGCCCTTATGGTGATAACAACACTAAACTGCTATCATTGGCACTCTTCTGGCTATGTCTGTCCACTTTAGACTTGGCTGAAGCACTTTAACAGTGGACAGAAGCCTGTACTAGTTACCAGCATGGGATAAAATTCCCTAACATTCTTTGATGCCATCTCCATGGAAACAGCAATCTTACACACGATCTCAAATGTAAGATTTTGTGTGTTTAGTAACTTCGATTGGATTCTTTTGTTCACAAATCCACACACAAATATGTCTCAAAATGCATGGTCTAAGAATGTGCCAAAGTTGCAACGTAATAAAAATTCTTCAGTGCCACAATATACTCACCAACTGCTTCACTACTTTTCTGATTTCTGGTTCCAAATGTATAGCATTCTGCTATCTCTAGTGGCTTAGGATTGAAATGTTCCTCCAACTTGGTGATTTTGTTTTGACTGGCACATATTTTGCTTTGTTCAGAGCAGGAAGCTTTGTCAGCATGCCAGACACTTCCAGGCCAATTTCCAGAAGCAAAATTGTTTTCTTTTGCTCAGGAATTGCCTTATTCTGAGTCTTGACCGCCTCACCTACCAGTCCCAAAATATTCTTAACTCTAAGAACATGCCCATTCTTTCAATATAGGAACGGAATGTTGCTCAAACCCTCTCATTCGTTGCCAGCTTTCAGCTGTATCCCATGGGTACAGCCAAATTTCCTCAATGAGCACTAAGACCCTGCGGTATCCTATTCAACTCAGGAGACAGTCTGAGGCTCAGGCTGCCCACAACCCAGCTAAATTCTCCACTATCCGAGCAACTAAGGCACCAGGCTGATCTTGTTTACTGCAGTCCCTGCTGCTGTTTTCTGCCTATATTTACAGACTTTATCTTCCCCTAGTTGCCATTTTCTCTAATATTTTCAGGTGGGTCCAGCAGAGGAAATGGACACCAAATATGGCCAGTTCAAATAAGTGTTTATTCACGCCATTACATCATCACGTCATTACATTATTAGCATAATATACAAATACACTACATATGTGAATCACGTCCTGATCACTTTTACTAGATATGTGTCTGAATAAGTGGAAACCCCTCACAATCAACACTGTCACCTTTCAGTGTTTTGTGGAGAAATTTCACGGCGTGACTTATGTGATTCCCTCATTTAATGTGTTTGTACAAATTTCAGAAAAATATGGAGATGCAAATAACTTACGAGAAATCGTCTAAACATATCTTCATGTCTGGCACTCACTCGCAAAGAACTGCAAACTCACAGACTCAGAAAGAACCCGGAGATGGAAATCAATGTTCAGCACAGCTAGAAAGATCTGCACTAATCTATAGCTCAAAAAACTCAAACACTTTATTTTGACCCTTTGATTTAGTTGGTCGAAGCACCTCTTTAATGAACAGATCAATCCTGGATTCAAATCCCCTTTAAGCCTGACTGTAACTTGGTTTTCCAACTACTTTATTGAGCAGCACAATAAGACAGGACAGTAACAAAAGCAAAATACTGCAGATGCTGGAAATCTGAAATGAAAACAGAAAGTGCTGGAAATACTCAGCGGGTCTGGTGGCATCTGTGGACAGAGAAGCAGAGTTAACCTTTCAGGACTGTGACATTTTATCAGAACTGCTGAAATGTTAACTCTGCTCCTCTCTGCACAGATGCTACCAGACCTGCTGAATATTTCCAGAATAAAAACAGAAAGTGCTGGAAATATTCAGCAGGTCTGGTAGCATCTGTGCAGAGAGGAGCAGAGTTAACATTTCAGCAGTTCTGATAAAATGTCACAGTCCTGAAAGGTTAACGCTGCTTCTCTGTCCACAGATGCCACCAGACCCGCTGAGTATTTCCAGCACTTTCTGTTTTTATTTAAAACAGGACTCTATCTGTCTTTGCTGAGCGAAGGATTTCGGAATGGATGTTTGACGATTGTCCCTTCTTGCACAGAAATTCACTGCAAATACTATAAAGGTACCTCAGTCAACCACACCTCCTTTGAGAGAAATTTGTTCATCATTGCATTTGATCTGGAAACCACTCTTGACATTAATCTCACTGAATCAGAGTGTGACGGATTGTATCTGTCAGTGTGTTCATGTCACTATGTGCTGCTTTCTACTGAGTCTGGGACACGATGCAAGGTGGAGGATTTGTCCGAGTTTTGGATTATATTGTCAGTTGAGAATGATAAAAACTGAAAGGAAGCAAATAAGAAATCCTTGTCCCCAGATTTGAGAATCTGTAGATCTGCTTTGGGAAAGTGAATCAGAGCAGAATGAAGGGTGAACTGTCTGATTGCCCAGACGTGGTGAAAACACAGCTCAGTCAGCACGTTCTAATAAATAGGAGATACTGGAACGGCTGGCTGTACTTCATGTTGATAAGTCATGAGGACTGGATGAGATGGAACCAAGACTGCTGAGAGATGTAAGGGTGGAAATTGCCAGAATCTTCTGATTTTTATTTTTTGGATTGACAGCTGCCAGCCATTTGTTTGTCGCAGGACACAATAACGGACTAAAGTGAATCTGCACCGAGCAAATATTAACGTCCCACATCTGCAGGTTTCTTCCAAAACATCGGGAATTTCAGCCTCAATCCTCGGACCTTTGATGTCCTGTTCCACTGATATTTTGTCCCCTGATTAAAATTGATCCTGGGAAGTCTGTCCTCTGAGCGGCCTGGCACTCCGAGTTCCTCTGCAGACATCCGGTTGCTGTTGGTAGACCAAAAGAGTCCTAAAACCCGAGAAGAAACCTCTCCCAGAGCCCTCCGAGTGTGTCTCCATTAGTCCATGCAGCCACTACCTGTATAATGGATAGCAATGGTGAGGAGTCTGAGTTATTTCAGTGCCTGCGTTTTGTGGAAATAGAGGATTAAAGATTTAAAATAATTAAAATCACTGAATAGATCCTCTGTGAGCAGGACTCAAACCAAACTGGGATAAGTCCAGTGGATTTCAATGTTGAAATCTTTAACCACTGGACCATGGCAGCTGAAATCACACCCCTTTTATACAGACCGAGAATCATCCTACACTGATCCACTTCTGTTCATTTTTGTGTCTAGTTTTAGTTTAGAGATACAGCACTGAAACAGGCCCTTCGGCCCACCGAGTCTGTGCCGACCATCAACCAACCATTTATACTAATCCTACACGAATCCCACATTCCAATAACATCCCCACCGGTCCCTTTATATTTCCCTACCACCTACCTATACTAGGGGCAATTTATGATGGCCAATTAACCTATCAACCTGCAAGTCTTTGGCATGTGGGAGGAAACCGGAGCACCCGGAGGAAACCCACGCAGACACAGGGAGAACTTGCAAACTCCGCACAGGCAGTACCCAGAATCGAACCCGGGTCGCTGGAGCTGTGAGGCTGCAGTGCTAACCACTGCGCAACTGTGCCTGGGACAAAAAAGTTCTGTGTAGCTGTCAATCAAAAAATGGTTGGAAGGAACTTCATTTATTCAAATACCAGCAGCCGCCAGTTGTCAATCAACTCAATCCCTTCAGCAATAGAGAGGGAGAAAGAGAGAGACTGTTAGAGAACTTCCTGCATTCAGTCCTGACCCTGTCACACTCAGCAGCTTCTCACCCAGACCCCACTCTCATCAACACTGAACATTGTTACTGAGACCCTTCAAATACTGTTTATAAAATGAATAAAGGTTCAAAGTTTATGACAGCTGGATTGAATGGAACCAAGTTTAATAAACTTTTCACTCTGACTTGATAACCACATTAGACAGTCCTTCAATTGGTAGCAAAGTTATCAGCTGTAAGAATGTTTTTACTGAGTTGAATAATTTCTGTGTGAGGAATGTTCCAGCATCATAAATGAATCCATTTGCAAATTGTTGATGGAAAGTGAGTGGTTTTATTGAAGAGGGTTTAAAGGAGGATGAGAGAATCGTGTGTGACAATGAAGTGGAATCAATGCAAGTAAAAACTGGAATGAAGGGGGTGGGGATCTCCTGGTCACATGGACTGATTGCAGAATTTTATAAAGATTTATTTCATAGAGATTTTAACTCCATTTTATTTTTGTTATTTTTTTTCATGGGATGTAAGCATCGCTGGCAAGACCATCATTTATTGCCCATCCCTAATTGCCCTGGTTTTGGTGAGCTGCCTACTTGAACCACTGCAGTCCATATGTTATAGGTACACACACAGTGCTATTAGGGAGGGAGTTCCAGGATTTTGATACGCCCTAGGGAAGGGACGGCAAAATAGTTCCAAGTCAGGATGTGGATTGGAGGGGAGGTTGCTGATTGTAGTGTTCCCATGTGTCTGCTGCTCTTGTCCTTCTAAGGAATCAGGGGGATATCTCTCCGCTGGTTAGAGTCATACCTAGCAAAAAGGAAGATGGTTGTGGTTGTTGGAGGTCAATTATCTGAGCTCCAGGAGATCACTGCAGGAGTTCCTCAGGGTAGTGTCCTAGGCCCAACCATCTTCAGCTGCTTCATCAATAATCTTCTTCAATCATAAGGTCAGAAGTGGGGATTTTCGCTGATAATTGCACAGTGTTCAGCACCATTCGTGACTCCTCAGATACTGAAGCAGTCTGTGTAGAAATGCAACAAGTGCTCGACAGTATCCAGGACTTATCCAATGACCACCTTCAACAAGAGAGAATCTAAGCATCTCCCTTGACATTCAATGGCATTACCATTGCCGAATCCCCCACTATCAACATCCTAGGCGCTACCATTGACCAGAAATTGAACTGGAGTAGCCACAAAATACTGTGGCTACAAGAGCAGGTCACAGGCTAGTAATCCTGCAATGAGTAAGTCTCCTCCTGACTCCCCAAAGCCTGTCCACCATCTACAAGGCACAAGTCAGGAACGTGATGAAACACTCTCCACTTGTCTGGATGGATGCAGCTCCAAGAACACGCAAGAAGCTTGATACCATGCAGGACAAAGCAGCCCACTTGATTGGCACCCCATCCACAAACATTCACACCCTCCACCAGCGCGCACAGTGGCAGCAGTGTGCACCATCTACAAGATGCACTGCAGCAACACACCGAGGCTCCTTAGACAGCACTTTCCAAACCCACAACCGATACCAATTAGAAGTACAAGGGCAGCAAATGCATGGGAACACCACCACCAGCAAGTTCCCCTCCAAGTCACACACTATCCTGATGTGGAACTATATTGTCGTTCCTTCACTGTCACTGGGTCAAAGCCCTGGAACTCCCTTCCTAACGGCATTGTGTGTGTACCTACCTCACATGGACTGCAGCGGTTCAAGAAGGCAACTCACCACCACCTTCTCCAGGGCAATTAGGGATGGGCAATAAATGCTGGCCTAGCCAGCAACACCCACATCCCATGAATGATTTTTTAAAAATGGTGGTCGAGTTCACGTGTTTGGAAGGTGCTGTCTAGGATTGTAAACACTGCTGCCACTGTGCACCAGTGGTGGAAGGAGTGAATATTTAAGGTGGTGGACGGGGTGTTGATCAAGTGAGCTACTTTGTCCTGGATGGGGTCGAGCTTCCAGAGTGAAGTTAGAGCTGAACTCAGCTAGGCAAGTGGAGAGTATTCTATTACACACCTCACTTGTGCCATGTAGATGGTGGACAGGGTTTGGTGAATCAGGAGCTGTGTTACTCAGAGAATAACATAAAAGGTGTTGCCATGGTTACCCACATGGGTCCTAGTTATGCCTGTCTTTTTGTGGTGTATGTCAAACATTCCTTTTTCCTGTCCTACTCAGGGCCCCAACCCCCAGCTCTTTTTCCGGTAGAATGATGACTGTGTCAGTGTCATTTCCTGCTCCCGCCCGGAACTGGAAAACTTCATCAACTTTGTTTCCAATTTCCACCCTTCCCTCACCTTCACATGATCTATCTCCGACACTTCCCTTCCCTTTGTGACTTCTCTGTCTCCATCTCTGAATTTAAGGCTGTCCGCTAATATTCTTTCTAAGCCCACCGACTCCCACAGTTACCTTGACTACACTTTCTCACACCCTGCTTCCTGTAAGGACTCCATTCCATTCTCCCAGTTTCCCCATCTCTGACACATCATTTCTGATGATGCAACCTTCGACAACAGCAGTTCTGATATGTCTTCCTTTTTCCTCAACCGAGGATTCCCCCACACTGTGGTTGACAGGGCCCTCAACCGTGTCTGACCCATTTCCTGCACTTCTGCCCTCATCCCTTCCCCTCCCTCCCAGAACTGCAACCAAGTTCCACCCGACCTGCCTGCACATCCAAAGGATCATCCTCCACTATTTCTGCCACCTCCAGCATGATGCCATTATCAAACACATCTTCCCCTCCACTGCCCTGTCAGCATTCCCCTTCCCATGGCCTCTTCCCATATAATCGCAGGAGGCATAGATCCTGCCCTTTTACCTCATCTCTCCTCACCATCCAAGGCCCCAAGCACTCCTTCCAGGTGAAGCAGCGATTTACTTGTACTTCTTTCAATTTAGTCTTCTGTATTCGCTGCTCACAATGCGGCACCTCTACATTGGGGAGACCAAACGTAGATTGGGTGACTGCTTTGCAGAACATCTCCGGACAATCTGTAAGCATGAACCCAAGCTTCAGGTTGCTTGCCACTTCACTTCACCACACTGTTCTCATACCCACATTTCTGTCCTCGGTCTGCTGCAGTGTTCCAGTGAAGCAAGCTCCAGGAACAGAACCTCATTTTCTGATTAGACACTCAAAAGCCTTCCGGACTGAACATTAAGTAAAATAATTTCAGAGCATGGCTGGATCTTTTTTATTATTTTATTTTATTTTGATTGATAATTTTTTGTTACCATGTTCCTGCCTGAATCTTGGTTTTTCAAGTTTGTGCTTTTGGAGAGAGCTGTTCATTATTCTGTCATTAACACTGTCTGTACACTAATGTTTTGCCCTTCACTGCACCATTAGCACTCTCCCTTTGTCTTTGCTGCATGACCTGCTTGTCAGTTAATCTCTCCTGCCCTAACACTTTTTGTTGAATTCCAAGATATATTTTATTCATAAAAATCTGTAAAAAATACATTACAAAAATACAAACAATGCAAAGCAGATCAGTTTCCTTCAATACTGGAGTGAATTGCCTCACCACCCTTCCATTTCATTTTACATTTTATAGCAAACAAAAATTTTACGGATACAGTTCAAGGGGTTTTCCATGGATCCAGCCCCTCCGTTCAGCTTGGTGGGGGGACCTTACACATTGGTCTTTCCCCATTGAGTCTTTGCTGCGGCTGCCCCAAGCTTTAGTGCGTTCCTCAGCACGTAGTCCTGGACCTTGGAATGTGCCAGTCTGCAACATTCGGTGGTGGACAACTCTTTGCGCTGGAAGACCAGCAAGTTTTGTGCAGACCAAAGGGCGTCTTTTACCAAATTGATAGTCTTCCAGCAGCAGCTGATGTTTATCTCGGTGCGCGTCTCTGGGAACAGCCCGTAGAGCACAGACTCTTGTGTTACAGAGCTGCTTGGGATGAATCTCAACAAAATCCACTGCATCTCTTTCCACACCTGCTTTGCAAAGACACATTCCAGGAGGAGGTGGGCAACCGTCTCCTGCCTGAACACACACCTTCCCTTTTGTTCTCTTCCCCACCTCCACCTACCCTCCCCACCCCTCCGCCATCCCCACTTCACTTACTTAAAACTTATTACATTGAGTGTGGAACAAATTCCATCAATCTTTTGTACTGTATGAGATTAAGTTTGTCACACTTTCTGGTACATTATATGACAGCAAATTTAATTCTAAATCTATCTCTGTTGTACTGTATCTGAGTGTGAGATTATTTGAGTGTCAGTCTATGGAACTAAATGTGATTGTGTGATTCATTCTGTCTGTCAATCATGAGTATTGTATGTGAATGTGTGGCAGCTTCTGTATCTATCTGCTACTGTGGGTGAATGTGGATATTATTCTGTATCTGTCAGTGTCTGGAACTAAATGTGAGTGTGAGATTCATTCTGTATGCACCAGTCTTACAGTCAGAATGTGATTGTTTGATTCATTCTCTATGTGTCAGTCTAAGGTATTATGTATGTGTGTGGTTTTAATTAAGTGTCTGTCACTTTATGTGAGCTTGGGTCTCATTGTATATTTGTCAGTCTCTGGTTCTTTCTGTGAGAGTGAGATTAATTCTCTATCTGCTGGTCTCTGAAATTAATTGATTTTGTGACTCACTATGTGTCTGTCAGTCTCTGCTAGTGTATGTGAGTGATATCTGTTATGCATATATTATTTTCTGGTACTGGAAGTGAATGTTGGATTTATTCTTTAGCTGTTAGTCTCTGGTACAACGTATGAGTGTGGGTCCCATTCAGTATTAGTCAATTTCTGGTACAGTCTGCATGTGCACATCCAGAGCTCATTCTGCATTTGGCAGTCTCTGGTACTTAATGTGTGTTACAATTCATTTTTTATGTGTCTGTTTCTGGGACAGTCAGTTAAAGTGGAATTAATTTTGTATCTCTCAGCTACTGGTATTGTCTACAAGTGTGTTACATTCTGTATCTATGAGACTCTGGTGCAGGATTCCTCTGTTCCGGTACTTAATATGTATTTCAGGGATGGTATTGAGAACTATTTGTTTAACGCCATAATGTATCACAATTTGCCTCATTTTAACTGTGTGTTTTATTGAGTTGTGGTATGAGAGTTTTAGGAACATAGGAGCAGGACACCCAGCATGCTCTGCCATTCAATAGGATCAGGACTGATCATCCACTTCAATGCCTTTTTTCCCACACTATCCTCATATCCCCTTATGTCATTTGTATTTACAAATCTGTCAATCTCTGCTTTAAACATACTCAATGACTGAGCTTCCACAGTTCTCTGGGGTAAAGAATTCCTAATGTTTAACAACCCTCTGAGTAAAGAAATTTCTCCTCATCTCTGTTTGTTTTGGACGAGTATTTAGTCTGTAACTCTGAACACATTTGTGAATGATGACATATATTTCAAACTCACAAATGGTGTGCTCAGTATAATTAGAATCATTGAATTGATACTCTATCTTTCATTACAGCTCTGACAGAGATTATTGGATTGGTATGTAATGTGTAGTGCAGTCTGCACTAATTGGCATAATACTGTAACTTTCCTTTTGATACTGTATGAGATGTTTGTACTACATTGTAATCTGTCTCTCAGTCTGCACTCTGGTCTACATTCTTAGGATTCATTCTGTACCTTTCCATCAGCTGCTCTACCTCATAGTTAATTTGTAGCTTAGGCTGCACTTTTGTGAGATTGATCCGGTGCCTTTCAATCTGATAGTGTGTGTGATTTTGAACTGAGATCAATGGACCTACCTTTCAGCAGTACTGAGTTGGGCTGAATTGGAAACAACTTCTGCCTCTCCGGCATTGTTTGATTGTCTGCTGGGAGAGTGGAGTGTGGTGGTGCGTGGGGGGAGGGTTGCGTGGGGAGGGGGGAGCGTAATGCAGTATCTTACACATTCAATGTCTCTTGATCATCTCCATTGACAACCCCATCTGGCTAATTGAATCAGGGAGCACTCCCACTGTCTTGTTTAGTCTTTTAGAATGCAAATGTGCAGCCATATTTTCAGCCATTGTTGTGGTCTTTTTAAACAAGGTATTTGAAGTCCATAACAGTTCATACGACAAAATTAATATGTCTCATTTTTGACAGGTGTGGTTTTCGGCATAACATGAATGTAATATTTCAATTAATAATCATTATGACCAACCACAAAGGATGATCAGTAATACAAAGAGTGTCAGTGTCTGATTCCACTGCAGCACTCAGCTTCTGCTGATCAGGTTTTCTTTGGTAGTTTTACAACAAGTTAGTGACATCCAGGAACAACCCAACATCTGCACTGCTCCATGAATGGGAATACCTGCTGGAGCAGGGATGTATGCATAAGTCAGGATTTTATTTCCACCTGGCAATATTATGTAAGAACATAATAACTAGGAGCAGGATTAGGCCATTCCACCAATTGAGCCTGCTCCACCATTCAATAAAATCATGGCAGATCTAATCATGGCCTCAACTTCACTATCCTGCCTGCCCCTATAACCCTTCATTCCCGTGTAGATCAAAAGTCAGTCTAACTCAGCCTTAAATATATTCAATGACCAGTCTCCACCATCCTCTTGGGTAGAGAATTCCAAAGAATAGCAGCCCTTTGAGAGAAGATATTCCTCCTCAACTACATCGAAAATGAGACCCCTTATTTTGAAACTGTTCCCCCGAGTTCTTGATTCCCTCATGAGGGGAAACATCATCTCAGTAAATACCCTGTCAAGCCCCCTCAGAATCTTATGTATTTCAATAAGATTGACTCTCATTCTTCTAAACTCCAATGAGTGCACCACAACCAGGTCAACCTTTCCACATAACACAACACCTTCATCCCAGAAATCAACCTAGTGGTTCTTGCCTGAACGACCTCCAATGCAAATATATCTCTCCATAAATAAGGAGACCAAAACTGCATGCAACACTCAAGGTGTGGTCGAACCAACAACTTGCACATTTCTACCCCATCCCCCTTGGAATAAAGGCCAACATTCCATTTGCCTTCCTAATTACTTGCTGTACTTTCATGCTAACATTTTGTGATTCATATACAAGGACCCCCTGATTCTCTGTACCACAGCATTCTGCAGTCTCTCTCTATTTAAATAATATTCTGCTTTTCTTCACATCATACCAAAGTGGATAACCTCACATTTTCCCACATTATACTTCATTGCCAAATTTTTGTCCACACACTTAACCTGCCTTTATCCCTTTGCAACCTCTTTGTGGCCTCCTCACAACTTTCCCACCTATATTTGTATCACCAGCAAATTTGGTTACAATACACTCGATCCCTTCATCTAAGCCAGTAATTATAGATTCCGAAGAAGGGTCACTGACCCGAAACGTTAACTCTGCTGAGTTGCGAAGAAGGGTCACTGACCCGAAACGTTAACTCTGCTTCTCTTTCCACAGATGCTGCCAGACCTGCTGAGTGAATCCAGCATTTCTTGTTTTTGTTAATTATAGATTGTAAGTGGTTGAGACCCCAACACCGATCCCTGTGGCACACCATTAGTTAGTTTGCCAAACTGAAAAATGACCCATTGAACCCAATTCCCTGTTTCTTGTTAGGTAGCCAATCCTCTATCCATGCTAATATATTACACCTGAACACCATGAGCTCTTATCTTGTGTCTTTTACATGGCACTTTATCGAACACCTTTTAAACTCCAAATAAACAACATCTACTGATATAAAAACAGGAAATGCTGGAAATACTCAGCAGGTCTGGCAGCATCTGTGGAGAGAGAAGCAGAGTTAACGTTTCGGGTCAGTGACACGTCTTTGGACCTGGCAAATATTAGAAATGTCAAAGGTTCTAAGCAAGTAAAGCGGGGGTGGGGCAAGAGATAAGAAAGGAGAAGGTGTAGATAGGACAAGGTCACAGAGAATAACTGACCAGAAGGTCATGGAGCAAAGGCAAACAATATGTTAATGATGTGTTGAAAGCCAAAGCATTATTACAGATAGGGTGTTAACGGACTGAAAATTGAATAGCAGCAAGTACAGACATAAAAAAAAAAACAGTGGGTAAGCCAATTGAACAGACTAAGATGAAATAAAATAAACATACAAAAAAATGTAAAAAGAAAAAATAACTAAAAATGAAAGTAAAATGGGGGGCTGTCATGCAATGAAATTATTGAACTCAATGTTCAGTCCGGCAGGCTGTAGTGTGCCTAATTGGTAAATGAGATGCTGTTCCTCGAGCTTTCGTTGATGTTCACCGGAACACTGCAGCAAGCCCATGATAGAGATGTGAGCATGAGAGCAAGGGGGAGTGTTGAAATGGCAAGCGACCGGAAGCTCAGGGTCCTGCTTGCGGACTGAGCGGAGGTGTTTCGCAAAGCGGTCATCCAGTCTGCGTTTGGTCTCCCCAATGTAGAGGAGACCACATTGTGAGCAGCAAATACAGTATACTACGTTGAAAGAAGTACAAATAAGTTGCTGCTTAACCTGAAAGGAGTGTTTGGGGCCTGGGATAGTGAGGAGAGAGGAGGTAAATGGGCAGGTATTACACCTCCTGCGATTGCAGAGGAAGGTGCCATGGGAAGGGGACGAGGTGGTGGGGGTAATGGAGGAGTGGACCAGGGTGTGGCGGAGGGAAAGATCCCTTCAGAATGCTGACAGGGGAAGGGAGGGGAAGATGCGTTCGGTAGTGGCATCATGCTGGAGGTGGCGGAAATGGCGGAGGATGATCCTTTGGATATGGAGGCTGATGGGGTGGAAAGTGAGGACAAGGGGAACCCTGTCACGGTTCTGGGAGGAAGGGGAAGGGGTGAGGATAGAGGTGCGGGAAATGGGCCCGACACGGTTGAGGGCCCTGTCAACCACGGTGGGGGGGATCCTCTGTTGAGGAAAAAGGAAGACATATCAGAAGTGCTGTCATGGAAGGTAGCATCATCAGAGCAGATCGCTACATCTACTGGTTCCCCTTCATATACCCTGCTTGTTACATCCTCAAAAATAATTTTGTCAAATATGATTTCTTTTTCATAAATCCATGTTGACTCTGCATGATTGTACATTAATTTTCTGAATGTTCTGCTACCACTTACTTAATCATGGATTTCAGCATTTTCCCAATGACAGACATTAGGCTAGCAGGCCTATCATTACCTGCTTTTTGAATAGGGGTTTCACATTTGCGGTTTTAATATCCACTGGGACTGTTCCAGAATCTCGGGAATTTAAGATTACAACCAATGCATCCACTGTAGCCATTTCTTTTAAACTCTAGGATGCAGGCCATCAGGTCCAGGGGATCTGTCAGTCTTTAGTCCCATTAGTTTTCCAACTACATTTTTTCTAGCGATAGGGATTGTTTCAAGTTCCTTCTCTTACTCTGCACTCACTCTGTTCCATGAGCAGATTCTCAGTGAGAAGCGGCGCTCAGATCACCGGAGGAAAAAAAGAACAGAATTCAAACTGTCTAAATGAAAAACAGACCAGAATTGATCCAGATACTGTCATTATTAAATTAATTAATCAGCGCCAAACCACTTATCATTAATGCACCAGGAGGGTCTCCGAATTTATGAAATTGAAGGTGGCAGCATTTATTAAATTGTTGATGGACACCCTGTAGTTCAGTTCTTCATTTAACTGGGGGTGGGTGGGTACAGGGGGATGTGTGAGGAGAGAAACAGAGCGCAATCCAGAGAGGGAACGGAAAACACACCTGGACAGATGTGAAACAGGTCAATCCACTGTTACAATAACTCCATCACTGACTCCCTCCTGACAGTAACCAGCCCTTTCACAGAGACTGTCGGTGGCTCTGAAAAGAGCCTTTGGGTTATTGGATGACATTTTGGCCGCTTTACTTTTTCTGGGAGCTCTGAGCGCTGGTTTTCTTGGGCAGCAGCACGGCCTGGATATTAGGCAGCACCCCGCCCTGAGCGATGGTCACTCCTCCCAGAAGCTTGTTGAGCTCCTCGTCATTGCGGACCGCCAGCTGCAGGTGTCTGGGGATGATGCGGCTCTTCTTGTTGTCCCGGGCCGCATTACCGGCCAGCTCGCCGATTTCAGCGGTCAGATACTCGAGCACAGCAGCCAGATAGACCGGGGCTCCGGCACCCACACGCTCAGCATAGTTACCCTTTCTCAGGAGCCTGTGAACACGACCCACCGGGAACTGCATTCCAGCCTGGGAGGAGCGAGACTTGGCCTTGGCCCGAGCTTTCCCGCTGGTCTTTCCTCTTCCAGACTTTTTTTTTATTTCCAAAATATACTTTATTCATCAAAATCTGGAAAAAAAAATACATTACCGGACAGTTTCAAACAGCATCAAGTCAAAAAATACAAACAGTGCAAAGGAGGTCAGTTTCCTTCAATAAAGGAGTGAGTTGCCTCACAACCATTTCATTTGTCATGCCAGATACATTTTTACATTTTATAGCACACAAATATTTTCCAGATAAAGTTCGAGGGGTTTTCCATGGATCCAGCCCCTCCATTCAGCTTGATAAGGGGAACTTACACAGTGGTCTTTCCCCATTGAGCCTTTGCTGCGGCTGCCCCAAGCTTTAGTGCGTCCCACAGCACATAGTCCTGGACCATGGAATGTGCCAGTCTGCAACATTCGGTCATGGACAACACTTTGTGCTGGAAGACCAGCAAGTTTCGGGCAGACCAAAGGGCGTCTTTCACCGAATTGATAGTCCTCCAGCAGTAGTTGATGTTTATCTCGGTGTGCGTCCCTGGGAACAGCCCATAGAGCACAGATTCCTGTGTTGCAGAGCTGCTTGGGATGAACCTCGACAAAAACCACTGCATCTCTCTCCACACCTGCTTTGCAAAGACACATTCCAGAAGGAGGTGGGCAACCGTCTCTTTCTCACCACAGCCACCTCGAGGGCATTGTGCGGAGGGGGTGAGACTTCAGGCGTGCAGGAAGGATCTGACGGGGAGGGCTCTTCTCACCACGAGCCAAGCTACATCTTGGTGCTTGTTTGAAAGTTCTGGTGATGAGGCATTCTGCCAAATGATTTTGGCGGTCTGCTCGGGGAACCATCCGACCGGATCCACCATCTACGTTTCCCGTAGGGCCTTGAGGACATTCCGTGCAGACCACTGCCTGATGGATTGGTGGTCAAAGGTGTTTTCCGCAGAAACCTTCCCACGCAGGATAGGTGGTACGGCACGGTCCAACTGGATGGAGCGTTCCGCGGCAATGTGACCAGGTCCATCCTTCTCAACATCGGGTACAGATAGAACCTCAGCACGTAATGACACTTGGTGTTTGCGTACTGAGCAGAAGACGGCAACGTCATCCATGTATGAGAAAAGCTCGAGCAGACTATGCTAGAATTCCCCAGAATGTAGAAGAATGACAAGTAATCGTACTGACAAATAAAAATCTTAAGTGGTTTGACACAATAGATACTGGGAGGCTGTTTCCTCTGGCTGGCAAACCCAGAACAAAGGCTCATAGTCTCAGTGTGAAGGGCTCAGTCATTCAGGACTGAGAAGAGATTTTTTTTCACTCTAATGGTTGTTAATCTTTGGAATTCTCTTCCCCAGAGAGCTGTGGATGCTCAATCATTGCGTCTCTTCAAGAGAGAGATGAATAGGTTTTTGGACACTTAGGTGATCAAGGGATCAGCCCTAATCTTATCGAATGGCAGAGCTATTTCGAAGGGCCGAGTGGCCTAATCCTCCTTCTTATGCAAAGTTCCATTCTGTAAGAAATGGGACCTTTAATAACTGGTTCTTCTCATAATAATGTCGAATGCTTATAGCAATATATTATAGCGGCACATTGGCGCAGTGGTTAGCACTGCAGCCTCACAGCTGCAGCGACCCCGGTTCGATTCTGGGTACTGCCTGTACGGAGTTTGCAATTTTTCCCTGCGACCATGTGGATTTTCGCTGGGTGCTCCGGTTTCCACCCACAGCCAAAGACTTTCAGGTTGATAGGTAAATTGGCCATTATAAATTGCCCCTAGTATAGGTGTGGGGATGTGGTAGGAATATAGGATTAGTATAAATGGGTAGTTGATGGTCAGCACAGACTCAGTGGGCCGAAGGGCCTGCTTCAGTGCTGTATCTCTAAATAAATAAAAGTAGCAGACAGAGCATGAGGCCACCCATAGAAAAGCAGTTCTTAGCAGCGAGGGTCAGCACTGGTATAAACAAAGATAGGGGCTGAGGAGTATGCTGTTCCTGAGGTGGTCATAATAGAAGCCACTGGACACCATAGACATTCCTGAACTGATAGATGGAGTCTTCTTGCACTTTGTGTACCCTGTTATCAGTACAAGTGTCTAGTGAAAGCTAAAAATGGGCTCCAGTATAAGATATACTGAAAGATGACCTTGAGCAAAAGTGATGGACAAAGTTGGGGGGGGGGTGTGGCCACCCTGATACTTCAGTTACCTGTCCTGTATTCATTGGTTAGAAGTGTTTGAACAAATGATTGACATAGGGTACCAGTCCCGAGAAATAAAGTATATAAACAGGTGCTCGACAGGGAAATAGTCAGTCTTATTCAGACAGGAGAGCTTCCCAAAGCTCGGCTTCAGCTGAGTGTTAGACTTTGGCCTAACACTTTGGTTGGCTGAAGAAGACTGAGGACACCAACACCAACACCTCGCCTGCTTCATCGTCAGGGAGACTGTCAACACTGTTCTTCCCCACTGTATGATCCGGATCTGTAATCCATTCAATCTGTTATGGGTCGTACCTCTAATTCATCTATTTAGCTTACGCATCATCATATTTAAACTGTTCATATTTAAACTGATACTTCTTAATATTACATTAAACTGTTGCTTCTTAATAAACTATTTTAAAATCACATTATGAGCTCGGTCCCCTTCTTTGTGTGTCTGTGAAGACCGAACCAAAATCTTACAATTCCTTCCCAGGGAATATTTCATTCTTCAAAAAGAGAAACTTGCTGGAAATCTGAATAACAGAAGATTCTGGAAACACTCAGCAGTTCCAGCAGTATCTATGGAGAGAGGAAGGCAGGAGCAACGTTTCAGGTCTATAGAAGGGTCACAGAACTGGACCATTAACCTGAGCTTCTCTTCTCCACAGTTGTTTCTGGACTGGCTGAGTGTTTTCAGTATTTTAGTTTTTTTTTGTATTTCATCCCTTTCCCTTTTGACTGTTTGCTGTGAAACTTTCAGCGTTGTGCTCAGTTCTTTGTGTAGTTATGTTTTCTTTGTTTGAAGTGATGTAAATAGTATCCTAAAATATCAGACAGAAATACTGCTCAATTTAGTGTAAAATATAACAGGGCACATTTACAAATATCTAATCAATTAAGGCAATTTTTAAAAATAAGAATCAATTACCTTTATTTTCAATATAAAAATATGAAGCAATATGAGTGCAGCACTTACAGACAAAATCTATTACCTCACATTACCTGCATCTTTAACCTTGACAGACTGTGTAAATTTCTTCTCCTATGTTACAGTTCTCACTTTCAGCTAGCAAATGTCAGCAATCTGTGATGCAGTGCAGTTTACAGATCAGACCGTCAGTCACAACATGCAATGATTGTTCAGCTTATGTTGGACAGGTGGAACTTAGAAATATTGGGAATGGAGACAAAGAACAAAGAACAAAGAAAATTACAGAACAGGAACAGGCCCTTCGGCCCTCCAAGCCTGCGCCGATCCAGATCCTCTTTCTTAACATGTCGCCTATTTTCTAAGGGTCTGTATCTCTTTGCTTCCTGCCCATTCATGTATCTGTCTAGATACATCTTAAAAGACGCTATCGTGCCCGCGTCTACCACTTCCGCTGGCAACGTGTTCCAGGCACCCACCACCCTCTGCGTAAAGAACTTTCCACGCATATCCCCCCTAAACTTTTCCCTCTCACTTTGAACTCGTGACCCCTAGTAATTGAATCCCCCACTCTGGGAAAAAGCTTCTTGCTATCAACCCTGTCTATACCTCTCATGATTTTGTACACCTCAATCAGGTCCCCCCTCAACCTCCGTCTTTCTAATGAAAATAATCCTAATCTACTCAACCTCTCTTCATAGCTAGCGCCCTCCATACCAGGCAACATCCTGGTGAACCTCCTCTGCATCCTCTCCAAAGCATCTACATCCTTTTGGTAATGTGGCGACCAGAACTGCATGCAGTATTCCAAATGTGGCCGAACCAAAGTCTTATACAACTGTAACATGACCTGCCAACTCTTGTACTCAATACCCCGTCCGATGAAGGAAAGCATGCCGTGTGCGTTCTTGACCACTCTATTGACCTGCGCTGCCACCTTCAAGGAACAATGGACCTGAACACCCAAATCTCTCTGGACATCAATTTTCCCCAGGACTTTTCCATTTACTGTATAGTGCACTCTTGAATTGGATCTTCCAAAATGCAATACCTCGCATTTGCCCTGATTGAACTCCATCTGCCATTTCCCTGCCCAACTTTCCAATCTATCTACAATCTGCTGTATTCTCTGACAGTCCCCTTCACTATCTGCTACTCCACCAATCTTAGTGTCGTCTGCAAACTTGCTAGTCAGACCACCTATACTTTCCTCCAAATCATTTATGTATATCACAAACAACAGCGGTCCCAGCACGGATCCCTGTGGAACACCACTGGTCACACTTCTCCATTTTGAGAAACTCCCTTCCACTACTACTCTCTGTCTCCTGTTGCCCAGCCAGTTCTTTATCCATCTGGCTAGTACACCTTGGACCCCATGCGACTTCACTTTCTCCATCAGCCTACCATGGGGAACCTTATCAAACGCCTTACTGAAGTCCATGTATATGACATCTACAGCCCTTCCCTCATCAATCAACTTTGTCACTTCCTCAAAGAATTCTATTAAGTTGGTAAGACATGACCTTCCCTGCACAAAACCATGTTGCCTTTCACTGATAAGCCCATTTTCTTCCAAATGGGAATAGATCCTATCCCTCAGTATCTTCTCCAGCAGCTTCCCTACCACTGACATCAGGCTCCCAGGTCTATAATTACCTGGATTTTCCCTGCTACCCTTCTTAAACAAGGGGACAACATTAGCAATTCTCCAGTCCTCCGGGACATCATCCGTGTTTAAGGATGCTGCAAAGATATCTGTTAAGGCCCCAGCTATTTCCTCTCTCGCTTCCCTCAGAAACCTGGGATAGATCCCATCCGGACCTGGGGACTTGTCCACCTTAATGCCTTTTAGAATACCCAACACTTCCTCCCTCCTTATGCCGACTTGACCTAGAGTAATCAAACATCTGTCCCTAACGTCAACATCCGTCATGTCCCTCTCCTCGGTGAATACCGATGCAAAGTACTCATTTAAAATCTCACCCATTTTCTCTGACTCCACGCAAAGCTTTCTTCCTTTGTCCTTGAGTGGGCCAATCCTTTCTCTAGTTACCCTCTTGCTCCTTAGATATGAATAAAAAGCTTTGGGATTTTCCTTAACCCTGTTTGCCAAAGATATTTCATGACCCCTTTTAGCCCTCTTAATTCCTCGTTTCAGATTGGTCCTACATTCCCGATATTCTTCCAAAGCTTCGTCTTTCTTCAGCCGCCTAGACCTTATGTATGCTTCCTTTTCCCTCTTAGCTAGTCTCACAATTTCACCTGTCATCCATGGTTCCCTAATCTTGCCATTTCTACCCCTCATTTTCACAGGAACATGTCTCTCCTGCACACTAATCAACCTCTCTTTAAAGGCCTCCCACATATCAAATGTGGATTTACCTTCAAACAGCTGCTCCCAATCTACATTCCCCAGCTCCTGCCGAATTTTGGTATAGTTGGCCTTCCCCCAATTTAGCACTCTTCCTTTAGGACCACTCTCGTCTTTGTCCATGAGTATTCTAAAACTTATGGAATTGTGATCACTATTCCCAAAGTAGTCCCCTACTAAAACTTCAACCACCTGGCCGGGCTCATTCCCCAACACCAGGTCCAGTATGGCCCCTTCCCGAGTTGGACTATTTACATACTGCTCGAGAAAACCCTCCTGGATGCTCCTTACAAATTCTGCTCCATCTAGACCTCTAACACTAAGTGAATCCCAGTCAATGTTGGGAAAATTAAAATCTCCTATCACCACCACCCTGTTGCTCCTACATCTTTCCATAATCTGTTTACATATTTGCACCTCTATCTCACGCTCGCTGTTGGGAGGCCTATAGTACAGCCCCAACATTCTTACCGCACCCTTCCTATTTCTGAGTTCTGCCCATATTGCCTCACTGCTCGAGTCCTCCATAGTGCCCTCCTTCAGCACAAGCTGTGATATCCTCTTTGACCAGTAATGCAACTCCTCCACCCCTTTTACCTCCCTCTCTATCCCTCCTGAAGCATCGATATCCTGGGATATTTAGTTGCCAATCGTGCCCTTCCCTCAACCAAGTCTCAGTAATAGCAATAACATCATTCTCCCAGGTACTAATCCAAGCCCTAAGTTCATCTGCCGTACCTACTACACTTCTTGCATTAAAACAAATACACCTCAGACCACCAGTCCCTTTGCGTACATCATCTGCTCCCTGCCTACTCTTTCCCTTTGTCACGCTGACTTCATTATCTGGTTCCTTACAGGCTTTAGTTACTACCTCCTTACTGTCCACTGACCTCCGCATTTGGTTCCCATCCCCCTGCCACATTAGTTTAAACCCTCCCCAACAGCGTTAGCAAAAGCACCCCGAAGGACATTGATTCCAGTCCGGCCCAGGTGTAGACCGTCCAATTTGTAATAGTCCCACCTCCCCCAGAACCGGTCCCAATGTCCCAAAAATCTGAACCCCTCACTCCTGCACCATCTCTCAAGCCACGCATTCATCCTGACTATTCTTTCATTTCTACTCTGACTATCACGTGGCACTGGTAGCAATCCTGAGATTACTACCTCTGAGGTCCTACAGATAGCCATTATTGCACTGAGTTTGTCCAAACATTAATTGTACCATTGTGCCACATCAGCCAGCCTGTTGTCCCGTACATGAGAATGCGAATCATTCTTTATATGCGGCTAACTGTCAGTCTTGGTTACTGAGTGGGAGTATGGGATTCATGCTCCAGTCAGTCATATTCTAGTCCTATATGTGACTGATTCATACTGTGCTAATAGGTCTCTGTTGCTGTATGTGACTTTATGATCCAGTCTGTATCTGTCAGTACTGTGTGTTGGTGTAGACTCATTCTGTATCTCAGTCTCATGTATGCTATTTGAGTGTGCGATTCATTCTGTATCTTTAAGTTACTGGTACAGTATGTGAGTGTAGGAATATTGTTGTAATTCTCAGCCACTGTAACTTTTTGAATCTGGGACTCATTCAGTATCAGTCTCTCGTCCTGTGTATGAGTGTGGCTTTCATTCAGTATCTGTCAATCTCTGGTATGGCCTGTGCATGTGGGTTTCATTCAGTATCTGTCAGTCTCTGGTACTGCCTGTGAATGTGGGTTTCATTCAGTATCTGTCAGTCTCTGGTACTGCCTGTGAATGTGGGTTTCATTCAGTATCTGTCAGTCTCTGGTACTGCCTGTGAATGTGGGTTTCATTCAGTATCTGTCAGTCTCTGGTACTGCCTGTGAATGTGGGTGTTTTCAGTATCTGTCAGTCTCTGGTACTGCCTGTGAGTGTGGGTTTCGTTCAGTATCTGTCAGTCTCTGCTGCAGCCTGTGAGTGTGGGTTTCATTCAGTATCTGTCAGTCTCTGCTACAGCCTGTGAGTGTGGGTTTCATTCAGTATCTGTCAGTCTCTGGTACTGCCTGTGAATGTGGGTTTTGTTTAGTATCTGTCAGTCCATGGTACTGCCTGTGAATGTGGGTTTCATTCAGTATCTGTCAGTCTCTGGTACTGCCTGTGAATGTGGGTTTCATTCAGTATCTGTCAGTCTCTGGTACTGCCTGTGAATGTGGGTTTTGTTCAGTATCTGTCAGTCTCTGGTACTGCCTGTGAGTGTGGGTTTTTTCAGTATCTGTCAGTCTCTGGTACTGCCTGTGAGTGTGGGTTTCGTTCAGTATCTGTAAGTCTCTGGGATTCTGTTTATGGGATATAGTCCGCAACCATTAATCTCTGGGATGTCTTGCTGTTCTGAATTCATTCTACACAGAATTACATAGAATTTACAGCAAAGAGACAGGCTATTGTGCCCAAGATTTTGCATTTCCACATGAGCCTCCTCCAACTCTACTTCATCTAATCTGATCAGCAAACCCCTCAAATCTTTTCTGCCTCATATAATCATTTAACTTGCTGTTAAATGTCGCAATGTTCATGAACTCAACTGCTGCATGTGGTGGCATGTTACAGATTCTAACCACGGTCAAAGCAGGGTGAAGAAGTCTCTCCTGAATTATTTATTTGATTTATTACTGACTATTTCCTATTCACAACTTTTCCCACAAGTGTGAAAAATCTCTACCTCTACCCTATCAAATCCTTTCATAGCCAATGCTTCTATTAGCCTGAACACTGAGCCTCCTTCTTTCCAGAGAAAGGAGCTCAGGCTTATTCAATAATGTGGAACATGTAGTTCTGTTGCAGTCATGGAATAAATATTGTATCTCAGTCTGAAACTGTATGCGATTTTAGATTGGTATGTAATGTGGAGCTCAGGCTGCAATCAATAATTGAGACAGTATCTTTCACTCTAACACTATAGATTTTTGGAGTGCTATGTTATCTGTACTTCAGCCGGTTCCAATGGAATAGATAATGTTATCTCTAAGTCTGATAATGCTTGTGTATTAATTCACAGGATGTTAGTGTCACTGGCAAGGTCAGCATTTATTGCCCATCCCTAATTACACTTTCAAGACAGCTGAGTGGTTTGCTGGGCCATTTCAGAGGACAGTTAAGATTCAATCACATTGCTGTGGGCCTGGAATCACTTATACTTCAGACTGGGTCAGAATGGCAGATTTCCTTCTCTCAAGGACATTCATGAATCTGATGGATTTTTTGACAGCAATCCAGTAGCTCCAGGGTCACCAGTGCTGAGACTAGATTTTTTTTATTCCAGATTTATTTAATTAACTGAATTTAAATTACCCAGCTGCTGTAGTGGAATTTAAACCCATGTGTCTGAATCATTAGTCGAGACTTCTGGATTAATCCTGTACCACAACCACTAAAACCTCCATACCTCTGTTAGATTAGATTTTTTACTGGTTTGTAATGTGGAGCTCAGTCTACACAAATGAAATTGACACTCTATTTCATTCTGATACTGTATATGTTTTTATGGCTGGTAAATAATGTGTAATTCAGTCTACTGTATTTTTCAATTCTTCAGTTTGGGTGAGTTCTGTACTGACATCTAATTTACACCACAGTTTACAATTTACAAGCATTGCACAATCGGATACTGTGGGCTGGATTTTACAGACCCCCACCCGACATTGCCTTTCATGATGGGGGAGGGGGGGGCAGCAGAAAATGCCTCCGGGAGAGGCTGGGAGGGTCCAGCCCGCCGATATTGCCGGTGGCAGCGAGGCCTCATGGCAGCACCCCATTTCCCGCCGCTCAGCGACCAGACCTCCATTTGCATATTCAAATTTATGTAAATGAATGCACTAATTATATTTACGTCCCCACCTGAGTTACTGCTCCCATCGTCAGTCTGGTGGCTGGCCTTCGGATCCCTGTCCCGGGAAACGAGGCACACACTCATGGGCAGGGGGAAGGAGGTAAGTTTCTTAGTGCAGGAGGGAGGGGGAACATGGTCAAAGTAACATATTGGTGTAGGGGATGGTGGGAAGGGTTTGAGGTTAAAGTTTATGCACTTTGGGTGGGGGGGCACGGAAGGTCAGGTGGACAAGGTAAGTGTTTTTGGGGAGAGAGGGCAAGTCATTAATTTAATTGATACTGGGGGTGGGAGAGAGACAGAAGAAATGTCTTTGTTTATTTTCATGTCCTTGCGGTTTAAATATTTAAATTTAAAGATAGGGCTCAAAGCCCTTTAAAAATGGTATCAGCGCCTGCGCACAGGCGGCTGACGCCATTGCCAGGGATGGTCAGCTCGCCCCCTACATGTGATCGGCGGGAGGTGGCCCACCCCGGCTATTTAAATGAGCCACCACGCTTAGGATCGCGGTGACTCCACGACGTGTGGCCCGCACGAGCGGACCACCATTGTTTTCACCGGCCGTCGATTTCGGCAGCAGGCTTATAAAATTCAGCCCTGTGTGTCATTTTTGGACTGGCAATGTTTAGCTCAATCTGTACTAATGGAACTGATACTGTATTTCAGTTTGATATTGTATGTGTTTTTAGAATGGTATGTAATATTTAGTAATTTTTCATGGTGTGGGTGAGTTTTGAACTGGTATCTAATTTGTGTCTCAGGTTACGCGATTTTTCAGCCCTTTTAAATATTTTACTGTAATGAATGTTGAACTTGTATGTAACTTGTATCTCAGGGTACACTATTGGGATGGTTAATCATCTTTTATAATCAATAGGCGTGAGCTTTGGGTATGGTATTTAATTAAAAACTCAGGGTACATCATTAGGTCAGATTCTGTGCCATTCAGTCAATACTGTGTGCCAGTTCTATCTGATATTTAATTGATAGCTAAGTCTGCATTATATTTAGATTGACACATTGCATTTCAATCTGCCAGTGGGTGTGATTATGACCTGGGATTGATGTATCGACCTGTTAGTGGTACTGAGTTGGGGTGAAACACAAACAATTTATTTCTCTCCCGCTTTGTTTGATTGTTGGATTGAAAATATGACTCTGGAACTCGGGATCAATGTGAGCCTGACTACTTCTGCAGTCTGAGACTGGGGAACTGATGAACTGTCTATCCCTCTGTCCTCTGAGTGATAATGTACCTACTGTGTGTGAGAGGAGCTGGCTGCACTGTTCCTTGTGCCTCGAGTGCAGAAACCATCACATTCATCACAATACCTTCAAATATTTGCCTGTTGGAAGAAAAATATATCTTATAACTCAAGAACAGGTGAGGTGCAAAATATCAAAGTGATCAATTTAATTTCTCAATTAATATTCATTAAGAACACACACAATTGAAAACCAGTGTCAGTATCAGCCTCCACTGAAGTACTGAAGCTCCCAGCTCCTGCATCACAAGTGTTCTGGGCAGATCCATCCTGACAAAACACTGCATTGGGATCATCCCAACTGCTCTATGCTCTACACATATTTCCAGCCATCCTGCTTCATATAAATGAATAACAGAAAAATAAAGCCCTATATGTATAGTCCTCTATTCCTTTCACCCCATACATCTGTTCAGCGTCCCCTTCAGTGCACCGACCGATACTATTCGCCTCAACCTCTCCCTGTGGTAGCATGTTCCAGATTCTAAGCACTCACTACATAAACACATTTTTCATTAATTCCTCATTTCTTTTAAATTTTAAATTTCTCGCCCTTTTTTCCCACAAGTGGAAACATGTCTCCATCTACCCTATCAAACCCCCTTCACTATTTCCTCATATTGCAAGGTTTCTTTAACCCTGACAGACTTTGGGAGTTTCTGCCACTCTATTGAAATTCTTGCTTCCAGCCAGTAGATGTCACCTCACTCCAATACAGTGAAGTTTACAAATCTGCGAGGGACACAACAGGAAATAATTGTTCACATTATAGTGAATGTGTGGGATTTAGAAATACTAGGAGTGGAGATGAGCTATTAATGCATTTTATTTAAGCAATCATTGGTTTTGATGTTGTCATAAATCTGTCAGCTTGTTGTCTTGCCTGTGAAAGTGAAAGTCATTTTTTAAATCTGTCAGTCTCTGGTACTGACCGTCAGTGAAATTCATTACCTATCTGTCATTCACTGGTGCAGTGTGTGAGTGTGGGATTAACACTGTATTTGTCATTTTCTGGTAATGCATGTGTGAGTGTGGAAAACACTTTGTATCTGTCAGAGCTGTTATACATGAGTCTGGGATTCATTCTGTGTCTGATACTTGGTGTGTTTGGTGGGGGGGAGGAGTTTTCTTTCTGTAACTGTGGTCTCTCATTCTGTGTGTGAGTGTGGAATTTATTCAGTCTCTGTTTTTCTGATACATTGTGTCTGAGTATGGGATTAATTCAGTGTTTGTGAGGTTGTGGTAGTGTCTGAGTGTGGACTTCATTCTCCATCTGTCAATCTCTGGCACTGTATGTGAGTATGGGATTCATTCTGCAGCTGTCAATTTCTGGAACAGTATGTGAGTGTGTTTGTCAGTCTCTAACACTGTCAGTGAATGTGGTATTTTTTCTATATCTTTGAATCTTTGGTATTATGTCTGAGTGTGCGCATCTGTATGCCAGGCTCTGTTCCTGTGTGTCCATGATGGATTAATAAAAATATGACAGTCTCTGATACTCTATGTGAGTATAAGTTTCTTTCTTCATCCATCTGCCTTGGGCACTCTATAAAGATGTTGATATCCTTCCTTATCCATCACTCACTGAAACTAAATAGGATTAATTCTGTTTCAGTCAATAACTGAAACTAAATGTCACTGGTAATTACTGAATGTCAGTTACTCTCTGGTATTGCCTCTGAATGCAGGTCTCACTCATTCGTGCCAGTGCCTGGTACTGTGTGTGAATATGATATTAATTCCATACCTGTTAACACCTGGAGTTGAATGGAAGTGTAAAATTCAGCTTGTATCTGTCAATCTCTGGTACTGTGTGAGAGTTATAGAGAGATACAGCACTGAAACAGGCCCTTCAGCCCACTGAGTCTGTGCCAACCATCAGCCACCCATTTCTACTAATCCAACATTAATCCCATATTCCCTCCCACATCTCCACCTTCCCTCAATTCTCCTACCACCTACCTACCTACACGAGGGGCAAGTTACAATGGCCAATTTACCTATCAACCTGTAAGTCGTTGGCTGTGGGAAGAAACTAGAGCACCCGGCGGAAACCCACAGTCACAGGGAGAACTTGCAAATTCCGCACAGGCAGTACCCAGAACGGAACCCAGGTCGCTGGAGCTGTGAAGCTGCGGTACTAACCGCTGCACCACTGTGCCACCCTGTGGGATACATCCTCTGTCTGCCATTCTCAGGTATGGTAAGCAACTGAAATTATTCTGCATCTCTCAGTGCCGAGGGCTGAATGAGAATAAGTCCCACACTGACAATCACTCCATCTCTTGTATTCATTTAGACTCATTCTATACTTGGATAACATTGGTGCTGTATGTGAGAGTGGGATTAATTCTGTATCTGTCAGTTTGAGGGATGATATATGAGTGTGGGATTCATTTTGTCTGTGTGAGACTCTGGTATTCTGTATGATTACATTCTGTAAATCTTAGTCCCTGATTCTGTGCATAAGTGTGCAACTCATTCTGTCTCCATCAGTCTTTGTTTCTGGTCATTTAATAGTGACTCCTCTGTAACACTCACCAATGTATGAGTGTGGGATTCATTCGGTAGCTCTCCATCTCTGGAACTGTTTGAGACTTATTCTGCATCGATCAGTCAGTTGTACAATACATGCTTGTGGGATTCATTCTGTACCTGTCAGTCCATGGCACTGTGTATGAGTGCGGGATTCATTCTGCATCTGTAAACCTCTGGTACTGTATGTGAGCACAGGATTTATTTTATAGTTGCCACTCACTAGCATTATGTATCAGTGTGGGATTTATTCTGTATCTGTTAATCTGTTAACATGTAGGATTTGTTGTGTAGCTCTCTGTTTGGAGTGCTGTATATGAATGTGGGATTCATTCAGTTGCTCTCAGTATCTGGTGTTCCATGTGAGTTTGGGATGCATTCTGTATCGGTCAGGTATGGTGTTGGAAAGGATATGTTTCACACCTTAATGTTCCATAAATGTATTCTGACTTGTATCTAATTGAAAGGTGGATCAACTGAAGTTAATAGCTGTTGGTTTTAATCAGATATTGTGAGAGAGTTTTGGTCTAGTATTCAATCAGTATCACTGTGAACACAATTTGAGAATGGCAATATATTTTACAATCTGATTGATGGCCTGGTATGTGAGGTCAGCTTCATTCAACTCGTAACAATGGAATTAATATTGCGTCTTCCAGTCTGACCCTTTGTCAGTTTTGTGGAGTGGTGTGTAACAAGTAGCTCAGTCTGCAGTCTGGGTACATTATTGAGATTAATTCTGTACCTTGCAATCCGGTACTGTTTGTCTGTTCTATCTTTGTTATTTTTTTATTTTTATTTAGAGATACAGCACTGAAACAGGCCCTTCGGCCCACCGAGTCTGTGCCGACCAACAACCACCCATTTATACTAACCCTACACTAACCCCATATTCTCTACCACATCCCCACTATTCTCCTACCACATACCTACCACCTACCTACACTAGGGGCAATTTACAATGGCCAATTTGCCTATCAACCTGCAAGTCTTTTGGAGGTGGGAGGAAACCGGAGCACCCAGAGGAAACCCACGCAGACACAGGGAGAACTTGCAAACTCCACACAGGCAGTACCAAGAATCGAACCCGGGTCGCTGGAGCTGTGAGGCTGCGGTGCTAACCACTGCACCACTGACATTGAATTTGTAGTTGAGGTTGCACTCTTATGAGAGTGACACAGTGCCTTGCAATCTGATAGTGGGTGTGATTTTGGACTGGGATTGATGTATCTACCTGTCAGTGGGACTGAGTTGGGGCGAAATGGAAACAACTTCAGTCTTTCCTGCTCTGTGTGACTGTTGGATTGAATGAATGTCTCTGGAACTTGAGATCAGTGCCAGTCTGACTACTTCTGTTGTTGGTGGAACTGATGTCTCTTCTCTCTGAGAGTGATACTGTACTTACTATGTGTGGATTGGCTGCACTTCCCCTTGAGTCGAGGAATCACTACATTTATTCCACTTCCTTCAAGTATTTGCCTGTAGGAAGAAAAGGTATTTATAGTTGACTTTGTTGCAGTTAGATACAACTGAGAGGCTTGCTAGGCCATTTCACAGGGCATTTAAGAGTCAAATTTATTGCTGTGGGTCTGGAGTCACATGTAGGCCGGACCAAGTAAGGAGAGCAGATTTCCTTCCCAGAAGGAAAATAGTGAACCAGATGGGTTTTTACAACAACCAACAATGGTTTCATGGCCATCATAAAACGAGCTTCATTTAATTCCAGATTTATTAAATAAATTCAACATTTTGCCATGGTGGAATTTGAACCCATGTCCCCAGAACAAGGCCCTGGGTTTCTGAGGTACTCGCCCAGTGACAATACCACTGCATCACTGCCTCCCCAATCAAAATCCTGGAGCTCGCTTTCTAAGAGCACTGTTGGTGTACCTAACCCACATGGACTGCAGCTGTTCAAGAAGGCAGCTCACCACCACCTTCTCAAGGACAATTAGGGATGGGCAATAAATGTTGGCCTAGCCAGCGATGCCCACGTCACATGAACGAATAAAAAAAAATCAGGAAGATGTGTGGTAGAAGATACAAATGTGACCAAAACAATGTTTCAATTAATAATCATTGTGAACAATCACAAAGGAAACCCAGCAACACAAACAGAGTCAGTGTCTGATTCCACTGCAGTCCTGCAGCCCCCAGCTACTGCATACCAGAGGCTTTGGCCATTTTACAACAATTAAATGACATCCAGAAACAATCCACTGGGCCATGAATGGGACTGACCGACGGAACAGGGACTTTTACACAGGTCAGATTTCCAGTTCTCGCTCCTATGGTCGAAGCGAAACCAAACAGCCGCTGTTTAAAATGTGTCCTTCACACTTCTCACCTGGTGCCTATAATAGATTCTCTTTGTGTAAATCCCCACATCCTGACTGTCCGCTTCTGTTTCCACACTTCACTGTCCAATAACAATAAACTGTGGGATCAGGCTGGATCGCTCTTTGCGCTGGCACGGTCACGATGGGCCGAATGGCCTCATTCTGTGTCGGAAATTTTCCATGTTTCTGTTAGCGGAATTGTTGCAGAAATCTGCGCCTGCACTCCCCTCCCCCAGCATTGCCTGTGAGCGGAAGAAGATGCTTTAAAACAGCCGCCAATGAAGAGATCCCGGTACCGGGGGAAGGCAGCAAACAGCAGCCTCCTTCCAGCAGCACATCGCTTTGGGAGCGTGTCCGCAGATGGACTCAGAGATCAGCATCGAGTCCGGGGCAAGTTCAGGGGGAGGTGGGGGCTGTTTGTAAGAGACGGAGTGGAGCGAGAACTGGTCCCGGAACATGGAGTGAGTGGGGGAAGGGAGAGACTATTCTCGGGCTGTGTGTGGACAAGGGGAGGGAGACAGAATGGGAAGAAACTGTTATTGTAGTGGAGTGAAACACTGACAATATTTGTGTGGCTGGGGTTCCTTTGCGGGTATCCATAATGATTATTATTTGAGGGATTAAATTAATTAAAACTCTATCTCCTATTTCACCTTGATTTGAATTAAAAAACATACTTTTGTTCCAACAGGCAAATAATTGAAGAAACCAGAGTAAATGTCATTTTTCCTCCACCCAAGTTACAAGGAAGAGTGTCACCAGCTCCTTCTCACACACAGTACGTACATTATCGCTCACAGAGCGCAGAGAGACAGACAGATCATCAGTTCCACAGTCTCAGACAGCAGAAATAGTTCCAGAGACACATTTTCAATGTATCAATCAAACAGAACAGGAGAGACAGACGTTGTTTCCATGTCACCCCAACTCAGTACCACTGACAGGTAGATACATACATCCCAGTCCAAATTCACACCCACTATCAAATTATCAGTGTGTCAATCCCACAACACTGCAACCTCAGCTACAAATTAAATACACATAGAACTGGGTACATGGTTCCCGTTTCAAAGTTACAGAATTAGCCTCAATAATGTACTCTGAGATTCAAGTTAATACCCGCCCAATATTAACACATTATGGGTTTATAAGTTGCAGTATTAATTCCCATAGTGTATGCTGACATATACATTAGATACTAGTCCAAATTTCAGGTGCAGAATCAGATTGAGAGATTCCGTAAAATAGAATGTCTTTCCTGGATGTCAAGTGATATAGAGGATTGGATAAGGAAAAAAAAGGAGGCTTATGGCAGATTCAGAGTGCTGAAAACAGTGGAGGCACGAGAGGAGTATGGAAAGTGTAGGGCAGTACTTTAAAAAAGTAATTAGGAGAGCAAAGTGGGGTGATGAGAAAACACTGGCGGGCAAGATAAAGGAAAATCCCAAGGCATTTTATAAGTATATTATTTATTTTTTAAATTTTATTTAGAGATACAGCACTGAAACAGGCCCTTCAGCCCACCGAGTCTGCGCCGATCAACAAGCACCCATTTGTACTAATCCTACATTAACCCCATATTCTCTACCACATCCCCACCATTCTCCTACCACTTACCTACACTAGGGGCAATTTACAATGACCAATTTACCTATCAACCTGCAAGTCTTTGGAGGTGGGAGGAAACCGGAGCATCCAGCAGAAACCCACACAGACACATGGAGAACTTGCAAACTCTGCACAGGCAGTAACCAGAACTGAACACAGGTTGACTGAAGCTGTGAGGCTGCAGTGCTAACTACTGTGCCACTGTGCCGCAAGAGGGTAACTAGGGAAAGAGTAGGGACCATTAGGGACCAAAGTGGCAATCTGCATGTGGAGACGGAGGACATAAGTGAGGTTTTAAATGATTACTTTTCATCTGTGTTCACTATGGAGAAGGACGATGTAGGTATAGAGATCAGGGAGGGGGATTGTGATAAACTTCAACAAATTAGCACTGAAAGGGAAGAAGTATTAGCTGTTTTAGCGGGCTTAAAAGTGGATAAATCCACAGGGCCAGATGAGATGTTATGTGAGGCAAGGGAGGAGATAGCAGGGGCTCTGACACAAATTTTCATATCCTCTCTGGCCACAGGAGCGGTACCAGAGGACTGGAGGAAAGTTACTGTGGTACCTTTATTCAAGAATTGTAGCAGGGATAAACCAGGTAATTACAGGCTGGTGAGTCTAACATCAGTGGTAGTGAAACTATTGGGAAAAATTCTGAGGGACAGGATTAATCTCCACTTGGAGAGGCAGGGATTAATCAGGGATAGTCAGCATGGCTTTGTCAGGGGGAGATTATGTCTAACTAACTTGATTGAATTTTTCGAGGAGGTGACTAGATGTGTAGATGAGGGTAAAGCAGTTGATGTAGTCTACATGGACTTCAGTAAGGCTTTTGATAAAGTCCCGCATGGGAGATTGGTTAAGAAGGTAAGAGCCCATGGGATCCAGGGCAATTTGGCAAATTGGATCCAGAATTGGCAGGAGGCAGAGGGTGATGGTCAAGGGTTGTTTTTGCGAGTGGAAGCCTGTGACCAGTGGTGTATCACAGGGATCGGTGCTGGGATCCTTGCTGTTTGTAGTGTACATTAACGACTTAGACATGAATATAGGAGGTATGATCAGTAAGTTCGCAGATGACACTAAAATTGGTGGGGGTCGTAAATAGTGAGGAGGAAATACTTCAATTACAGGACGATATAGATGGGCAGAGCAGTGGCAAATGGAAGTTAATCCTGAGAAGTGCAAGATGATGCATTTTGGGAGGACTAACAAAGCAAGGGAATATACAATGGATGGTAGGACCCTAGGAAGAACAGAGGGCCAGAGGGACCTTGGTGTACTTGTCCATAGATCACTGAAGGCAGGAGCACAGTTAGATAAGGTGATTAGGAAGGCATATGGGACACTTGCCTTTATTAGCCAAGGCATAGAATGTAAGAGCAGGGAGGTTATGTTGGAGCTGTATAAAATGTTAGTTAGGCCACAGCTGGAGTACTGTGTACAGTTCTGGGCACCACACTGCAGGTAGGATGTGATTGCACTGGAGAGGGTGCAAAGGAGATTCACCAGGATGTTGCCTGGGCTGGAGCATTTCAGCTGTGAAGAGAAACTGGATAGGCTAGGATTGTTTTCTTTAGAGCATGAAGGCTGAGGGGGGACCTGATTGAGGTATACAAAATTATGAGGGGCATTGATAGGTTAGATAGGAAGAAACCTTTTTCCTTAGCAGAGGGGTCAATAACCAGGGGCCATAGATTTAAGGTAAGGGGAAGGAGGTTTAGAGGGAATTTGAGGAAAACATTTTTCACCCAGATGGTGGTTGGAATCAGGAACACACTGCCTGAAGGGGTGGTAGAAGCAGGAACCCTCACAACGTTTAAGAAGTCTTTAGATGAGCACTTGAAATGCCATAGCATACAAGGCTATGGACCAAGTGCTGGAAAATGGGATTAGAATAGATAGGTGCTTGATGGCCAGCACAAACACGATGGGCTGAAGGGCCTGTTTCTGTGCTGCATAACCCTATGACTCTATAACCTGAGATACAAACTCAGTTTCCACTTTAAAACTCCCCCGGACTGTGAAACTAAAAGATAAAATAGCAATTCAATTTGTATTGACTGTGCTTTGGATCACATTCCAGCCTTCATACAGTATGAGACTGGAAGATACTGTAGCAGTTCCATTCGTGCAGACTCAGCTCTACATTACAGGCAAGTCCAAGATTCTCATTCAGAGTCAGACTGAATGGCACTGATCAATTTGATTAGTACAGCCTGAGTTACACTTGCACACCAATCCTGTATCAGATTGAAGGATACATTATCTTTCACTGTTGTGTTCACAGTGACAGATATTTAATAGTAGGCAAAATCTTACACACTTTGTCTGCTTAAAACCTACTCCATCAATGGCCTGTTGTTGTGCTGAAATTTGTATGTAGAATGAATCCAGACTTGCAAACAGTCCCAGAGACTGAAGGTTACATAATGAATCCCACATTAACATGAAGTAGCAAAGACTGACAGATAGTGATTCTGAAATACATGTCCAGTATTAGATGCTGAAAGATACAGACTGACTATTATACTCACTCACAGTACCTGAGCCTTAGTGATACTCAATCTCTCACATGCTAATAGTACTACTGACCGATTCAGAAAGAGTACCAGACACTCACGTAGAGTTCCAGACACTCACGTAGAGTACCGGACACTCACGTAGAGTACCGGACACTCACGTAGAGCAGCAGACACTCACATAGAGTACCAAACACATGCATAGAGCACCAGACACTCAGATAGAGTACAAGACACATGCATAGAGCACCAGACACTCACATAGAACAGCAGACACTCACATAGAGTACAAGACACTCACATAGAGTACCAGACACTCACATCGAGCAGCAGACACTCACATAGAGTACAAGACACATGCATAGAGCACCAGACACTCACATAGAGCAGCAGACACTCACATATAGTACCAGACACTGACATAGAGCACCAGACACTCACAAAGAGCAGCAGACACTCACATAGAGCAGCAGACACTCACATAGAGTACCAGACACTGACATAGAGCATCAGACACTCACATAGAGCAGCAGACACTCACATGGAGTACCAGACACTGACAGAGAGCAGCTGACATTGAGACACACACACACACACACACTACCAGAGACTGACGGATATAGAATGAATCCCACATTTATATACAATACTAGTGGCTGAAAAAATACCAAATGAATCCAACAATCACATACAGACCACTGACAGAATGTATCCTACACTCATATTCAATACCAGAGACTGACAGGTTCAGAATGTATCTCACACAGTAACAATGAGTAACAGAGACAAAATGAATCCTACATTCACAAACTATACTGGAGACTGGCAGGTAATAATGAATCTCACTCTCACTTACAGGACAACAGGCTGATGGATTTAGCACAACATTACAGCTATTGTTTGTATAACAAAAGGTAATCACAGATATTTTCATACCTCGGCTGGATTTTTTGCAGGAGGCGGGGCTCCTGGTGCCAGGCCTAAAAGGTGGGGGGAGACCTGCCTCTGCATTTTTTCAGCACCCCTGCCCCTCGAGCGATTCTGAATCTTCTGTTGTCAAAGTTTAAGGAGCCGGGATCCGTGTCCTATTAAAAACTTTAATAGGAACCGGGATCCCATCCCCAAGAGCTGCCGGTCGTTTACAGGGCTGGCAGTTCAGCAGTATCGGCAGCTCCACTGGGAGTAGTGGCCATTGCCAGTACTGCAGAGGCCTCAGACCCAGGCCCAGCACTGGATCTTGGCAAAGTGGCAGTGAGGCGGGTTTGCTGGGGCCAGTCCGGAAGGCCCCAGCGAGGGGTGGGGTGGGCGTTTGGTTTGGGGGTGTGTTGTCCCTGGGGATACAGTTGTTCCCAGTGGGGCTCCTCTGTCGGCCACAGATTATCCACGAAGGAGGGACCACCCCCGCCATCCCGCAGGGAGGCCATTGAGTAGGAAGGTTGTTGTCAGACGATTCCGCCTCCAGGAGAATCTGAACCAGGATTCCCGACGTCGGGTTCCATGGTGGTGGGTAATTCTGCCCTGATTCTTCGCCTCCTCACCCCCCACCACAAAATCCGCCATCAGGATGAGAACAAAAACCAGCCCCTAGTGTTTGTAAACCTACCCGTCCACCAGAATATGAACAATTCTTGTCTGTTGCGTTTTTCTTTGATCTGCAAACTTCGTTGCACCGCAGTGTGGTGATATCTAGTGGCCGGGAGTGAGAACTGCAACAGAGTGGCAGAAATTCATAGGATCTGTCAGTGTTGCAGAAACAGGGCAATATGAGGAATTAGGAAGTGGATTGATAGGGTAGACATGGAGATGTTTCCACTTGTGGAGGTTTCCAAAGTGAGGGGCCAAAAATATAAAACAGTCATTAGAGCGGCACAGTGGCGCAGTGGTGAGCACCGCAGCCTCACAGCTCCAGCGACCCGGGTTCAATTCTGGGTACTGCCTGTGTGGAGTTTGCAAGTTCTCCCTGTGTCTGCGTGGGTTTTCTCCGGGTGCTCCGGTTTCCTGCCAAAAGACTTGCAGGTTGGTAGGTAAATTGGCCATTATAAATTGCCCCTAGTATAGGTAGGTGGTAGGGAAATATAGGGACAGGTGGAGATGTGGTAGGAATATGGGATTAGTGTAGGATTAGTATAAATGGGTGGTTGATGGTCGGCACAGTCTCGGTGGGCCGAAGGGCCTGTTTCAGTGCTGTATCTCTAAAACTAAACTAAAACTAAAAACTAAATCAAAAATAAACAGGAGAACGTATTTTCCCTGAGAACGTTTAACATTTGGAAGCTGCTATCACCTAGAGCAGTTATGGCGAAGTGCAGAGAGGGGTTTAAGGAAAAGCTCGATAAGTGTCTGAGGTAGAAAGGATTTCAGGGAGATGCAGATAGTGAGAATTGATGTAGAATGGGTGGAGGGAGAACCATCAAGCAATTGGGACAAATGGCCCCTGTCAGTAGAATGAATCCAGACACACAAAATGTCCCAGAGACATAATGAATCCCACACCCATACAGTGTACCAGAGACACAACGATACAGAATGAATCTTGCATGCACACATATCATCAGAGATTGACAGGTACAGCCTGAATCCTACACACATCCATTATCCAAGCATAAGAGATACAGAATGATTTCCACACTCAGATACAGTATTAGAGATAGACAGATACAAAACCAATTGTCAGCACACATACAGTGTCAATGACCAATTCAGAATGAGTTCCAAACTCACAAACTGTACCAGAGACTGAGAGAAACAAAATCAATTCCACACTCACATGCACTACCAGATACAAAATGAATCCTATACCTACACACAGTACCACTGACACATTCAAAATTATCTCCAATACTATCCACAGGTCCAGAGACAGACAGATACGGACTAAATACTATGCTCAAATACACTAACAGAGATTGACAGGTACAGCCTGTATCCTACACACACAGTACCAGAGCCTGTCAGATACAGATGAAATACTGCATACATATACAGTACCAGAACTGAGAGATACAGAATGAATCCAATACTCACACATAGCGCCAGAGATTGACAGATATTGAAATAATCCCACACTCACATAAAGCAGTGGAGACAGAACAAGACAGACTGAATTCTACACTCCATACAGTACCACTGACTGACTGAGATAGAATGGATTCCAAACTCACACACGCTATTAGAGACTAAGAGATGTATGATGATTCCCACACTCATAGAGAATATTGAATCATACCTTGCAACCAATGTTCCAGACTCTTCCATCACCATCCATGGGTATGTCATAGAGTCATAGAGTTATATAGAAACAGGCCCTTCGGCCCATTCTGTCCGTGCTGGCCATAAAACACCCAACTATTCTAATCCCATATTCCTGCACTTGGCCCACAGCCCTGTATGCTATGGCGTTTCAAGTGGTCATCTAAATACCTCTTAAATGTTGTGAGGGTTCCTGCCTCCACCACCTCTTCAGGCATTGCGTTCCAGATTCCAACCACCCTCTGGGTGAAAAAATGTTTCCTCAAATCTCCCCTTAACCTCCTGCCCCTTACCCTAAATCTATGCCCCCTGGTTCTTGACCCCTCCGCTAAGGGAAAAAGTTTCCTCCTATCTAACTTATCAATGCCCCTCATAATCTGGTACACCTCAATCATGTCCCCCCTCAGCCTTCTCTGCTCTAAGGAAAACAACCCTAGCCTTTTCAGTCTCTCTTCATAGCTGAAATGCTCCAGCCCAGACAACATCCTGGTGAATCTCCTCTGCACCCTCTCCAGTGCAATCACATCCTTCCTATAGTGTGGTGACCAGAACTGTACACAGTACTCCAGCTGAGGCCTAACTAGCATTTTATACAGCTCCATCATAATCTCCCTGCTCTTATATTCTATGCCTCGGCTAATAAAGGCAAGTATCCCATATGCCTTCCTAACTACCTTATCTACCTGTGCTGCTGCCTTCAGTGATCTATGGACAAGTACACCAAGGTCCCTCTGACTTTCTGTACTTCCTAGGGGCCTACCATCCATTGTGCATTCCCTTGCCTTGTTAGTCCTCCCAAAATGCATTACCTCACACTTTTCAGGATCAAATTCCATTTGCCACTGCTCTGCCCTTCTTACCAGCCCATCTATATCTCCCTGTAATCTAAGGATTTCCTCCTCACTATTTACAACACCACCAATTTTCATGTCATCTGCGAACTTACTGATCATGCCTCCTATATTCACATCTAAATCATTAATGTACACTACAAAGATCAAGGGTCCCAGCACCGATCCCTGTGGTACACCACTGGTCATAGGCTTCCAATCGCAAAAACAGCCCTCAACCATTACCATGTCCTGTGCTACCAGCAGGACAGATCCACCAGAGCTGGCGGCACAATTGTATACAGTCAGGATAGAGTTGCCCTGGGAGTCCTCAATGAAGTCTCATGGTGTCAGGTCAAACATGGGCAACAGAATTTGTTTATGTTTAGATTTATGTTTAGAGATACAGCTCTGAAACAAGCCCTTCAGCCCACCGAGTCTGTGCCGACCATGAACCACCCATTTATACTAATCCTACACTAATCCCATATTCCTACCACATCCCCACCTGTCCCTATATCTCCCGACCACCTACCTATACTAGGGGCAATTGCGAATGGCCAATTTACCTCTCAACCTGCAAGTCTTTGGCATGTGGGAGGAAACCGGAGCACCCGGAGAAAACCCACGCAGACACAGGGAGAACTTGCAAACTCCACACAGGCAGTACCCAGAATTGAACCCGGGTCGCTGGAGCTGTGAGGCTGCGGTGCTAACCACTGCGCCACTGTGCCGCCCATTTCCTGCTAATTACCCTCCCTCAGCTGGAGAACCAGTACTCCTCCATGTTGAACACCAACTGGAAGAAGCACTGAGGGTAGCAAGGGCACAGAATGTACTCTGGGTGGGCGACTTGAAGGACATATCTGCCAGACTGGAACAATGCAGGTAGAGAACCAACAAGAGGGGAAAATCCTACTTGACCTTGTCCTCACCAATCTACCTGTTGCAGACACATCTGTCCATGACAGCACTGGTAAGCATGACCACCACACAGTGCTTGTGGAGATAAAGTCCCATCTTCACACTGAGGACTCCCTCCATCGTGTAGTGTGGTACTACCAACATGCGAAATGTGATAGATTCAGAACAGATCTAGCAGCTCAGAACTAGACATCCATGAGGGACTGTGGACCATCAGCAGCAGCAGATTGGTATTCAAACACAATCTGTAACCTCTGGCCAGGCATATTCCTCTCTCTACCATTACCATCAAGCCATGGAATCAACCCTGGTTCAATGAAGAGTGAAGGAGAGCATGCCGGGAGCAGCATCAGGCCTACATAAAGATGAGGTGCCAGCCTGATGAAGCTACAACACAGGGCTACATACATGCTAAGTAGCAGAAGCAAAATGTGTTAGACAGATCTAAGCCATCCCACAGCCAATGGATCAGATCGAAGCTCTTCAGTCCTGCAACAGACAGTTGTGAATGGTGGTGGACAATGAAAGAACTAACCAGTGGAGGAGGCTCCACAATCATTTCCATCCACAATGATGTGGGAGTCAAGCACATCATTGCAATAGACAACGCTGCTCATTTACACCATCTTTAGCCAGAGGTGCTGAGTGGATGATCCTCCTCCTGAGATCCCCAGGAGTCACAAATGCCAGTCTTCAGCCAATTGTGATATGAAGAAACAGCTGAAAGGACTGGATACCGAAAAGGTTATTGACCCTGCCAACAATCTGGCTGTAGTACTGAAGACTTGTGTTCCAGAACTAGCCGAACCCCTAGCCATGGTGTTCCAGTATAACTACAACACTGGTAACAGGCAATGTAAAGTACTATTGACAAAATCAGAATGTGACCCAAACTCTCACACAGTATCTGATAGTGACAGATACAGATTTAATACCACACACATAAACAGTACCAGAGACTGACAGATACAAACTGAATCCAACACGCATAAACTGTGCCAGACACTGACAGATACAGACTGAATCCAACACACATAAACTGTACCAGAAACTGACAGATACAGACTGAATCCAACACACATAAATTGTACCACAGACCAACATATACAGACTGAATCCAACACACATAAACCGTACCAGAGACTGACAGATACAGACTGAATCCAACACACATAAACCGTACCAGAGACTGACAGATACAGACTGAATCCAACACACATAAACTGTACCAGAGACCAACATATACAGACTGAATCCAACACACATAAACTGTACCAGAGACTGACAGATACAGACTGAATCCAACACGCATAAACTGTACCAGTGACTGACAGATACAGACTGATTCCAACACACATAAACCGTACCAGAAACTGAGATATACAGACTGAGTCCAACACGCATAAACTGTACCAGAGACCAACATATACAGACTCAATCCAACACACATAAACTGTACCAGAGACTGACATATACAGACTGAATCCAACACACATAAACTGTACCAGAGACCAACATAAACAGACTCAATCCAACACGCATAAATTGTACCAGAGACTGACAGATACAGACTGAATCCAACACACATAAACTGTACCAGAGACTGACAGATACAGACTGAATCCAACACACATAACCCGTACCAGAGACTGACAGATACAGACTGAATCCAACACGCATAAACTGTACCAGAGTCTGAGAGATACAGACAGAACCCAACACACATAAACTGTACCAGAGACTAAGAGATACAGACTGAATCCAACACGCATAAACTGTACCAGAGACTGAGAGATACAGACATAACCCAACACACATAAACTGTACCAGAGACTGACAGATACTGACTGAATCCAACACGCATAAACTGTGCCAGACACTGACAGATACAGACTGAATCCAACACACATAAACCGTACCAGAGACTGACAGATACAGACTGAATCCAACACACATAAACCGTACCAGAGACTGACAGATACAGACTGAATCCAACACACATAAACTGTACCAGAGACCAACATATACAGACTGAATCCAACACACATAAACTGTACCAGAGACTGACAGATACAGACTGATTCCAACACACATAAACCGTACCAGAGACTGAGATATACAGACTGAGTCCAACAAGCATAAACTGTACCAGAGACCAACATATACAGACTCAATCCAACACGCATAAACTGTACCAGAGACTGACATATACAGACTGAATCCAACACACATAAACTGTACCAGAGACCAACATAAACAGACTCAATCCAACACGCATAAACTGTACCAGAGACTGACAGATACAGACTGAATCCAACACACATAAACTGTACCAGAGACTGACAGATACAGACTGAATCCAACACGCATAAACTGTACCAGAGACTGATAGATACAGACAGAACCCAACACACATAAACTGTACCAGAGACTGAGAGATACAGACTGAAATTAACACACATAAACTGTACCAGAGACTGAGAGATACAGACTGAATCCAACACACATAAACTGTACCAGAGACTGAGAGATACAGACTGAATCCAACAGGCATAAACCATAGCAGAGACTGAGAGATACAGACTGAACCCAACACACATAAACTGTACCAGAGACTGACAGATACAGACTGAATCCAACACACATAACCCGTACCAGAGACTGACAGATACAGACCGAATCCAACACACATAACCCGTACCAGAGACTGACAGATACAGACTGAATCCAACATGCATAAACTGTACCAGAGACTGACAGATACAGACAGAACCCAACACACATAACCCGTACGAGAGACTGACAGATACAGACTGAATCCAACATGCATAAACTGTACCAGAGACTGAGAGATACAGACTGAATCTAACACACATAAACTGTACCAGAGACTGAGAGATACAGACTGAATCCAACACGCATAAACTGTACCAGAGACTGAGAGATACAGACTGAATCCAACACACATACACTGTACCAGAGACTGAGAGATACAGACTGAATCCAACAGGCATAAACCATAGCAGAGACTGAGAGATACAGACTGAACCCAACACACATAAAATGTACCAGAGACTGAGAGATACAGACTGAATCCAACACGCATAAACTGTACCAGAGACTGAGAGATACAGACTGAATCCAACACGCATAAACCATAGCAGAGACTGAGAGATACAGACTGAATCCAACACACATAAACTGTACCAGAGACTGAGAGATACAGACTGAATCCAACACGCATAAACTGTACCAGAGACTGAGAGATACAGACTGAGTCCAACACGCATAAACTGTACCAGAGACTGAGAGATACAGACTGAATCCAACACGCATAAACTGTACCAGAGACTGAGAGATACAGACTGAATCCAACACGCAGACTGAATCTCTCGCTGTCTCTTGCTGATTTGCTCAGTCCCTTTTTTTGTCCGCAGTATTTTGGTTTTAATTTACCTTTTTCTGTCAGTTCCTTTCTGAATGCTAATAGTGGTTTGCTGTTTTTCTGTGTGTTTTTCTCTTCCTGCCCCATTCTTGGTGATGTTACTCAGTGTCCTTATACCATTGTGCAGTGAGGGTGAGTCTGTCAGCGCGTGTGTTGCTGACTCTGGGATTCTTGAGCGAGCTGACTGCAAGACTATTATTTTAAAAAGATCAAGAAAAAAGACATCTCTTTCGCTAAGCACTAATATGTAGCTTGAATTCAATCGTTCCACAGCAGAGTAGCGCAGCGGAAGCATGCTGGGCCCTTAACCCAGAGGTCGATGGATGGAAACCATTCTCTGCTATTTATCTTTCATCGTAACGCAAACAACTCAGTTTTAAAACATTGTGTTACCCACAATCGTATCACGCTTCTGAAAACACTGGAATGCCATCAGCTTTTTCCTTGTAACATTGTGTAGCCAGGCTGAGCCTCCCAACACCTGCTTTTCCGTAATAAAAACAGAAAATCTGGAAATACTCAGTGTGTCTGGCGGCATCTGTTAATAGATAATGTTTCAGGTTAACGTTCCGAAGAAGGGTCACTGACCCGAAACGTTAACTCTGCTTCTCTTTCCACAGATGCCGCCAGACCTGCTGAGTATTTCAAGCATCTTCTGTTTATGTTTCAGATTTCCAGCATCTGCAGTATTTTGCCTTTGTACATGCGTTGCTATGTCTGGGACTGTTTGAGTGCAATGCTATTGCTTTATAAACAGCGTTGAAACAAACATTTATCTCGCTAACACACAGCACGAATACACAGCTGGATATAAACAGCAGCCTGCAGCAGAGGGCGCAGTGGAAGTTTATTAACACAAATAATTCACCAACACAATATTTACTGCTACGCACAGTCACCTCGTCTTAACTCTTTATTTACATCAACTTCTTGCTTCCAATAAACACTTCAATTTGGAACATAGCTTCCAAAACACCTTTATTCACAAACCTGAACACAAGCTGCAAATGCTGCAAACACACACCAGCCCAGACTTTCCCCTTTCTGTCAACACATTCCTGCATCACTGCCTCTCCATCAACAGTTGCTGATAGAATCATACAATCATAGAATGGCGACAGCACAGAAGGAGGCCATTCGGCCTGTCGAACCGGTGCTGGCTCTCTGCTAGAGCAATTCACCTAGTCCCACGCCCCAGTCAGTTTAACATTGGTGGTGGGGAAACTTCGAGAACAAATAATTCAGGACAAAATTAATAGTCACATGGACAAATGCAGGTTCATTCAAGAAAGCCAGCATGAATTTCTTAAGGGAAAATCATGTTTAACTAACTTGCTGGAGTTTATTGATGAGGTAATAGAGAGGGTTCATGAGGGCAATGCAGTTGATGTGGTGTACATGGACTTTCAAAAGGTGTTTGATACAGTGCCACACAACAGACTTGTGAGCAAAATTATAGCTCATGGAATAAAAGGGAGGTAGCAAAATGGATATGGAATTGGCTGAGTGACAGAAAGCAAAGAGTTGTGGTTAATGGATGTTTTTCGAGTTGGGAGAAGGTTTGTAGTGGAGTTCCCCACGGGTCAGTGTTGGGACCCTTGTTTTTCCTGATATATATTAATGATCTAGACCTAGGTGTACAGAGCAGAATTTCAAAGTTTATGGATGATATGAAACTTGGAAGCATTGTGAACTGTGTAGAACTTCAAAAGGGCAGACAGGTGACAGATGAGGTTCAATGTGGAGAAATGTGAGGTGATTTATTTTGGTAAGAAGAGCATGGAGAAACAATACAAAATAAAGGGCACAATTCTAAAGGAGTTTAGGAGCAGAGGAACCTATGTTTATATGGGCATAGGTCATTGAAGGTGGCAGGACAGGTTGAGAGAGTGGTTAATCAAGCATACAGTATCCTGGGCTTTATTAAGAGGGGCATAGAGTACAAGAGCAAGGAAGTTATGTTGAACTTGTATGAGACACCAGTTCGGCCTCAGCTGGAGTATTGCATCCATTTCTGGGTGCTGCACTTTAGGAAGGATGAGAAGACATTGGAGAGAGTACAGAAAAGATTCACGAGAATGGTTCCAGGAATGAGGAACTTCAGTTATGAAGATAGATTGGAGAAGTTGGGATGGTTTCCCTTGGAGGAGAGAAGGCTGAGAGGAGATTTGATAGAGGTATTCAAAATCATGAGGGGTCTGGACAGAGTAGATAGAGAGCAACTGTTCCCACTCATGAAAGGATCGAGAAGGAGAGGGCACAGATTTAATGTATTTGGTAAGAGAAGCAAAAGTGACATGAGGAAAAACTTTTCACACAGCGAGTGGTTAAGGTCTGGAATGCGCTGCCTCAGAAAGTGGTGGAGGCAGGTTCAATTGAAGCATTCAAAAGGGAATTAGACAGTTAAGTGAAAAGGAAGAATGTGCAGGGTTATGGGGAGAAAGCAGGAGAATGGGACTGAGGGAATTGCTCTTTCAGAGAGCCGGGGCAGACATGATGGGCCGAATGGCCTCCTCTGCACTGTAACAATTCTGTGATTCTGCGGTGAGCAGAGCAGACACACAAGCTCAATGACAGGACAGCTCGGCTGTCCCTGAGTTTCAGCTCCCGGCTCTTACATTTCCTCATCCACACTGTCTTTACTGTGGATGTTCAGGGGTTCCTTGTCGGATCTGAGGACTGTATCCATTAAACATTCTGAGCCAGGAGATCCACACACTCTCTGTTACCAAGATTTATGGGTTATTTATACCCCCAGCTCCCTCTGCTCCTGCACCTTCTTAGAATTGTTCCCTTTATTCTATATTGTCTCTCCATGTTCTTATTACCAAATGAATCACCTAATTTCTCTGCATTGAACTTCATCTGCCATCAGTCCACCAACTTGTCTATGTCCTTTTGAAGTTCTACACTATCCTCCTCACAGTTCACAATGCTTCCAAGTTTCGTATTATCCACAAACTTTGAAATTCTGCCCTGTACACCAAGGTCTCGGTCATTAATATATATCAGGAAAGGCAAGGGTCCCAACACTGATCCCTGGGGAATTCCACTACAAACCTTCCTCCAGCCCAAATAAACATCCATTGATCACTACTCTTTGTTTCCTGTCACTCAGCCAATTCCGTATCCATGTTGCTACTGTCCCTTTTATTCCATGAGTATCTAATGCTTTTTGAAAGTTCATGTACACATCAACAGCATTGTCCTCAATAACCCTCTCTGTTACCTCCTCAAAAAACTCCAGAAAGTTAGTTAAACATAATTTTCCCTGAAGACATACGGTGCAACGTTGGCAATTCTCCAGTCCTCTGGCTCCACTCGCGAGTCTAAGACACTTCCGGGTCTCTTTAATTTCGAAGGAAAAGTTGAAAAGGGCTGTTCGGTTTTCCTCTGACAGAGAGCGTGTTTCACTCGGGTTAATATAACCCGGGACTTTTGCTGCTGAAATGAATTCTGCAAGGTCCCAGCAAACACACCGGCTCCCTCCTTTCTCCCCTCTTTCTATCGGATTGTTTTACCAGGAGGGGCTCAATAATAACAAACCCCCTGCAAGGAATGACCGCAAATTGAGCATCTAAATGGGGCAAGTGGGCAGCGTTCTAGGTTCTAGGTTCCCCCTACCCCGCCCCTCCCTCCCTCCAGTCCAAGCCCCTCTTCACTTTCTTTGGGACTTTGATGAGGGTGAAATGGGGAAAGTTCCCATTGATGTTTGAATGCTGAATTGCTGCAGATCTCTGCGCACGCGCGATGTAGCCCCGCCCCCAGTCGGACGTCACAATGAGGAGTGGAGCGCATGCGCATCCTTTCCCCAACCCAGTCTGTGAGGCCATTCACTCAATCAGGGGAAGATGCTTCAAATCAGCTGCTAATGGAGACTTCCCGGGCCCGGGGGAAGGGAACAAACAGCATCTACTTCCAGCAGCCACTGCTTTGGGAGCGTGTCCGCAGATGTGCTCAGAGATTAGCATTGAGTGGTGGGAAGTTGAGGGGGAGTCGGGGAGTGTTTGTAACAGACACTGTGGAGCAGGAGCTGCTCCCGGAACATGGAGTGAGCCGGGGACATGGGGAAGGGAGAGTTCATTCTCGGACAGTGTCTGTCCAGGCTCAGGGAGACACAATGGGAAGAAATCACTATTGAAAATCACTGACAATTTCACCACCTAAAGGAGAGGGAATTTTCCTGCTTTAGTTCCAGTCTCTCACTGTTTGTTGGATTGTGAACAGTGGGGGGAAAATAGCCGCAAAATAACGATGTGGACAGTTAGACAAAGAACATTTATTGCAGACACCAGGTGAGAAGTGTGAAAGGCACATTTTAAATAGTGGCTGCTTGTTTTCTGTTGAAATAGAAATGTGACTGTGTAAAGGTCACTGCTCTATCGGACAGTCCCAGTCATTGAGCAGTGCAGGGCTTGTGTTGTTTCTGAATGTCACAAACTTGTTGTAAAACCACTGCAAACACCTGGTAAACAGAAGCTGAATACTGCAGTACTGCAGTGGAGTCAGACACTGACACTGTTTGTGTTCCTGGTTTTCATTTTGTGATTGTTCATAATGATTATTATTGGGACGATTACATTGATCGCTTTTGTATCTTCTACCTCACCAATTCTTCAGGTATAAGAACAAGAAGTGCTGGAAATACTCAGCAGGTCTGGTAGCATCTGTGGAGAGAGAAGCAGAGTTAACGTTTCAGGTCAGTGACCCTTTTTCAGAACTGGCAAATATTAGAAATGTAAAAGGTTATAAGCAAGTAAAGCAGGGGTGGGGCAAGAGATAACAAAAGACAAGGTGCAGATAGGAGAAGGTCACAGAATAGTTGACCAGAAAGTCGTGGAGCAAAGGCAAACAATATGTTAATGGTGTGTTGAAAGACAAAGCATTAGTACAGCGTGATGCCACTACCAAACGCATCTTCCCCTCCCTTCCCCTGTCAGCATTCTGAAGGGATCGCTCCCTCCGTGACACCCTGGTCCGCTCCTCCATTACCCCCACCACCTCATCCCCTTCCCAAGGCACCTTCCCCTGCAATCGCAGGAGGTGTAATACCTGCCCATTTACCTCCTCTCTCCTCACTATCCCAGGCCCCAAACACTCCTTTCAGATTAAGCAGCGATTTACTTGTACTTCTTTCAATGTAGTATACGGTATTCACTGCTCACAATATGCTCTCCTGTCCATTTAGGAGACCAAACGGAGACTGGGTGACCACTTTGCGGAACACCTGTGCTCAGTCCGCATGCAGGACCCTGAGCTTCCGGTTGTTTGCCATTTCAACACTCCCCCCCTGCTCTCATGCTCACATCTCTGTCCTGGGCTTGCTGCAGTGTTCCAGTGAACATCAACGCAAGCTCGAGGAACAGCATATCATTTACCAATTAGGCACACTACAGCCTGCCGGACTGAACATTGAGTTTAATCATTTCAGAGCATGACGGGCCCCCCATTTTACTTTTATTTTTAGTTTTTTTTTTCCTTTTTTAATATATGTTTTGTTTTTATTTTATTTCATAGTTTGTTCAGTTTGCTTACCCACTGTTTTTTTTTTCATGTTGGTACTTGTGGCTGTTCAATTTTCAGTCCGTTAACACCCTATCTGTACTAATGCTTTGTCTTTCCGCACACATTAACATATCATTTGCCTTTGCTCCATGACCTTCTGGTCAACTATTCTGTGACCTTCTCCTATCTGCACCTTGTCTTTTGTTATCTCTTGCCCCACCCCTGCTTTACTTGCTTGTAACCTTTTACATTTCTAATATTTGCTAGTTCTGAAGAAGGGTCACTGTCCTGAAATGTTAACTCTGCTTCTCTCTCCACAGATGCAGCCAGACCTGCTGAGTATTTCCAGCATTTCTTGTTTTTATTTCAGATTTCCAGCATCCGCAGTATTTTGCTTTTATGTTAAGGTTTAAGAGTTACTTTTCATTCCTGCAGGCAAATACATGAAGGAACCTGAATGGATGTGGTGATTCCTGGACACAAGGAAAAGTGCAGCGAGCTCGTTCCAACACACAGTAGGTACAGGATCACTCACAAAGCACAGAGATACTGCCAGCTCATCAGTTCCACTGGAACAAACAAAAGAAGTAGTCAGACATACACTGATGCCAAAGTCGAGAGACACATTTTCAATCCAACAGTCAAACAACGGCAGGAGAGACAGAAGTTGTTTCCATTTCACTCCAATTCAGTACAGCTGACAGGTTGATACATCAATCACAGTCCAAAAACAAACCCACTATCAGATCTCAATAAACTCTGTCACCATGGCCACATTTTAAATATAAAATCTGAAATAGAACAGACAAAATTTCAAAGCAAAATACTGCAAATTTGAAATAAAAGCAAGAAATGGTGGAAATACTCAGCAGGTCTGGCAGCAGCTGTGGAGAGAGAAGCAGAGTTAACGTTTCAGGTCAGTGACCTTTCAGATGCTGCCAGACCTACTAAGTATTTCCAGCATTTCTTGTTTTTATTACAGACAAAATTTACCTGATTGAAAGGTACAGAATGAATGCACGGAGGCTTCAAGGGGATTCGGACAGGCTAAGTGAATGGGCAAGAACATAGCAGATGGAATATAATGTGAATAAGTTTGAAGTGATCCACTTTGGTAGAAAAAACAGAAGGGCAGAGTATTTCTTAAATGGTGAGAGGTTGGGAAGTGTCGATGTCCAAAGGGACCTGGGTGTCCTTGTTCATGAGTCACTAAAAGCTAGTGTGCAGGTGCAGCAAGCAATTAAGAGGCAAATGGTATGTTGGCCTTCATTGAAAGGGGATTTGAGTGCATGAGTAAAGATGTATTGCTTCAATTGTATGAAGCCTTGGTGAGACCGCACCTGCAGTATTCTGTACAATTTTGGTTTCTTTATCTAAAGAAGGATATACTTGTCATAGAGGGAGTGCAACGGAGGTTCACCAGACTCATGCCCTGGGATGGCGGGATTGTCTTATGATGAGAGACTGCAGAAACTGGGCCTGTGTTCTCTCGAGTTTCCAAGAATGAGAGGTGATCTCATTGAAACTTACAACATTCTCACAGGGCGTGACGGGGTAGATATAGTTAGGATGTTTCCTCTGGCTAGTGAGGCTGGAACAAAGGGACACAGTCTCAGAATAAGGGCAGGCCATTTGAGACTGAGATGAGCAGGAATTTCTTTGCTCAGAGAGTGGGAAATCTGTGGAATTCTCTATCCCAGAGGGCTGTGGAGGCTCAATCATTGAATATACTCAAGACAGAAATCGATAGATTTCTGAATACTAATGTTATCATACGTACGGACATCCGAATTAGGAGCAGGAGTGGGCCACTCGGTCCTTCGAGCCTGCTCCGCCATTCAATAAGTTCATGGCTGAACTGATTACTCCACATTTCCACCTACCCCCGATAACCTTTCATCCCCTCGCTTATCAAGAATCGATCTACCTCTGCCTTAAAAAATATGCAAAGACTCTGCTTTCACCACTTTTTGAGCAAGAGAATTCCAAAGACTCACGACCCTCAGGGAAAAAATTTCTCCTTATCTCTGTCTTAAATGGACGACCCCTTAATTATAAACTGTGACCCCTGGTTCTAGATTCACAAGGGGAAACATCCTTTCCACATCCACCCTGTCAAGACCCCTCAGGATCTGATATGTTTCAATCAAGTCGTTTCTTACTCTTCTAAATTCCAGCTGATACAAGCCTAGCCTGTCCAGTCTTTCTTCATAAACCACCCCCCCCACGCCCCCCATTCCAGGTATTAGTCTAGTAAACCTTCTCTGTACTGCCTCCAACTCATTTACATTCTTCCTTAAATAAGTAGACCAGTACTGTACTCAGTACTCCAGACATGGTCTCACCAATGCCCTGTATAGCTGCAGCATAACCTCCCTACTTCTGTTTTCAATTCCCCTTGCGTTAAACTATAGCATTCTATTAGCTTTCCTAATGACGTGCTGTACCTGCATATTAACCTTTTGTGATTCATGCAGTAGGACACCCAGTTCCCTCGGCATCTCAGAGCTCTGCAATCTCTCACCATTTAGATAATCTGTTTCTTTTTTATTCTTCCAAAGTGGACAATTTCACACTTTCTCACATTATACTCCATTTGCCAGGTCTTTGCCCACTCACTTAACTTATCTATACCCCTTTGTATCCTCCTTATGTCCTCCTCACGAATTACTTTCCGACCTATCTTTGTCTTCAGCAAATTTAGCAACCATTCCTTCAGTCCCTTCATCAAAGTCATTTCTATTAATTGTAAAATGTTGAGGCCCCATCACAGATCCCTGTGGCACACCACTCGTTACACCTTGCCAACCAGAAAATGACCCATTTTTATGCCTACTCTGTTTCCTGTTAGCTAGCCAATCTTCTGTCCATGCCAATATGTTACCCCCTGCACCATGAGCTTTTATTTTCTGTAATAACCTTTGATGTGGCACCTTATCAAATGCCTTCTGGAATCTAAGTGCAATACATCCATTGCTTCCCCTTTATCCACGGCACACGTAACTCCCACAAAGAACTCCAATAAATTGGTAAACATGATTTCCCTTTCACAAAACCATATTGACTCTGCCTGATTAACCTTCAATTTTTCTAAATGCCCTTTAAATGTCTTTAATAGCTTCTAACATTTTCCCTAAGAGAGATGTTGAGCTAACTGGCCTGCAGTTTCCTGCTTTCTGTCTCCTTCCCTTTTTGAATAAGGGAGTTATATTCACTATTTTCCAATCTAACAGAACTTTCCCCGAATCTAGGGTATTTTGGAAAATTAAAACTAACGCATCAACTATCTCAGTAGCCATTTCTTTTAAGACCCTTGGATGAAGTCCATCAGGACCCGGGGACTTGTCAGCCCACAGCTCCTACAATTTGTTCAATATCACTTGCCTGGTGATTGTAATTTTCTTGATTTCCTCTCTCCCTTCCATTTCTGACTTACGGCTAATACTGGGATGTTATTTGTATCTTCAATAGTGAAGATCGATGCAAAATATCTGTTCAGTTTATCTGCCATCTCCTTATCCATGATTAATTCCCCAGACTCACTTTTTATAGGACCAACATTCACTTTATTCACTCTTATTAAAATATCTATAGAAACTCTTACTATCTGTCTTTATATTTCGAGCTAGCTTTCTCTTGTCCTCTAATTTAACCTTCCTTATCAACCTTTTAGTCATTCTTTGAACAGTATATAAAAAACGGCAATCTTCTGACCTGTCTCCCATCTTTGTGTAATTGTAAGCTTTTTCTTTAAGTTTGATACTATATTTAACTGTTTTAGTTAAATATGGTTGGTGGGTCCCACCTTCAGAATTTTTCTTTCTCGTTGAAATGTATCTTTTCTGTGCATTCTGAAATATCCCCTTTAACGTCTGTCACTGCATCTCAATTGACTTATCCCTTAACCTGATATGCCAGTTCACTTTAGCTAGCTCTGCTTTCATGCTCTCATAATTGCCCTATTTAAGTTTAAAATACTGGTCTTGGACCCACTCTTCCCTCCCTCAAACTGAATGTAAAATTCATTCATATTATGATCGCTGCTACCTGGGGGTGCCTTAACTATGAGGTCATTAATTAATCCTATCACATTGCACAATGCCAGGTCTAGAATAGCCTGCTCTCTGGTTGGCTCCAGAATGTATTGTTCCAAGAAATTATCCCAAAAACATTCTGTGTACTCCTCATCGAAGCTACCTCTGCCCATCCGATTTTTCCAGTCTGTCTGTAGGTTAAAATCCCCCATAATTATTACTGTACCTTTCTGACAAGCTGCCATTATTTTTTTCCTTTATACCCTGTCCTACAGTGTGGTTAATGTTAGGTGGCCTGTACCCCACTTCCAAAAGTGATTTCTTGCCTTTTATGATTTCTCATTTCTACCCAAACTGCGTTACTTCTACATCCTGGTATCCTCAACTTAGGTCATCCCTCTCTATTGCGCTAATAGCATCATTAATTAACAGAGCTACCCCTCCATCTTTTCCTAGCTTCCTATCCTTCCTAAATGCCATGTACCCTTCAATATTCAGGTCCTAATCTATGTTGTCCTGCTGCCATGTCTCTGTAATGGCTAACAGATCATACTGATTTATTTCTATTTGCGCTCTCAGTTCATCTGTTTTGTTTTGTTTCGAATGGTACATGCATTCGGATGCGGAGCCTTTAGTTGTGTCCTTTTATTGTTTTTGTGACCTGTAGCCTTATCTGTTGATTTACTCTTAGATTTGTATGCTCTGTCCTTCCTGTCACAGTCTGTTTATCATTTCCAATATTCATACCATTCTCTCTTGCCTTGTCTCTACTCTTTGATTTACCATTGTCTTCCCAAAGTTGATCCCTTGCCCCTACTATTCCGTTTAACGCCCTCTCTACCTCTCTAGTTATGTGGCTAGTTATGTCAAGGGATACGGAGATAGTGGGGAAAAATAGTGTAGAGGTAGTTGATCAGCCACGATCTGTTTGAATGGTGGAGCAGGTGCGATGGGCCGATTGGCCTCCTGCCCCTATTTCCTATGATCCTACGAATCTCAATAATGTACGTCAGATGTTAGACCGAGCTACACATTACATAGCAGTCAAAAAGTCCCACAAAGATTAAGACTGAAAGATAAAGTATCAATTCCATTACTACAAAGTGAAGGACTTGGAGCTTGCATAGCAGCCCATGCATAAGATTGAAAGTTAACTTTTCATTCACAATCGTTTTCACAGAGCTAAATATTGAATACCAATCCACAACTCACAATGTACAGCTATAAAATAGGGAGAGAGAGACAGAGAGATCACTCAGACAGCAGGAAGCAGCGTGAGTGGAGCAGACAGGAGCCCAGGCCACCGGAGTTTGAAAACAAAGTGAACTGTGACATAACAGGAAAGCTGCAAGGTGATTGGTTGTGAGTAACTGCTGTTAGGGATTATCAATAAATAGTTAATACACCACCGTTCGGGTGGGTGCATAAATAGTTGGGTTATAGCGTCTCAACTCTGGCAGACTAAAAAAAAAACAGTATAAATTCAATATTCATAATAATGAACAAGTGAGTAGCTGAGTATTATTTTTTGAGTAAGGTTTATTTTAACTGGTGAACTGTATTGATTTTTAGCAGGATTTATCAGTACTGGTAAGGTTTTATTAATAATTCTAAGGTGTTGTAGTATTGGTAAGGTTTTTTTAAGCAGTAGCAAAGGGTCAACTAATAAATAAATGAATGGTAGGGGTGCTTCAGCTTCGAGAGTGCACCTCCTGTGCTATGTGGGAGCTCCAGGATCCTTCCCGTATCCTGGAGAACCATTTGTGCAGGAAGTGTGGTCAATTGCGGCAGCTTGAGCTCTGGGTTTTGGAACTTATGCAGCAGCTGGCGACACTGCGGTTCACTTGAAAGGATGAGAGCTGCATGGATAGCATGTTCATAGATGTAGTCACCCCACAGCTTAACAGTAAGCAGGGAGAGAGGGAATGGGTGACCACCAAGCAGTCAAAAAGAATCAGGCAGGTACTGCAGGACACTGAGTGCATCTCACTCTCCAACTGGTATTCAGTTCTGAATATGGAGGACAATGATGCTTCCCTGGGGAGAGCAGTCAGAACCAAGTCCATGGCACCATGGGTGTCTCAGCTGTAAAGGGGAGTACAGGGAAGACTGGAAAAGCCATAGTGATAGGCGACTCAATAGTCAAGGAAAAATGAGGCATTCCTGTGGCCGCAGATGTGAATCCAGGAATGGAGTGTTGCCTTCCTGGTGCCAGGGTCAAGGATGTCATTGAGCATCTACAGAGCATCCTGAAGGGGGAGGATGAACAGCCAGCAGTTGTGGTCCACATTGGACCCACCGACATAGTTAGAAAGAAGGATGTTGTCCTGCAGTCAGAACTTAGGCAGCTCGGTAAGAAATCAGCAAACTTGCCATCAAAAGTAGTAATCTCCAGATTATTCCCAGTGCCACGTGCAAATGAGTACAGGAATAGAAGGGTAACACAGATGAATGTGTGGCTGGAAAGATGGTGCAGGAGGGAGGGCTTCAGATTCTTGGGACAGATCGGATGGGTTGCACCTGAACAGAGCTGGGACTGAGTTCCTTGCGGGACATTTTGTCAGTGCTGTTGGAGAGGGTTTAAACTAGTTTGGCAGGGGGATGGGGACCTGAGGGTAGACTCAGATGGGACAAAAGCTGAAATGAAAATGGAAGGCAGAAAATTAATGTCTGGAAGACAGAGGAAACAAAGGTTAGAAAATTAAAAAAAAAAGTTTGGCAGTGCTCAAGGGTATCTATTTTAATGCAAGGAGTAGAGCAAATAAAGCAGATGAGCTGAAGGCACGGAGAGACACATGGCAGTATGATATCATAGCTATTACAGAAACATGGCTGAAGGAGGGACAGGAATAGCAGCTCAATGTTCCTGTTTACAGGGTTTTCAGACGCGATAGGGAGGGGGATAAGAAAGGAGGGGGAGTGGCAATTTTGGCCAAAGAAACTATTACAGCTGTGAGGAGGGATGATATGTTGTAAGGTTTATCAGATGAGACTATATGGATCGAGCTAAGGAACAAAAAAAGTGGCAATCATAGTACACTGAGTGTACTATGGACCCCCAAACAGTCAGTGGGAGATAGAACAGCAGATATGTAGGCAAATCTCTGAGAAGTGCAAGAACAATAGAGCAGTAATAGTAGGGGATTTGAGTTTTGCGCAGTGGCAATATCGTAGCTAATGAGGTTTAACCGAAGCGTGATTATGGGGAAGCTTTGAGTAAAATGGCTATAACCAATTTTCGAGCTTCGGGCCAGGGAGTGCGCAACACAGTTCGGGTGTTCGTGACGGACAAGGAAGGAGATGCACCGGTCGATCGCACCTTCTTCATCAAGAAAATTCTCTTCGATTGCTGCGGATTTCAAGCGACGGACGTCTTCTGCCTGCAGGATTTCCCCAGCAGTGGATACTTCGAAGTGACGTTCCGGAACGTGGCGGGATGCATCAAGTTCCTGAAGGCGTTCAAGGAGAAAGGGGACCGGGCTCCACTGTCGATCCTCACAGCGGAGCCGCTCTTCACGCTTCCGTCACAACGGGACCGGGTGGTGACGATTCACCTCTACAACCCCCATGTTCCGGTGGTGGATGTACTCACCATTCTCGCCAGGTACGTCGAGGTGGCCGGCAGCAGCACTGATGTCAAGGACCCCTTTGGGATCTGGACCAGCAAGCGGCAGGTCAAGGTGACCTTGAAGGTAGATCCCAGTGGAGCCATCATCCACCCTCCCTCCAGCTTTGCTATCGGGGGAAGTCGAGGCTTCTTGGTCTACGCTGGGCAGCCCAGAGTTTGCCGCACCTGTGGCAAATCTGGTCACATGGCAGCCAACTGCAGCACGGTTGTTTGCAAGAACTGCAAGGAGGAAGGCCATCAGACCAAGGACTGTAAGCAGACGAAGTGTTGCAACTTGTGCGGTGCGGCAGGCCATCTCTACAAGACCTGCCCCAAACGTTGTCTCAGCTATGCTCAGGCGGCAAGGTCCAAGGAATGGCCGGGCGAAGGTTCGACGAAGGCGTCCGCTGTCCGAAAGGAGACCAGCAACCTTCTCCGCAGTGAGGAACTTCAGCCTGAGAAGGAAGGGGAGGCAGCTGAAACCAACGACCCAGCACCGATCCAGCGCCCGGAAACCCCTCCTCCACAGACAGAATCAATGGAGGAGGAGGCAGCAGATGGACAAACAGGTCAGTGGCAAGTGGTCCAGAGGAAAACCACAAAGAAAAAACATCCCAAAGCCACCACCCAAACCAGTGGCAAGAGGAGGCTCTCTTCTGAATCAGACTGCAACAACTCCTCTTCACTGGACGGGGAAATGCTGGAACGACAGCCCCTTCAAAAGAGGCGGCAGAACTCCGAGATGGATGATAAAGCATCCCAGCCCCCGGGCACTGGAAGCTGTGATGGGCCCAGCGTGCCCCAACCCCAATGCCCGACACGTAACGAAGAGGCCAACGCATCTCAGCTCTGCGACACCGGGAGCAAAGACACGTCTGGCGCACCTGAGCTCCGGGAGACCGGGAGCTGTGATGTTTTCGAGGAGGAACAGATGGAAGCAGCTGAGGACAACCCAATCCTCTCTGCCTACAAGACCCCCCCGATGTCACCCGAGCGGCACAAACCCTGCATGAAAAATCAGGAGGGGTTTCTGAGCCCAACCAACGTGAAACTGCTTGCGCATACGATGGGTATGCAGGAACATCCCGAAGGGGAAGGACTGGGACTAGCGAGGCCAAATGGTATGGGAAGCAACAACTAATTTTTAGTAAAAAATGGGTGTAAGAATTGCTTCCATTAATGTGCGTCACATTAAATCTACTACGCGATGTGTTTCAACCTTGGATTACCTTGCCAAGGTCAAAGCTGACCTACTGTTTCTGCAGGAGTGTGGAATACCACACCTCATCACCTACAGGCAGTGGTCGCGATGGTGGTCCCACGGGCCATCGATCTGGTCGGGGGGTAATGACTGCCGTTCCTCCGGCTTGGGTATTCTGCTGCGGGGAGGTAACTTCACCATCTCCGAAGTTAAGGAGGTGGTGGGCGGCCGCCTCCTCGTAGCAGACGTGATGTACAACAACGCTCCGCTCCGGTTGATCAACGTGTACGCCCCGGTACAACGCAGCGAGCGGCTGACCGTCTTCCAGCAGCTCCCACTGCTGCTGGCGACGTCCAGGCCGGTCATCCTAGGCGGTGACTTCAACTGCATCATCGATGCGGCTGGACGATCCGGCAGTGACGACAGCAAACTGGACGCTACGTCCAGATTCCTAGTAGAAACAATTAAGGATGCCAAACTGCACAACGTCTTCAGCAAACCTGCAGACGGAGCGCAGCGCAGATACACATGGTCAAGATCGGACGGGTCTGCCCGTTCCAGGATTGACTTCCTGTTTGTGTCCCGTGCTGTCACGGTCGGATCCACCGACGTCAAGCCGGTGTTCTTCTCCGACCACTGCCTCTTACTGGCCGACTGTCACTTACAGGACGACCAGCGGGTTGGCAGAGGGACGTGGAAGCTCAATGCGACACTGCTGACCCCAGAGAACGTTGAGGAACTCAAAAGGGATTACAAAGGTTGGAGGACGGTGAAACCCCTCTTTGAGTCTCCAGTTCACTGGTGGGAAGCGATAAAGGAGAACATCAAGAGGTTCTTCATCCACAAAGGTGTTCAGAAGGCGAGAGAGAGACAGAGGGAACTGTCCCGACTCCAGAAAATTATGCAAAATCTACTCCGGTTGCAGTCAATGGGGGTCGAGTTCAAGGAGGACCTCCAAGAGGTGAAGAGCCAGCAGGCCTCGATCTTTGCCAAGGAGGCCTCCAAGATCATCTTCCGGTCCAGAGTCCGCTCCATCGAGCAGGATGAGACGTGCTCGCGTTACTTCTTCCAAAAGGTACACAGAGAGAGCTCTGTTATCAGCAGCCTGAAGGAAGAAGATGGCTCGGTAACGTCTTCGCAGTCCGACATACTAAGGATCAGCAAATCCTTTTATGCTGGGCTGTATGACGCGAAGCCCACAGACAGCAGAGCCTCCCAGTCCTTCCTGTCATCTATCACAGACGTCCTAGATGACAGCAGGAGGGAGAGACTGGACAAGCCGCTAATTCTGGACGAGCTGACAAAGGCCGTCGAGTCTTTCGAGACGAGTAAAACCCCCGGGAGCGACGGCTTACCGGTCGAGTTGTACTCGGCCCTGTGGGACTGGGTCGGCCCGGACCTGCTGGAAGTATACGAGAGTATGCTCCTGGCCGGCAGCATGTCAGAGACCATGAGAAAAGGCATCATCACCCTCATTTACAAGCAGAAGGGGGAGATGGCAGAAATCAGAAATTGGCGGCCCATCTCACTGCTTAATGTTGATTACAAGATTCTGTCCAAAGTCATAGCCAGTCGAGTCAAGTCTGCTCTGGAGTTGGTGATTCACCCCGATCAGACCTGTACTGTACCCGGCAGGAAGATCTCTGATAGTCTCGCGCTACTCAGGGATACCATCGCCTACGTACGGGACAGGAGGGTGGACACCTGCCTCATCAGCCTGGACCAGGAGAAGGCTTTTGACAGGATATCGCACACCTACATGATGGACGTGCTTTCCAAAATGGGGTTTGGGGAGGGAATCTGCAATCGGATCCAACTGCTCTACACAAACATCAGTAGCGCAGTGTCAATCAACGGGTGGGAATTGGAAAGTTTCCCGATCAAATCTGGAGTCAGACAGGGCTGCCCTCTGTCCCCGGTCTTGTTTGTTTGCTGTATTGAACCCTTTGCTGAGTCTATTAGGAAGGATGCGAGCATAAGAGGGGTGACAATCCCAGGCAGCGGAGGCATTCAGGTCAAAACCTCCCTGTACATGGATGACGTCGCCGTCTTCTGCTCGGATCCGCTGTCCGTGCGCAGACTGATGAGCATCTGCGACCAGTTCGAACTGGCCTCGGGAGCGAAAGTTAACCACTGCAAGAGCGAGGCCATGTTCTTTGGGAACTGGGCTGACCGATCCTTTGTCCCTTTCACCGTCAGGTCAGATTACCTGAAGGTGCTGGGGAAATGGCTCGGAAGTGCCGGGGCGTGCACCAAAACATGGGAGGAGCGAGTAGCCAAGGTACGACAAAAGTTGGGCATGTGGGGGCAGCTATCTCTCTCCATTGTGGGTAAGAACCTGGTCATCAGGTGCGAGGCGCTCACGTTGTTGCTCTACGTGGCGCAGGTCTGGCCCATACCTCACTCCTGCGCCGTGGCAGTCACCCGAGCCATTTTCTGCTTCGTCTGGGGATCTAAAATGGACCGGGTCCGGAGGGACACGATGTTCAAATCTCTGGACATGGGCGGGAAAAATGTACCCAACGTGGCCCTCATCCTGATGACCACCTTCGTGTGCGGCTGCATCAAGCTATGTGTAGATCCCCAGTACGCAAACTCCAAGTGTCACTACGTGCTGAGGTTCTATCTGTCCCCGGTGTTGCGAAGGATGGGCCTGGTCACATTGCCGCGGAACGCACCATGCAGTTGGGCGGCGCTGTACCACCTATCCTTCGTGGAGCAGTTTCTGCGGAAAAACACCTTTGACCACCGGTCCATCAGGCAGTGGTCTGCACGGAATGCCCTCAAGGCCCTACGGGAAAAGGAAACGGTGGATCCTGTCGGATGGTTCCCCGAGCAGACCGTCAAAGTCATTTGGCGGAATGCCTCATCACCAGAACTTTCAAACAAGCACCAAGACGTAGCTTGGCTGGTGGTGAGAAGGGCCCTCCCCGTCAGATCCTTCATGCACACCCGAAGTCTCGCCCCCTCCGCACAGTGCCCCCACGTTGGCTGTGGTGGGGAAGAGACGGTCGCCCACCTCCTCCTGGAATGTGCCTTTGCAAAGCAGGTGTGGAAAGAGATGCAGTGGTTTTTGTCAAGGTTCATCCCAAGCAGCTCTGTAACACAGGAGTCTGTGCTCTACGGGCTGTTCCCAGGGACGCACACCGAGACAAACATCAACTGCTGCTGGAGGACTGTCAATTCGGTGAAAGACGCCCTTTGGTCTGCCCGAAACTTGCTGGTCTTCCAGCGCAAAGAGTTGTCCACCACCGAATGTTGCAGACTGGCACATTCCAAGGTCCAGGACTACGTGCTGAGGGACGCACTGAAGCTTGGGGCAGCAGCAGCAAAGGCTCAATGGGGAAAGACCACAGTGTAAGGTTCCCCCACCAAGCTGGACTGAGGGGCTGGAACCATGGGAGGCCCCTCGAACTGTATCGTTAATATTCTCAATTGCTGTAAATGTAAAACTGCAATTGACATGACAATTGTGAAACGGAAGGGTTGGGAAGAAACTCATGACATTATTGAAAGAAACCGATCTCTTTTGCAATGTTTGTATTTTTTCGTGCTGTTTGGAAACTGATTGGCAATGTAATTTTTACAGATTTTTATGAATAAAGTATATTTTGGAAATAAAAAAAAAATAGTAGGGGATTTTAACCAACATGAACTGGGATAGTTTTAATATGAAAAGAATTGAGGGAGCAGAATTCTTGAGCTGCATTCGGGAGAACATTTTTAGCCAATATGTAGCAAGTTCAACAAGAGAGGGTGCAGTTTTAGACTTAGTTTTGGGAAATGAAGATGGGCAGGTGGAAGGAGTGGCAGTGGGAGAGCATTTTGGTGGGAGTGATCATAATTCAGTCAGTTTTAACATAACTATGGAAAGGACAAGGATACAACAGGAGTTAGAGTTCTCAATTGGGGCAAGGACAACTTTACGAAGCTGAGGAGTGATTCAGCGAAAGTGGATTGGAAACAGCTACTTGAAGGTAAATCCGTGTCAGAGCAGTGGGAAGAATTCAAACGGGAGATTCAAGGGGTTCAGAGTAAACATGTTCCCACAAAGAAAAAAGGTGGGACGGCCAAATCGAGACCCCCATGGATGTCAAGGAGCTTATGGGTATAATAAGGCAGTAAAGGAAAGCTTATGCCCGACACAGAGAACTCAATACTGCAGAAAGCCAAGAGGAGTATAGAATGTGGAGGGGGGAAATCAAAAATGAAATTAGGAAACTGAAGAGAAAGCATGAAAGAATATTGGCAATCAAAATCAAGGTGAACCCAGAGATGTTTGATCAATACATTAAGAGTAAAAGGATAACTAAGGAAATTGTATGGCCCATAAAAGACCAGAAAGGTAACTTGTGTGTAGGGGCAGAAGATGTTGGTAATGTTCTTAATGAATACTTTGCATCTGTCTTCACAAAAGAGAGGGGACGATGCAGGTGTTGTAGTTAAGGAAGAGCGGTGTGAAGTATTGGATGTGATCAACAGAGGGAGAGAGGACATATTAATAGGATAAGTGTATTTGAAAGTTGATAAATCACCAGGGCAGGATGAAAAGTACCATAGGCTGTTAAAAGAAGAAAGAGAGGAAACAGCAGAAGGTCTGACCATCATTTTCCAGTCCTCACTGGATACAGGTGTGGTTTTGGAGAACTGCTAACGTTGTACATCTGTTTAAAAAGGGAGTGAGGGATAGACCGAATAATTACAGGCCAGCCAGACTAACCTCAGTAGTGGGCAAATTATTGGAAACCATTCAGAGCGACAGGATAAACTGTCACTTAGAAAGGCACAGATAAATCAAGCATAGTCAGCATGGATTTGTTATGGGAAGATCCTGTCTGACCAACTTGATTGAATTTTTTGAAGAAGTAACAAGGAAGATAGACGAGGGTCGTGCAGTTGATGTAGTCTACATGGACGTAAACGTGCGGGTCACGATCCAAGAAATTTGCAGATGACACAAAGATTGGTCATCTGGTAAATAGCATGGAGGATAGCTGTAGGCTGCAGAAAGATATTGATGGTCTGGTCAGGTGGGCAGAAAAATGGCAAATGGAATTCAACCTGGAGAAGTGTGTGGTGAAGCATTTGGGGAGGTCAAACAAGGCAAAGGAAGACACGATTAATAAGAAAATGCTGATAGGTGTAGAGAAAGTGAGGGACCTTGGAGTAAATGTCCACAGATCCCTGAAGGTAGCAGGACAGGTCGATAATGTGGTCAGAAGGTATGTGGAATCCTTTTCTTTATGAGCCGAGGTATAGAATATAAGAGCAGGGAGGTTGTGCTGTAACTGTATAAATCATTAGTCAGGCCACAACATGAGTACTGTGTGCAGTTGTGATCATCTCATTGCAGAAAGGATGTAATTGCACTAGAGAGGGTACAGAGGAGATTTACGAGGATGTTGCCGGGACTGGAAAAATGCAGCTATGAGGAAAGATTGGATAGGCTGGGGCTGTTCTCCTTGGTGCAGAGAAGACTGAAATGCACAAAATTTTGAGGGGTCTGGATAGAGTTGAGGTGAAGGGTCTATTCACCTTAGCAGAGAGATCAGTGACTAGGGGCATAGATTTAAAGTGATTGGTAGAAAGGTTACAGGAGAGAAGAGGAAATGTTTTTTCAACCAGAGGGTGGTGAGGGTCTGGAACTCACTGCCTGAAAGGGGAGTTGAGACAGAAACCTTCAACTCATTCAAAAGGAGTCTGGATATGCACCTCAAATGCCATAATCTGCAGGGCTGCGGACCAAATGTTGGAAGGTGGGATTCGAATGGGTAGAATGTTTTTCATCTGGCACAGACACAATGGGCCAAGTGGCCTCTTTCTGTGCCTTCAACTTTCTATGATTCTACAAATTACCCAGCTGCTTTAGTGGAATTTGAACTCATGTCTTTGGACCATTCGTGGAGACTTCTGGATTACTCGTCCTGTAAAGTAACCACAAAATCACCATACCTCTGAGATTTTTTACTGGTTTGTAATGTGGATTTCAGTATACACAAATGGAATTGATAATCTGTTTCACTCTGATAATGTATGAATTTTTTGACTGGTAAATTGTGTGTATCTCTGTCTTTGTATTTTTCAATTCCGCAGTCTGGATGAGTTCTGTACAGGCATCTAATTTATATCACAGTTTACACTTCATATCAGTTTTGCTCAATCTAATACTGTATGTAATTTTTGGATTGGCAATGTTTAGATCAATCTGCACTATTGGAATTTATACTGCATCTTTCAATTTCACGGTGTGGGTGAGTTCTGAACTGGTATCTAATTTGTGTCTCAGGTTACAGTATCTTTCAGCACCTTTGAAGCTTTCACTGTAAAAAATGTTGGACTTGTATGTCACTCAAGGTACACTATGGGGATATTTAAACATCCTTTATCATGGGTGTGAGCTTTGGGTATGGTATTTAATTTAAATATCAGGCTATATCATTCGGTCAGATTCTGTGCCATTCAATCAGTACCGTGGGCCAATTCTATCTGATATTTAATTGCTAGCTAAGTCTGCATTATATTTAGACTGACACATTGCATTTCAATCTGCTAGTGGGTGTGATTTTGACCTGGGATTGAGGTATCTGACTGTCAATGGGACTGAATTGGGGTGAAATGGAAACAACCTCTTTCTCTCCTGCTTTGTTTGATTGTTGGATTGAAAATGTGCCTCTGGAACTTGGGATCAATGTGAGCCTGACTACTTCTGCAGTCTGAGACTAGGGACCTGATGAACTGTCTGTGCCTCTGTACTCTGAGTGATAATGTACCTACTGTGTGAGAGAGGAGCTGGCTGCACAGTTCCTTGTGCCTCAAGTGCAGGAACCATCACAATTCCTTCAAGTATCTGCCTGCATGAAGAAAAAGTATATCTTATAACTCAAGAACAGATGCGGTGCAAAATATCAGATGAATTAAATTTCTCAATGAATAATCATTAATAACAGCCACAAATGTAGACCAGTGTCAGTATCTGCCTCCACCGAAGTACTGAAGCTCCCAGCTCCTGCATCACAAGTGTTCTGGGCAGATCCATAGAGTCATAGAGTCATACGGCATAGAAACAGGCCCTTCAGCCCACCGCGTCCATGCCGACCATAATGCCCATCCATACTAATCACACCTGCCTGCATTAATTCCATATCCCTCTATGCCTTGCTCATTCAAGTACCTGTCCGGATGCCTCTTAAATGTTGCTACTGTTCCTGCCTCCACCACCACCTCAGGCAGCTCATTCCAGATACCCACTACTCTTTGTGTGAAAAATTTACCCCTTTGATCCTCTTTAAACCTCCTCCCTCTCACGTTAAATCTATGCCGTCTAGTTTTAGTCACCCCTACCATGGGAAACAGACTCTGGCTGTCCACCCACCTATGCCTCATAATTTTATATACCTCTATCATGTCTCCTCTCAGCCTCCTTTGCTCCAGGGAAAACAGACCCAGCCTATCCAATCTCTCTTTATAACTCAAGCCCTCCAAACCAGGCAACATCCTTGTGAATCTTTTCTGCACCCTCTCTAGCTTAATCACATCTTTCCTGTCGTGTGGCGACCAGAACTGCACACCGTACTCCAAATGCAGCCTAACCAACGTTTTGTACAACTGTAACATGTTGTCCCAACTCTTGTACTCAATGCCTCAGCCGATGAAGTCAAGCATGCCATATGCCTTCTTCACCATCCTGTCTACCTGTGTTGCTACTTTCAGGGAACTATGTACTTGCACCCCAAGGTCTCTCTGCTCAACAACACTCCCCAAGGCCCTGCCATTCACTATATATGTCCTGCCCTGGTTTAACTTCCCAAAATGCATCACTTCACACTTGTCTGCGTTAAATTCCATTTGCCAATCCCTTGCCCACTTTCCCAGTTTATCTATATCCTGTTGTAACATTAGACAACCTTCTTCACTGTCCACTATACCACCAATTTTGGTGTCATCTGCAAACTTACTAATCATGCCCCCAACATTCACATCTAAGTCATTAATATATATGACAAACAGAGGGCAAAGCACCGACCCCTGCGGCACACCACTGGTCACCGGCCTCCGATCGGAAAAACAACCCTCCACTACCACCTTCTGCCTCCAATCACCAAGCCAATTTTGTATCCAATTTGCTAGCTTACCCTGGATCCCATGTGTTCGAACCTTCCGGACCAGCCTATCTTGCGGGGCCTTGCTAAAGGCCTTGCTAAAGTCCATGTAGAAAACGTCCATCGCTCTGCCCTCATCAATCCTCTTGGTCACCTCCTCGAGAAACTGAATCAAATTCATTAGACATGATTTCCCACGCACAAAGCCATTTTGACTATCCGTAATCAGACCATGCCTTTCCAAATGCATATAAATCCTGTCTCTCAGAATCCCTTTCAATAACTTTCCCTCCACTGATGTAAGGCTCACCGGCCTGCAGTTCCCTGGCTTATCCCTGCAGCCCTTCTTAAATAAAGGCACAACATCAGCTATCCTCCAGTCTTCCGGTACCTCAGCCGTGGCTAACGATGATACAAAAATCTCTGCCAGGGCCCCAGCAATCTCCTCCCTTGCTTCCCATAGCATCCTAGGATACACCTGGTCAGACCCTGAGGATTTATCCACCTTAATGCACTTCAAAACCTCCAACACCACCTCCTTTGTAATGTTGATATGCTCCAGGATATTGCTGTTCCCTCCCTTGAACTCACTAGATTCCATGACCTTCTCCACGGTAAATACGGACGAAAAATATTCATTTAAGACCTCGCCCATTTCCTGTGGCTCCACACATAGATTGCCACACTGATCCTTAAGGGGACCTACTGTCCCCCTAGCTACCCTCTTACTCTTAATATACTTATAGAATCTTTTAGGATTCTCCTTTATATTATCTGCCAGGGAAATCTCATGGCCCCTTTTCAAAGAACAAAGAACAGTACAGCACAGTAACAGGCCATTCGGCCCTCCAAGCCTGCGCCGATCTTGATGCCTGCCTAAACTAAAACCTTCTGCACTTCCGGGGACCGTATCCCTCTATTCCCTTCCTATTCATGTATTTGTCAAGATGCCTCTTAAACGTCGCTATCGTACCTGCTTCCACCACTTCCCCCGGCAGCAAGTTCCAGGCACTCACCAACCTCTGTGTAAAGAACTTGCCTCGCACATCCCCTCTAAACTTTGCTCCTCTCACCTTAAACCTATGTCCCCTAGTAACTGACTCTTCCACCCTGGGAAAGAGCTTCTGACTATCCACTCTGTCCATGCCGCTTATAACTTTGAAAACCTCTATCATGTCGCCCCTCCACCTCCGTCGTTCCAGTGAAAACAATGAGTTTATCCAACCTCTCCTCATAGCTGATGCCCTCCAGACCAGGCAACATCCTGGTAAACCTCTTCTATACCCTCTCCAAAGCCTCCACGTCCTTCTGGTCATGTGGCAACCCTCCTAATTTCCTATTTCCTTCTTACGTGTCGTCCTAAATCCCCTATACTCCTCCAGGGACTCACTCGATCCCAGCTGCCTATACCTGACATGTGCCTCCTTCTTTGTCCTGACCAGACCCTCAATATCCCTCGTCAACCAAGGTTCCCTAAACTTGCCAGCCTTGCCCTTCCATCTAACAGGAACATGCTGGCCCTGAACTCTTCCTATCTCACTTTTAAAAGCCTCCCACTTGCCAGACGTCCCTTTACCTGTAAACAACCTCTCCCATTCAACTTTTGAGAATTCCTGTCTGATGCCATCAAAATTAGCCTTCCCCCAATTTATGACTTCAACCTGAGGACCAGTCCTATCCTTTTCCATAACTATCTTGAAGCTAATAGAATTATGTTCACTGGTCCCAAAGTGCTCCCCCACTGACACATCAACCACCTGCCCATCCTCATTTCCTAAGAGGAGGTCGAGTGTAGCCCCTTCTCTAGTCGGGCCATCCACATACTGCTTCAGAAAACTATCCTGGACACATTTAAAAAATTCTTCCCATCTGATCCCTTAGCACGAAGGCAGTCCCAGTCAATATGAGGGAAGTTAAAATCACCTATTATTACAACCCTATAAGTCCTACACCTATCTGTGATTTCCCTACCTATATGTTCCTCCACTTCCCTCTGACTATTGGGGGGTCTATAGTATAATCCCATCAAAGGGATCACCCATTTCTTATTTCTAAGTTCTACCCATTTGGCCTCACTGGACATTCACCCCGGGATATCCTCTCTAAGTACTGCCGTGATGACTTCCCTAATCAATATTGCAACTCCCCCTCCTCTCTTACCTCCACCTCTGTCACACCGGAAGGATCGGTACCCCGGAACATTGAGCTGCCAGTCCTGCCCATCCCTCAACTACAATTCCGTAATAGCTATAATATCACAATCCCATGTACCGATCCATGCTCTGAGTTCATCTGCCTTACCTGTAAGGCTTCTTGCATTAAAATAAATGCAGTTTATCCATCCAGACAAAACACTGCACTGGGATTGTTCCAACTGCTCTATGCTCTACATATATTTCCAACCATCTTGCTTCATATGAATGAAAGATAAATAAAGTCCGATATGTATATCTCTCAATTCCTTTCTCCCCATACACTTGTTCCACCTTCCCTGCATCGATACTATTTGCCTCAACCTCTCCCTGTGATAGCAAATCCCAGCTTCTAACCATTCACTACATAAATACATATTTCATGAATTCCTCATTGGTTTTATGAATGGCGATTTTATATTTTTGGCTCTTGTTTCACCACAAAAGTAAACATGCCTCCTTGTACTTTATAAAAGCCGTTCATTATTTCCTCACTTTTTTCATTTGTTCATGGGATGTAGGCATCACTGGCTATGCCAGCATTCATTGCCCATTCCAAATTGCCTTAAACAAAGTGGTAGTGAGCTGCCTTCTTGAGCCGCTGCAGTCCTTGAGATGTCGGAACACCAACAGTGCTGTTTGGAAGGGAGTTCCAGGATTTTTACCCAGCGACAATGAAGGAATGGCGATATAGTTCCAAGTCAGGATGGTTTGTGGCTTGCAGGGGAACTTGGTGTTCCCATGCATCTGCTACCCTTGTCCTTTTAGGTAGTAGAGGTTGCGGGTTTGGAAGGTGCTGTCGAAGGAGCGTTGGTGAGTTGCTGCAGTGCATCTTGTAGATGGTACACACTGCTGCCACTGTGCATCGGTGATGAATGTTGAAGGTGGCGGATGGGGGCAATCAAACAGGCTACTTGAGTGTTGTTGGAGCTGCACTTATCCAGACAAGTGGAGAGTATTGCATCACACTCCTGACTTGTGCCTTGTAAATGGTGGACATGTGTGGGGAGACAGGAGGTGAGTTATTCGCCACAGAGTTCCTAGCTGTTGTTCCTAGCAGACCTGCTGTTGTAGCCACAGCATTTATGTGGCTGGTCCAGTTCAGTTTCTGGTCAATGGTAACCTCCAGGATGTTGATGGTGGTGGATTCAGTGATGGTAATGCCATTGATCATCAAGGAGAGATGATTAGATTCTCTCTTGTTTGAGATGGTCATTGCCTGGCACTTATGTGGCATGAATGTTACTGCCACTCATCAGCCCAAGCCTGGATGTTGACCAGGTCTTGCTGCATCTGATCATGGGCTATCTGAGGAGTCACGAATGGTGCTGAACATTGTGAATATCGCCACTTCTGGCCTTGTGATGGAGGGAAGGTCATTGATGAAGCAGCTGAAGATGGTTGGGCCTAGAACACTAGCCTGAGGAACTCCAGCAGTAATGTCCTGTGACTGAGATGATTGACCTGAACAACCATAGCCATATTCCTTTGTGTTAGGTCTGACTCCAACCAGCGGAGAGTTTTACTCCTGATTCCCATTTACTCTAGTTTTGCTTGGGCTCCATGGTACCATACACGGACAAAGGCGGCCTTGATGTCAAAGGCAGTCACTATCACCTCACAATGCAGTGTTGCTTTAACCCGAAAACAAAAGCAAAATTCTGCAGCTGCTGGAAATTTGAAAAAAAAACAAAAGTGCTGCAAATACTCAGGCCTTCAGGCAGCAAATGTGGAGAGTGAAACACAATTAAGGTTTCAGGTCTGTGTCCTTTCATCTTACGATATGTTTTATGTCCCGGTATGTAAGGTCAGGTGATAGGCGGGGTATAAAGAGCAGTGAGCCGAGGCCCGAGACCAGAAGCAGTGACAGTGTCGGTGGCGAGAGGAGCTGGGGTACAAAGAGCAGTGAGCCGAGGCCCGAGACCAGAAGCAGTGACAGTGTCGGTGGCGAGAGGAGCCGGGGTATAAAGAGCGGTGAGCCGAGGCCCGAGACCAGAAGCAGTGACAGTGTCGATGGCGAGAGGAGCTGGGGTATAAAGAGCAGTGAGCCGAGGCCCGAGACCAGAAGCAGTGACAGTGTCGGTGGCGAGAGGAGCCTGGGTATAAAGAGCGGTGAGCTGAGGCCCGAGACCAGAAGCAGTGACAGTGTCGGTGGCGAGAGGAGCTGGGGTATAAAGAGCAGTGAGCCGAGGCCCGAGACCAGAAGCAGTGACAGTGTCGGTGGCGAGAGGAGCCGGGGTATAAAGAGCAGTGAGCCGAGGCCTGAGACCAGAAGCAGTGACAGTGTCGGTGGCGAGAGGAGCTGGGGTATAAAGAGCAGTGAGCCGAGGCCCGAGACCAGAAGCAGTGACAGTGTCGGTGGCGAGAGGAGCCGGGGTATAAAGAGCGGTGAGCCGAGGACCGAGACCAGAAGCAGTGACAGTGTCGGTGGCGAGAGGAGCTGGGGTATAAAGAGCGGTGAGCCGAGGCCCGAGACCAGAAGCAGTGACAGTGTCGGTGGCGAGAGGAGCCTGGGTATAAAGAGCGGTGAGCTGAGGCCCGAGACCAGAAGCAGTGACAGTGTCGGTGGCGAGAGGAGCTGGGATATAAAGAGCAGTGAGCCGAGGCCCGAGACCAGAAGCAGTGACAGTGTCGGTGGCGAGATGAGCCGGGGTATAAAGAGCAGTGAGCCGAGGCCCGAGACCAGAAGCAGTGACAGTGTCGGTGGCGAGAGGAGCTGGGGTATAAAGAGCAGTGAGCCGAGGCCCGAGACCAGAAGCAGTGACAGTGTCGGTGGCGAGAGGAGCTGGGGTATAAAGAGCAGTGAGCCGAGGCCCGAGACCAGAAGCAGTGACAGTGTCGGTGGCGAGAGGAGCTGGGGTATAAAGAGCAGTGAGCCGAGGCCCGAGACCAGAAGCAGTGACAGTGTCGGTGCCGAGAGGAGCTGGGGTATAAAGAGCAGTGAGCCGAGGCCCGAGACCAGAAGCAGTGACAGTGTCGGTGGCGAGAGGAGCTGGGGTATAAAGATCAGTGAGCCGAGGCCCGAGACCAGAAGCAGTGACAGTGTCGGTGGCGAGAGGAGCTGGGGTATAAAGAGCAGTGAGCCGAGGCCCGAGACCAGAAGCAGTGACAGTGTCGGTGGCGAGAGGAGCTGGGGTATAAAGAGCAGTGAGCCGAGGCCCGAGACCAGAAGCAGTGACAGTGTCGGTGGCGAGAGGAGCCTGGGTATAAAGAGCAGTGAGCCGAGGCCCGAGACCAGAAGCAGTGACAGTGTCGGTGGCAAGAGCTCTGTTCAGTTCTGTGGACCTGCTTGACCAGCAATAATCGAAGTGTGACATCACAGGAGAGCCGGTAAGTGATTGGTGGGTATTTCTTCCATGTCTGTTTTGTTTTGGCCAAGTGATTTAAATCAGGAGATGTCATTACAGGTTAAGATTACAATTAAATGTTTTTTTTTAAATACTGCAATCCAAATTAATTAATTAAATAGAATAGAGATGGCTGGGCAGGCGATGTGTTACAGCTGTAGTATGTGGGAGCTGGTGGACGCCGATGCAATCCACGGTGACCACATCTTCAGCAAGTGTTAGCTGATTGAGGAACTTTGGCTCAGAGTTGATGAGCTGGAGTCCGAGCTGTGGACACTGCGACGCATCAGGGAGGGCGAAAGTTACCTGGACACTGTTTCAGGAGACAGTCACACCCCTTAGATTAATTACATACAATTTGGACCATGGTCAGGGACAGGAGGGTGTGACTGCGAGTGAGGCAGGTATGGGGATCCAGAATTTAGCTTTGGAGGAGCCTCAGCCAGTGCCCTTATCCAATAGGTACGAGATTTTTGCTTCCAATGTGGATAAGGGCACAGGCTGCAGGGAGGATGAGTGAACTGACCACCCTGGTTCAGAGCGCCATTCAAGTGGGGGGAGAAAAGAGAAATATTGTAGTCATAGGGGATAGCATAGTTAGGGGAATAGATACTGTTATCCACAGCAAAGATATAGAGAGTCCCGAAGATTGTGTTGCCTACCTGGTGCCAAGGTTAAGGACATCTTTTCCGGGCGAGAGAGGAATTTGGAGTGGGAAGGAAAGGATCCAGTTGTTGTGATCCACATAGATACCAACAACATAGGTCGGACTGGGAAAGAGGTTCTGCTGAGGGACTATGAGCAGCTTGAGGCTAAATTAAAAAGCAGAACCACAAAGGTAATAATCTCCGGATTACTATCTGAGCCACGTGCAAATTGGCACAGGGTAAATAAGATTAGAGAGGTAAATGCGTGGCTCAAAGATTTTTGTGGGAGAAATGAGTTCCAATTCATGGGACACTGGCACCAGTACTGGAGAAAGAGAGAGCTGTTCCATTGGGATGGGCTGCACCTGAACCATGCTGGGACCAGTGTCCTGGCGAATCGTACAACTAGGCTTGTAGATAAGGCTTTAAACTAAATAGTGGGGTGGAGGGTTCTATTGAAGGGAAGTTTATAAAGTTGAAAAGTAACGAGAGAACAGAGGTGCAGGGTAGTGAAGGGGCATACATTAATCAGAGTGTGACCGGTAGGAACAGAGAATACAAGCATAAGAGTACAGTAGAAATTAGAACTAGAATAGGTAAAAATGGGAATAAGTCAAAGCTTCAGGCTCTTTATCTGAATGCACATCGCATTTGTAACAAGATAGATGAGCTGACGGCACACAGAGAAATAAATGAATATGATTTGATAGCTATCACTGAGACGTGGTTGCAGGATGACCAGGACTGGAATCTCAATGTTCAAGGATATTCGACGTTCCGGAAGAATAGGCAGAAAGGAAAAGGAGGTGGGGTAGCTTTGTTAAAGGAAGGGATCAGTGCAGTTGTGAGGAATGATATAGGTGTAATAGATGGTAATGTAGAATCAGTTTGGTTAGAAATAAGGAATAGCAAGGGGAAGAAATCACGGATGGGAATGGTCTATAGGCCCCTGAGGAGTTGTGCCTCTGTAGGACAAAATATTAATCAGGAAATAATGGAGGCGTGTAAGAAGAACACTGCAATTATCGTGGGTGATTTTAATCTTCATATAGACTGGACAAATCAAATTGGCAAGGGTAGCATGGAAGACGAATTTGTAGAGTGCATCAGGGATTGTTTCTTCGAACATTGCAGAACCTAGCCGGGAACAGGCTATTTTAGACTTGGTAATGTGTAATGAGGTAGGATTAATAAGATATCTCGTAGTTAAGGATCCTCTAGGGGGAAGTGATCATAACATGGTAGAATTTCAAATTCAGTTTGAGGGTGAGCAACTGGGGTCTCAAACCAGTGTCTTCAACTTGAACAAGGGCAATTACAGTGGTAGGAAGAATGAGTTGTCTAAAGCAGGCTGGGAAAATAGACTACGGGGGAAGTCAGTCGATGAGCAGTGGCAGACTTTTAAGCAGATATTTCATAACACTCAGCAAACATTTATTCCGGTCAGAAGGAAGGACTCGAGGAGAACGATGAACCACCCGAGGATAACAAAGTAAGTTAAGGAGAGTATAAAATCAAAAGCAAAGGCAGACAAAGCAGCAAAAGCTAGTGCTAGGCCAGAGGAATGGGAATTTTTTAGAAACCAGCAGTGCATGACTTAAAAAATGAATAAAGAGAGAAAATTGATTGAGAGTAAATTGGCAAGAAATATAAAAACAAACAGCAAGAGCTCGGGGGCCTATAGACCACTCCAATGCGTGATTTCTTTCCCTTGCTATTCCTTATTTTCACCCAAACTGATTCTACATCACCATCTATTACACCGATATCATTCCTCACAACTGCACTGATCCCTTCCTTTAATAATAAAGCTACCCCACCTCCTTTTCCTTTCTCCCTATTCTTCCGGAATATCGAATATCCTTGAACATAAAAAGGAAGAGAGTAGCTAAAGTACATGTGGGACCCTTAGAGGATGAGACTGGGGAATAAATAACATGGAACAGGGGAATGGCAGATAATTTAAGCCAATATTTTGCATCGGTCTTCACGGTGGAAGACACTATAAACATCCCAACAATAATAGATGAGCAAGGTGTAAATGGGAGGGAGGAACTTGTAACAATCTCTATCACGAGGGAAAAGGTGCTGGACAAACTGATGGGACTAAAGACAGACAAGTCGCCAAGAACTGATGGCCTCCATCCAAGGGTTTTAAAAGAAGTGGCTGCAGAGATAGTAGGGGCATTGGTCATAATATACCAAAATTCACTGGATTCCGTAGGGTGCCAGCGGATTGGAAAACCGCTAATGCGACGCCCTTATTCAAGAAAGGAGGGAGACAGAAGGCAGGAAACTATAGACCAGTTAGCTTAACATCTGTCATTGGGAAAATGCTAGAGTCCATTATTGAGGAAGAAATAGCAGGACATTTAGAAAAACATAATGCAATCAAACAGAGTCAACATGGTTTTATGAAAGGGAAATCATGTTTGACAAACTTGTTAGAGCTCTTTGAGGATATAACAAGCAGAGTGGATAAAGGGGAACCAGTAGATGTAGTGTATTTGGATTTTCAGAAGGCGCCACATAAAAGGTTATTGCACAAAATAGGAGCTCAGGGTATTGGGGGTAATGTGTTAGCATGGATTGAGGATTGGCTAACACACAGAAGGCAAAGTGTCGGGATTAATTGGTCTTTTTCAGGTTGGAAAGCCGTATTTAGTGGGGTGCCACAAGGATCAGTCCTAGGGCCTCAACTATTTACTATCTATATTAATGACCTGGAGGAAGGGACAGATTGTAGAGTATCCAAATTTGCTGACGATACAAAAATAGGTGGAAAGGCATGTTGTGATGAGGACACAAAGAAACTGTAAAGGGATATGTTAAGTGAGTGGGCAAAAACTTGGCAGATGGAGTTCAATGTGGGAAAGTGTGAGGTAATCCACTTTGGCAGGAAGAATAAAAAGGCAGATTATTATTTAGATGGAGAAAAACTACAAAATTCAAAATGCAGTTCAGAGGGATCTGGGTGTTCTTGTGCAGGAAACACAAAAAGTTAGCATGCAGGTGCAGCAAATAATTAGGAAGGCAAATGGAATTTTGGCCTTTATTGCTCAGGGGTGAGAGTTTAAAAATAGGAAAGTCTTATTACAACTGTACAGGGTGTTGGTGAGGCCACACGTGGAGTACTGCGTACAGTTTTGGTCACTGTATTTAAGGAAGGATATCCTAGCATTGGAGGCAGTTCAGAAAAGGTTCACTAGGCTGATTCCTGGAATGCAGGGGTTGTCTTATCAAGAACAGAATGAGAGGTGATCTTATTGAAACAAATAAGATTCTAAGGGGGCTTGACAGGGTAGATGTTGAGAATATATTTCCACTGGTGGGGGAATCTCGAACTAGGGGACATTGTTACAGAATAAGGGGGCACACATTTAAAACTGAGATGTGTATGAATTTTTTTCTCTGAGGGTGGTGAATCTCTGGAATTCTCTACCTCAGAGAGTTGTGGAGGCTAGGTCACGAAATGTATTTAAGGAGGTGGTAGATAGATTTTTGAAATCTCAGGGAGTGGAGGGTTAAGCGGAGCAGGCTCAAAAGAGGAGTTGAGGCATGGGAGAGATCAGCCATGATCTTATTGAATGGCGGGCCAGGCTTGAGGGGCTGAATGGCCTGCTCCTCTTCCTACTTGTGCTCAGTTTGCAGTAATGGAAGACTATGTCTTCCATTTTTACCATTTATGGGTTTTGTGGAGTAGTGTGTAACATGTAGCTCAGTCTGCAATCTAACATTATTGAGATTAATTCTGTACTTTACTATCAGGTCCTGTTTGTCTTTCCCATCTGACATAGAATTTGTAGTTCAGGCTGCACTCTTGTGAGAATGACACAGTGCCTTGCAATCTGATAGTGGGTGTGATTTTGTGCGGAGATTGATGTATCTACCTGGGACAGAGTTGGGGTGAAATGGAACCAACCTCAGTCTGTCCTGCGCTGTGTGACTGTTGGATTGAATAAATGTGTCTGGAACTTGGGATCAGTGCCGGTCTGACTACGTTTGCTGTCGGTGATTGTGGAACTGATGTCTCTGCTCTCTGTGAGTGATACTGTACTTACTGTGTGTGAGGAGCTGGCTGCACTTCCTCTTGTGTCGAGGAATCACGACATTTATTCTGCTTCCATCAAGTATTTGCCTGTAGAAAGGAAATGTATTTATTATAATTCAGGAAGAGATGTGGTAGAAGATACAAAAGTGACCAAAACAATTTTTCAATTAATAATCATTATGAACAATCACAAAGGAAACCCAGCAACACAAACAGAGTCAGTGTCTGATTCCACTGCAGTCCTGCAGCCCCCAGCTACTGCATACCAGGGGCTTTGGCCATTTTACAACAATTAAATGACATCCAGAAACAATCCACTGGGCCATGAATAGGACTGACCGACGGAGCAGGGACTTTTACACAGGTCAGATTTCCAGTTCCCGCTCCCATGGTCTAACTGTTCAAGCGAAACCAAACAGCCGCTGTTTAAAATGTGTCCTTCACACTTCTCACCTGGTGCCTATAATAGATTCTCTTTGTGGAACTCCCCACATCCCACTGTCCAATAACAAACTATGGGATTAGACTGGATTGCTGCCTTTGCATTGGTGTGGATACGATGGGCCAAATGGCCTAATTCTGTGCTGGAACTTTTTGATGTTTCTGTTTGGTGAATTCTTTCAGAAATCTGCACCTGCGCTCCCCTCCCCCATCTACCTGTCATGGGGCAGTGCAATGGTTAAAGAATGGAGGGTTTCATCAACTGGATGGTGACGTATATTTAATATAACAGTGACGTGCTGTCTACTACACCACAGAGCCATTCACAGACAAAGCCCAACCACCAGCTCCTTCTCACACACAGTCCGTACATTATCACACACACAGCGCAGAGACACAGACAGGTCATCAGTTCCACAGTCTCAGACAGCAGAAATCGTTCCAGAGACACATTTTCAATCCATCAATCAAACAGAGCAGGAGAGACAGACGTTGTTTCCATGTCACCCCAACTCAGTACCACTGACAGGGAGATACATAAATCCCAGTCCAAATTCTCTCTCACTATCAAATTATCACTGTGTCAATCCCACAATATTGCAAGCGAATAATGCAAGGCTGGATTTCATCTATTTTAACGCAAGGCGTCTTACAAGTAAGGCAGATGAATTGAGGGCTAAAAACAAGAAATGCTCAAAATACTCAGCAGGTCTGGCAGCATCTGTGGAGAGAGAAGCAGAGTTACCATTTCAGGGCATTTGGGGCAGCACAGTGGTTAGCACCGCAGCCTCACAGCTCCAGCGACCCGGGTTCAATTCTGGGTGCTGCCTGTGTGGAGTTTGCAAGTTCTCCCTGTGTCTGCGTGGGTTTTCTCCGGGTGCTCCAGTTTCCTCCCACATGCCAAAGACTTGCAGGTTGATAGGTAAAATTGGCCATTAAAAATTACCCCTAGTATAGGTATGTGGTAGGGAAATATAGGGACAGGTGGGGATGTGGTAGGAATATGGAATTAGTGTAGGATTAGTATGGATGGGTGGTTGATGGTCGGCACAGACTCGGTGGGCCAAAGGGCCTGTTTCAGTGCTGTATCTCTAAATAAAAAAATAAAAGGTCAGTGACCCTTCTTCAGAACTCCGAAGATGAATTGAGGGCGTTGATTAACACATGGCAATATGATATTGCTATCACGGAAACATGGTTGAGGGAAGGGCAGGACTGACAGCTCAATATTCCAGGGTATAGAATCTTCAGGTGTGACAAGGACTGGAATGGGGGCAAGGGGGAGGGGGAGGGGTGGGGTGAATGTCAAAGAGGAGGTGGCATTGCACTATTGACCAAGGAATCATTTACTACAGTAAGGAAGGATGATATATTAAAAGGTTCTTTAAATGAGGCCATATGGTTAGAACTTAAAAACAAAAATGGGGCAAGCACTTGTCTGGGAGTGTACTACAGGCCTCCAAACAGTCAGGGAGAGATAGAGGAGCAGATATGTAGGTAAATCTAAAAGGGGTGTAAAAATAATAGGGTAATAAGAGGGAATTTCAACTTCCCCAATATTAACTGGGATAGTCGTAGTGCAAAAGGTTAAAGGGGGTGGAATTCTGAAAGTGCATTCGGGAGAGCTTTTAGAGCAAGCACGTAGAGAGTCCTGCAAGAGAAAGTGGTACTGGACCTAATCTCGGGGAATGAAGCCGCACAAGTGGTAGAAGTGTCAGTGGGGGAGCATTTCATGGATAGTGACCATAACTCTAAGATTTAAGGCAGTTATGGAAAAGGACAAAAATGAACTGGAAATAAAGGTACTGTTTTGGGGGAAGGTCAATTTCAATATGATAAAACAGGATCTGGCCAAAGTGGACTGGGAGCAGCTACTTCTAGGAAAGTCTACATCAGACCAGCGGGAGTCATTTATAAAGGAAATAGTGAGAGTTCAGGGCCCACATGTTCCCGTAAAGATGAAGGGGAGGACCAACAAGTTTAGGGAACCCTGAATGTCAAGGGATATCAAGGATTGAATAAGGAAAAAAAAAGGCTTATGGCAGATTCAGAGGGCTGAAAACAGCAAAGGCCCTCGAGGAGTATAGAAAGTGCAGGTGGGGGTGAGTACATTAAAAAAAAAAAGTAATTAAGAGAGCGAAGAGGGGGCATGAAAAAACACTGGTGGGCAAGATAAAGGAAAATCCCAAGGCATTTTATAAGTATATTAAGGGCAAGAGGATAACCAGGGAAAGAGTAGGGCCCATTAGGGACCAACGTGGCAATCTGTATGTGGAGCCGGAGGATGTAAGCGAGGTTTTGGTTGGTTACTTTTCTTCTGTGTTCACTATGGAGAAGGACGATGTTGGTGTAGAGATCAGGGAGGGGGATTGTGATATACGTGAACAAATTAGCATTGAACGGGAGGAGGTGTTAGCGGTTTTAGCGGGCTCAAAAGTGGATAAATCATCAGGCCCAAATGAGATGTATTCCAGGCTGCTATGTGTGGCAAGGGAGGAGATTGCAGGGTCTCTGACACAAATTTTCAAATCCTCTCTGGCCACAGGAGAGGTGCCAGAGGACTGGAGGACGGTGAATGTGGTACCATTATTCAAGAAGGGGAGCAGGGATAAACCAGGTAATTACAGGCCAGTGAGTCTAACATCAGTGGTAAGAAAACTATTGGGAAAAAATTCTGAGGGACAGGATTAATCTCCACTTGGAGAGGCAGGGATCAATCAGGGATAGTCAGTATGGCTTTGTCAGGGGGAGATCGTGTCTAACAAATTTGATTGAATTTTGTGAGGTGGTGATTAGGCATGTAGATGAGGTTAAAGCAGTTGATGTAGTCTACATGGACTTCAGTAAGGCTTTTGATAAGGTCCCACATGGGAGATTGGTCAAGAAGGTAAGAGTCCATGGGATCCAGAGCAATTTGGCAAATTGGATCCAAAATTGGCTTATTGGCAGGAGGCAGAGGGTGATGGTCGAGGGTTGTTTTTGCGATTGAAAGCCTGTGACCAGTGGTGTACGCAGGGATTGGTGCAGGGACCCTTGCTGTTTGCAGTGTACATTAATGATTTAGATGTGAATATAGGTGATATGATTAGTAAGTTCGCAGATGACATGAAAATTGGTGGGTGTCGTAAATAGTGAGGAGGAAAGCCTTGGATTATGGACGATATAGATGGGTTGGTAAGGTGGGCAGAGCAGTGGCAGATAAAATTTAATTCTGAGAAGTGTGAGGTGATGCATTTTGGGAGGACTAACAAGGCAAGAGAATATACAATAGATGAAAGGACCACAGGAAGTACAGAGGGACATTGGTATACTTGTCCATTGAACACCGAAGGCAGCAGCACAGGTGGAAAAGGTGGTTAGGAAGACATATGGGATAGTTGCCTTTATTAGCCGAGGCATAGAATATAAGAGCAGGGAGGTTATGATGGAGTTGTATAAAATGCTCGTTCGGCCACAGCTGGAGTACTGTGTACAGTTCTGGTCGCCACACTATGGGAAGGATGTGATTGCACTGGAGAGGTTGCAGAGGAGATTCACCAGGATGTTGCCTGAGCTGGAACATTTCAGCTGTGAAGAGAGACTGGATAGGCCATGGTTGTTTTCCTTAGAACAGAGAAGGCCGAGGGGGGACCTGATTGAGGTATAAAACATTATGAGTGGCATGGATACGGTAGATAGGAAGAAACTTTTTTTCCCTTAGCAGAGGTGTCAATAACCAGGGGGCATGGATTTAAGGTAAGGGGCAAGAGGTTGAGCGGGGAATTGAGGAAAAACCTTTTCTCCCAGAGAGGGGTTGGAATCTGGAACACACTGCTTGAAGGGGCGGTAGAGGCAGGAACCCTCACAACATTTAAGAATAATTTAGATAAGCACTTGAAATGCCATAGCATACAAGTCTACAGGCCAAGTGCTAGAAAATAGGATTAGAAAAGATAGGTGCTTGATGGCTGACATGGACACGATGGGCTGAAGGGCCTGTTTCTATGCTGTATAACTCTGACTCTATGACTAACCTCAGCTACAATTTAAATACATATAGAACTGGCACGTGGTTCCAGTTTCAAAGTTACAGAATTAACCTCAATAATGTACTCTGAGATTCAGGTTAAATACCAGCTAAATATTTACACGTTATGAGTTTAGAAGTTGCAGTATTAATTCCCATAATGTATTTATTTTTATTTAGAGATTCAGCATTGAAACAGGCCTATCGGCCCACCGGGTCTGTGCCGACCAACAACCACCCATTTATATTAATCCTACATTAATCCCATACTCCCTACCACATCCCCACCATTCTCCAACCACCGACCTACACTTAGGGAAATTTACAATGGCCAATTTACTGATCAACCTGCAAGTCTTTGGCTGTGGGAGGAAACCGGAGCACGCGGCGGAAACCCACGCGGTCACAGGGTGGACTTGCAAACTCCACACAGGCAGTACCCAGAACTGAACCCGGGTCACTGGAGCTGTGAGGCTGCGGTGCTAACCACTGCATCACCCACATTTGGACACTAGTCCATATCTCAACTGCATAATCAGATTGAGAGATTATGAAAAACAGTATAACCTAAGATACAAACTCAGATTCCAGTTTAAAACTTATCTGGATTGTGGAACTAAAAGATACAATATAAATTTGATTTGTCTAGTGAGCTATAAGTTTTCTACCAGTCCAAAAACCACATATAGTGTCAGATGGAAGATACTGTACAGTTCCAGATGTATAGGGTCATTTTACATGCAAGTCCAAAATTCTCACTGTCCAACTGAATGACACTGATCAAATTGCTTCGTACAGTCTGAGTTACACTTGCACACCAATCCGGTATTAGATTGTAGGATACATTATCTTTCACTATTGTGTTCACAGTGACAGATATTTAATAACAAGCAAAACCTCAAACGTATTGTCTGCTTAAAACCGACCACATCAGTGGCCTGTTGCTGTGCTGACATTTTATGTGGAATGAATCCAGACTTGCAAACAGTCCCAGGGACAGAAGATTATATAATGAATCCCATACTCATACAGAGTACCAGACACTGCCAGATAGAGAGTGATGCTGAAACACATGCTCAGTGCCAGGTGCTGAAAGGCATCGGTTGATGACTGCACTCACTCACAATTCCTCAGCCTGAGTCATCTAAAGCAATCTAACACACAAATAGTAGCACTGAGAGATTGAGAAAGAGTCCAAAACTCACATGGAGCACTTGATGCTGACAGATACAAACTGAAGACTATACACACATGGATCTAGGATGAGCTAACTCACAGGAAACAGAGAGTGGGGATAAATTGGGCATTTTCATTTTCGCAATCTAACTAATGGAGTGCCACAGTGATCAGTGCTGGTGCCTCAACTATGTATGGTCTATATTAATAACTTACATGAAGCGATCAAGTGTATTGTTGCCAAATTTATGGATGTGACAAAGATCGATAGGAAAGAAAGTTATGAAGAGGATAAAGTGTCTGCAAAGAGATATAGATAGGTTAAGTCAATGGGCAAAAGTTTGGCAGCTGGAGTATAATGTGGGAAAATGTGAGGTTGTCTAATTTGGCAGGAAGAATAGAAAAAAAGAATATTACTTACATAGAGAGAGACTGCAGAATGCTGCTGTACCAAGGGATCTGGGTGCCAGGTACATGAATTACAAAAAGTTAGCATGAAGGTATAGCAAGTAATTAGGAAGGAAAATGGAATGTTGGCATTTTTAGCAAGGGGAATGGAGTATAAAAGTAGGGAAGTTTTACTATAACTGTCTAGGGCATTAGTGACAACCCAACTAAAGGACTCCATACAGTTTTGGTCTCCTTACTTAAGGAGGGATATACTTGCATTGGAATCAACTCAAATAAGGTTCACTAGGCTGATTTCTGTGATGAAGGATTGCCCTATGAGACAATGTTGAGCAGGTTGGGCCTATACCCACTGTAGTTAGAAGATTGAGAGGTGATCTTATTGAAACCTATAAGATTCTCAGTGGGCTGGACAGGTAGATGCTGAGAGGATGTTTCTCCTTGTGGGGGAATGTAGGGGCGAGAGTTTCAAGCTAAGTGGTCTTCCATTCAAGAAGGAGATGAAGAGGAATTTCTTCTCTCAGAGGGTTGTTCATCTTTGGAATTCTGTTCCCCAGAGGACTGTGGAGGCTGAGTCATTGAATCAAGGCTCTGTTCGACAAATTTTTGATCTACATGGTTGGGAATCAATGGTTATGGGCGCAGGCAGGAAGGTGAAATTAAGGTCACAATCAGAAGAGCCATGATCTTATCGAATGGCAGAGCAGGCTTGATGGGTCAAATGGTCTATTTCTGCTCCTATTTCGTATCTTATTATATTCTTACACACACGTGTACACACACACACACAACCAGTGTGTGACAGATCCAGAATTCATCTCACTTTCATACACAATACCAGTGACTGAAAGGTACAGAATCAATCCCACAGATGCATACAGTACCACCGACAAGTACAGGATGAATCCCATGCTCACACACACCACTAGGTATTAAAAGATACATGTGATTCCCACTCGCACATGACAATATGAGACGGAGTTACAGAATGATTTCCACATTCACATAGAGCACCACTGACTGCTGATCAATTCATCCCACAATCTCACACACTACCAGAGGTTGAGAGATACAAAATTAATCCCACACTCCGATGTAGTAGCAAAGACTGACACATACAAAATCAATCACAAACACTCCTACAGTACCACTGGCAGATTCAGTAACTGCCAAAATTACCAGAGACTGACAAATAAATCGTGAACTCCTACATATTGTGAGATGCTGACACAGATAGCTTGAATTCCACACATACAGAACCACTGACAGATTCAGAGTCAGTCCCAAATTCACGTACCATCCCAGAGACTGACAGATACAGAATGGATGTCATACTCAAACACAGTACCAGAGTCTGACAGATAGATAAGGAATCCATACAGCACCAGAGACCGAGAGCTACCGAATTACATAACATGTGCAAACACAGTACCACAGACTAAAAGCAGTGGAATTAATTGCACATTCACATGCAATAGCAGAGACACAACGACAGAGAATCATCAATAAGTGTCCTCCCACCAACAGCCAGGACATTTCCAGGGAGCTGTACACAGGGAGCGGCTCTTTCAATATCAACTGGGGCCGGAGGATCTTCGTGAAATATCCTTCCTGATTGCAGGAAGGGTGTTTGTGATTGGTTGCAAATGTTTATTCTGATTGGATGAGGAAAAACACCAATTAGAGAATTACAGTTAAAAAACCTTTATGACATCACTCCCAATCACCCAATCACAATCTTTACTTTCCCCCAATCCCTCATTAGCATAGAGCTGTGGGATTGTCTATTTAATCCGCACTCGGAAGGGGTTTGGTTTATTTCTGTGTCTGAAATTGAATCTGAAGATGCCTGAAAAGAAGAAAGCAGCTCCGAAGAAGGGCGCCAAGAAAGCCTTAAATAAACCGTCAGCAAAGGGCGGCAAGAAGCGGAGAAAGTCGAGGAAGGAGAGTTACTCCATCTACATCTACAAAGTGATGAAGCAGGTTCACCCCGACACCGGCATCTCCTCCAAGGCCATGAGCATCATGAACTCGTTTGTGAACGATATTTTCGAGCGCATCGCGGGTGAGGCTTCCCGCCTGGCCCATTACAACAAGCGCAGCACCATCAGCTCCCGGGAGATCCAGACCGCCGTGCGCCTGCTGCTGCCCGGGGAGCTGGCCAAGCACGCCGTGTCTGAAGGGACAAAGGCGGTGACCAAGTACACCAGCTCCAAGTAAAACTGCACAATGGACTGAAAAACAGATCAAACACAACGGCTCTTTTAAGAGCCACCCACAATCTCTCTGAAAAAGCTGCATCCGAACATCTCTATTAAATTATTTTAAAACAATGTATAACATAATAACGTTCCCACTGCTGTACCTGTGTCTTCTGTCCCATAAACTGTACACGGACACATAATCCGCTCATCCGCCTTCGCTTTTTTGCTAAAAGCTGTTATTATTGCACAGCTCCTCAATGACTGCATTAACAGCTGTTTTTAGCTGTAAAGGTCAGACCTTAGTCCCTTCACTCTATTCCTGAAATGTGAACTGATTCATCGTTTTATTCACAGCAACTCGCCGGAACAGGAACAGAGCAGATTGAGCAGATCCGGCTTCCTCTTTTCAGAGAAGGACACTGGGCTCTGATTGAAGACTAAACTGAGTGTTTTCCTTCAGGGAAATGCTATGAACAGGGATTTATTCCCAACTGGAACAGTTTGTAAACGATTGTAGAATGAACCACAATTTACACAACATTTTTAAACCGCGCTTGTGATTGGTGACGGAAAGAATTGAATAAAACAAAAAAAAGAGAAGGGATTTGAAATCTTTGACTAAGGATGACATTTATTTTAATCCGCTCTTTTCCGAGAATGAAATTGGCGGGCTTTGTGAAATTGACAAATTCTCTGCTTCTGGTAGTGTGGCGGGTAAATCCCGCCCTCTTCCGTTTGTCAGTGCCCTGATTGGTGAAGAATATAGGCAAATGAGGTGAATTAAGTACCGACCAATGAGATGAGTTCTCAGTCTATAAGTACAGTAAATGCTGCGGAAAATAACCATTCTTCGTCAAGGTATTTGTGAGATTGTTGATATCGCACACCTACATGATGGACGTGCTTTCCAAAATGGGGTTTTGGGAGGGAATCTGCAATTGGATCCAACTGCTCTACACAAACATCAGTAGCGCAGTGTCAATCAACGGGTGGGAATCTGAAAGTTTCCCGATCAAATCTGGAGTCAGACAGGGCTGTCCTCTGTCCCCGGTCTTGTTTGTTTGCTGTATTGAACCCTTTGCTGAGTCTATTAGGAAGGATGCGAGCATAAGAGGGGTGACAATCCCAGGCAGCGGAGGCACTCAGGTCAAAACCTCCCTGTACATGGATGACGTCGCCGTCTTCTGCTCGGATCCGCTGTCCATGTGCAGACTGATGAGCATCTGCGACCAGTTCGAACTGGCCTCGGGAGCCAAAGTTAACCACGGCAAGAGCGAGGCCATGTTCCTTGGGAACTGGGCTGAACGATCCTTTGTCCCCTTCACCGTCAGGTCAGATTACCTGAAGGTGCTGGGGATATGGTTCGGAAGGGCCGGGGCGTGCACCAAAGCATGGGAGGAGCGAGTAGCCAAGGTACGACAAAAGTTGGGCATGTGGGGGCAGCGATCTCTCTCCATTGTGGGTAAGAACCTGGTCATCAGGTGCGAGGCGCTCACGTTGTTGCTCTACGTGGCGCAGGTCTGGCCCATACCCCACTCCTGCGCCGTGGCAGTCACCCGAGCCATTTTCCGCTTCGTCTGGGGATCTAAAATGGACCGGGTCCAGAGGGACACGATGTTCAAATCTCTGGACAAGGGCGGGAAAAATGTACCCAACGTGGCCCTCATCCTGATGACCAACTTCGTGTGCGGCTGCATCAAGCTATGTGTAGATCCCCAGTACGCAAACTCCAAGTGTCACTACGTGCTGAGGTTCTATCTGTCCCCGGTGTTGCGAAGGATGGGCCTGGTCACATTGCCGCGGAACGCACCATGCAGTTGGGCGGCGCCGTACCACCTATCCTTCGTGGAGCAGTTTCTGCGGAAAAACACCTTTGACCACCGGTCCATCAGGCAGTGGTCTGCACGGAATGTCCTCAAGGCCCTACGGGAAAAGGAAACGGTGGATCCTGTCGGATGGTTCCCCGAGCAGACCGTCAAAGTCATTTGGCGGAATGCCTCATCACCAGAACTTTCAAACAAGCACCAAGACGTAGCTTGGCTGGTGGTGAGAAGGGCCCTCCCCGTCAGATCCTTCATGCACACCCGAAGTCTCGCCCCCTCCGCACAGTGCCCCCGCGTTGGCTGTGGTGGGGAAGAGACGGTCGCCCACCTCCTCCTGGAATGTGCCTTTGCAAAGCAGGTGTGGAAAGAGATGCAGTGGTTTTTGTCAAGGTTCATCCCAAGCAGCTCTGTAACACAGGAGTCTGTGCTCTACGGGCTGTTCCCAGGGACGCACACTGAGACAAACATCAACTGTTGCTGGAGGACTATCAATTCGGTGAAAGACGCCCTTTGGTCTGCCCGAAACTTGCTGGTCTTCCAGCGCAAAGAGTTGTCCACCACCGAATGTTGCAGACTGGCACATTCCAAGGTCCAGGACTACGTGCTGAGGGACGCACTAAAGCTTGGGGCAGCCGCAGCAAAGGCTCAATGGGGAAAGACCACTGTGTAAGGTTCCCCCACCAAGCTGGACTGAGGGGCTGGAACCATGGGAAGCCCCTCGAACTGTATCGTTAATATTCTCAATTGCTGTAAATGTAAAACTGTAATTGACATGACAATTGTGAAACGGAAGGGTTGGGAAGAAACTCATGACATTATTGAAAGAAACTGATCTCTTTTGCAATGTTTGTATTTTTTCGTGCTGTTTGGAAACTGTTTGGCAATGTAATTGTTACACATTTTTATGAATAAAGTATATTATGGAAATAAAAAAAAAAGGAAGAGGAAAGACCAGCGGGAAAGCTCGGGCCAAGGCCAAGTCTCGCTCCTCCCGGGCTGGACTGCAGTTCCCAGTGGGCCGCGTTCACAGACTCCTGAGAAAGGGTAACTATGCTGAGCGTGTGGGTGCCGGAGCCCCGGTCTATCTGGCTGCTGTGCTCGAGTATCTGACCGCTGAAATCCTTGAGCTGGCGGGGAACGCGGCCCGGGACAACAAGAAGAGCCGCATCATCCCCAGACACCTGCAGCTGGCCGTCCGCAACGACGAGGAGCTCAACAAGCTGCTGGGAGGAGTGACCATCGCTCAGGGTGGGGTGCTGCCTAATATCCAGGCCGTGCTGCTGCCCAAGAAAACCAGTGCTCAGAGCTCCCAGAAAAAGTAAAGCGGCCAAAATATCATCTAATAAACCAAAGGCTCTTTTCAGAGCCACCCACAGTCTCTGTGAAAGGGCTGGTTACTGTCAGGAGGGAATCAGAGATGGAGTTATTGTAACAGTGGATTGACCTGTTTCGCATGCAGACAGTTTGAATTCTGTTTTTTCTCTCTCTCCGGCTTCTCAATGAGAATTTGCTCCCGGAGCAGAGTAAATGCAGGAAGAGGCCATTCTCGGGCTGTATGTTTCTCTCCTAACCTGATCTGTTCAGACCGCACTGTTCCCAGAGGACGGAATCTGAGAGTTGCTCACACACGGGAGCTGAGTCCATTGCAGCGCTTTAATATGTGCCTTCCCCCCCGGCCCTCCCTATTCTCCGGACACAAAGCTGTCTACTCCCCCGGCGGCGGGAGAGTCGGGGATTCTCTCCCCGCAGTGTCAGGGTTTGCAACCCCGGGGAACTGGCGGTTCGAGTCAGTGTGGCCGAGCTGCCTTACATGTCCTGTGTACCAATCTCCAAGGGATTCAACTATTAGCGAACTCATTGGGTAATGTTTGTAAATAACCCTCATGTGAACGGAGCTGGCTCCATTAATGCCTTCCAAATAAAACTGGGATCCATTTCTTTTCCCCAAATGTCAGCTAACGGATCCCAGGAGCAGGGTTGAGATTGTGCTGAACAGCAATGAGTCTCCGGTAATGCTGCTTTCTAAATTCCAGATCAGCTCTCAGTCCGACAGGCCTTTCGGGAAAGTGATGTGACAAAACAGAAACCATGTGACCGCCCCTCCAATCTAATGTGTTTGATGATGAACAGAGATGGAAGCTCTTTCCTTTGCTGATTTGGTGGCTCTGAAAAGAGCCCTTGTTACACTTGTTACTGAAGCCGGGTTTTCGGCGCGTTCCCCGCGGATGCGGCGGGCCAGCTGGATATCTTTGGGCATGATGGTGACTCGCTTGGCGTGGATGGCGCACAGGTTGGTGTCCTCAAAGAGCCCCACCAGGTAAGCCTCGCTGGCCTCCTGCAGGGCCATGACGGCCGAGCTCTGGAAGCGCAGGTCTGTCTTGAAGTCCTGAGCGATCTCTCTGACCAGGCGCTGGAAGGGCAGTTTGCGGATGAGGAGCTCAGTGGATTTCTGGTAGCGGCGGATCTCCCTCAGAGCCACACTGCCGGGTCTGTAGCGATGAGGCTTCTTTACTCCACCCGTGGCTGGAGCGCTCTTCCGGGCCGCTTTGGTAGCCAGCTGTTTGCGAGGAGCTTTCCCTCCGCTCGATTTACGCGCTGTCTGCTTTGTCCGGGCCATTTTCTCAACGGATTCTGCACAATCTGAGACACACAGACTGTTAATACTGAATCTGCTGCACATCCGCCTTTTTAAACTCTGTGAGGAACCGCCCTGAGCAGTAATTGGCTGGAACCCGACGCCCAGTCAGTTTAAACCAAACCCCGATAATAAACAGAAACACAGGAAGCTATTGCCTCCGATTGGTCGATTATTACTGATTACTCAATTTTTAAAAAACCGCCAATATCAGTGCCGGAAACAACGGTTTTGACAAAGGAGAAATTTGCTTTAATTCATCTCATGAACATGATCAGAACATTTCAATGATATTTGTCAGCAAAGATCTTTTACAGCAAAGATTTTAAACTCTTTCTCTTGTATTATTCCACACATTGTCACAAGTTCCAGATACACTTTTCCAATCTGGTATCTATTCGGGTTTATTCTCCGTCCTTTTTGAAACAGTCTGGAAGCGGCGGCAGAAAGTCTCTTTCACAGCATTCTGCAAACGGATACATTTCAGGTCAATCTTTGTCAAGATACCGAATCACTGATTCTAGATTGAACCTATTTGTGGGAGACAAAAGCGGAGAGAAAGTGTTTTATTGTCAGGAGTTGAAATGTGAGACTGAGGTTTCCTACAACAGCGGGGTTTCCAGATAATGTACTTATTAATTATTGAGGCCAAGCTTGAACAAGGGAAACAAGTGACTGAGAACTGATCTGTCAGCTTTTATTAGCGGAATACAGGAAAGGGGCCGAATATGAACGCGTCTGAAATCAAAGCGCACTTGCGGTCAGTGGTCAGTAATTAATTTACACGGCATCATTAAGTAGAGACACAAAGATCTCACAGACAGTGAAAGTGAATCACCCAAATATACCTGGGATAAAACAGAGATCACAAAGGCAATTAGAAAGTTCCAGACTTTTCAGAAAAAGAAACAAAACAAATCGATACCATAGAGATGAAGTTGTAGCTTTTTCAGAGAGATTGTGGGTGGCTCTTAAAAGAGCCGTTGTGTTTGGGATGTTTTTCAGTCCATTGTGCAGTTTTACTTGGAGCTGGTGTACTTGGTCACCGCCTTTGTCCCTTCCGACACGGCGTGCTTGGCCAGCTCCCCGGGCAGCAGCAGGCGCACGGCGGTCTGGGTCTCCCGGGAGCTGATGGTTCTGCTCTTGTTGCAATGGGCCAGGCGGGAAGCCTCATCCGCGATGCGCCCGAAAATATCGTTCACAAACGAGTTCATGATGCTCATGGCCTTGGAGGAGATGCCGGTGTCGGGGTGAACCTGCTTCATCACTTTGTAGATGGAGATGGAGTAACTCTCCTTCCTCGACTTTCTCCGCCTCTTGCCGCCCTTTGCTGATGGTTTACTTAAGGTTTTCTTGGCGCCCTTCTTAGGAGCTGCTTTCTTCTTTCTTTTTTCCAAAATATACTTTATTCATAAAAATCTGTAAAAATTACATTGCCAAACAGTTTCCAAACAGCACCAAAAAATACAAACATTGCAAGGGAGATCAGTTTCCTTCAATACTGTCATGAGTTTCTTCCCAACCCTTCCGTTTCACAATTGTCATGTCAATTACAGTTTTACATTTACAGCAATTGAGAATATTAACGATACAGTTCGAGGGGTTTCCCATTGATCCAGCTCCTCAGTCCAGCTTGGTGGGGGAACCTTACACAGTGGTCTTTCCCCATTGAGCCTTTGCTGCGGCTGCCCCAAGCTTTAGTGCGTCCCTCAGCACGTAGTCCTGGACCTTGGAATGTGCCAGTCTGCAACATTCGGTGGTGGACAACTCTTTGCGCTGGAAGACCAGCAAGTTTCGGGCAGAACAAAGGGCGTCTTTCACCGAATTGATAGTCCTCCAGCAGCAGATGATGTTTGTCTCGGTGTGCGTCCCTGGGAACAGCCCGCAGAGCACAGACTCCTGTGTTACAGAGGTGCTTGGGATGAACCTTGACAAAAAACACTGCATCTCTTTCCACACCTGCTTTGCAAAGGCACATTCCAGGAGGAGGTGGGCGACCGTCTCTTCCCCACCACAGCCAACGCGGGGGCACTCTGCGGAGGGGGCGAGACTTCGGGTGTGCATGAAGGATCTGACGGGGAGGGCCCTTCTCACCACCAGCCAAGCTACGTCTTGGTGCTTGTTTGAATGTTCTGGTGATGAGGCATTCCGCCAAATGACTTTGACGGTCTGCTCGGGGAACCATCCGACAGGATCCACCGTTTCCTTTTCCCGTAGGGCCTTGAGGACATTCCGTGCAGACCACTGCCTGATGGACCGGTGGTCAAAGGTGTTTTTCCGCAGAAACTGCTCCACGAAGGATAGGTGGTACGGCGCCGCCCAACTGCATGGTGCGTTCCGCGGCAATGTGACCAGGCCCATCCTTCGCAACACCGGGGACAGATAGAACCTCAGCACGTAGTGACACTTGGAGTTTGCGTACTGGGGATCTACACACAGCTTGATGCAGCCGCACACGAAGGTGGTCATCAGGATGAGGGCCACGTTGGGTACATTTTTCCCGCCCTTGTCCAGAGATTTGAACATCGTGTCCCTCCGGACCCGGTCCATTTTAGATCCCCAGACGAAGCGGAAAATGGCTCGGGTGACTGCCACGGCGCAGGAGTGGGGTATAGGCCAGACCTGCGCCATGTAGAGCAACAACGTGAGCGCCTCGCACCTGATGACCAGGTTCTTACCCACAATGGAGAGAGATCGCTGCCTCCACATGCCCAACGTTTGTCGTACCTTGGCTACTCGCTCCTCCCATGTTTTGGTGCACGCCCCGGCCCTTCCGAACCATATCCCCAGCACCTTCAGGTAATCTGACCTGACGGTGAAGGGGACAAAGGATCGGTCAGCCCAGTTGCCAAAGAACATGGCCTCGCTCTTGCCGTGGTTAACTTTGGCTCCCGAGGCCAGTTCGAACTGGTCGCAGATGCTCATTAGTCTGCGCACGGACAGCGGATCCGAGCAGAAAACGGCGACGTCATCCATGTACAGGGAGGTTTTGACCTGAGTGCCTCCGCTGCCTGGGATTGTCACCCCTCTTATGCTCGCATCCTTCCTCATCGACTCAGCAAAGTGTTCAATACAGCAAACAAACTAGACCGGGGACAGAGGACAGCCCTGTCTGACTCCAGATTTGATCGGGAAACTTTCAGATTCCCACCCGTTGATTGAGACTGCGCTACTGATGTTTGTGTAGAGCTTTCTTCTTCTCCTCAACCATCTTCAGTTCCAATTTCAGACACAGAAATAAACCAAACCCCTTCCGAGTGCGGATTAAATAGACAATCCCACAGCTCTATGCTGTTGACGGATGGGGGAAAGTAAAGATTGTGATTGGGTGATTGGAAGTGATGTCACAAAGGTTTTATATTGTAATTCTCTAATTGGTGTCTTTCCCCATCCAATCAGATTAAAGATTTGCAACCAATCACAAACACCCTACCTGCAATCAGGAAGTATATTTCATAAAGACTCTCTCCAAACCCAGTTTATATTGAAAGAGCCGCTGTCCGTGTAAACCTCCCTGGAAATGTCCTGGCTGTTGTTGGGAGGACACTTATGTGTCCTTGTGTCTCTGCTATTGTAGGTGAGTGTGCAGTTAATTCAATTATTTTACTCTCTTCTTTTGTGTTTGAGAGTGTTCTGTCATTCGGTAGCTCTCAGTGTCTGGTGCTGTATGGATTCATTCTGTATCTCTCAGACTCTGGTACTGTGTGTGAGTTTGACATCCATTCTGTCTCTCAGTCTCTGGTAATGTGAGTGTGAGGAGATGAGGTGGAGTGTTGTGGCGAGGATGATAGAAAAGAGCATTGGTGTGGTGACACAGCCTTGCTTGAGCCCAGTTTATATTAGCATTGGTTCAGTGGTAGGGCTGTTGGGAAGGATTACAGCTTGCATGTCCTCATGCAGTCATCGGAGGATGGTGACGAATTTCTCCAGGCAGCCAAATTTGAGGAGGACGTTCCATAATCCCTCCCAGTTGGTCGAGTCGAAGGCCTTTGTCAGGACAGAGAAGGCCATTTATAAAGGTTGCTGCTGCTCCCTACATTTTCTTGAAGTTGTCTTGCTGTGAAGATTATGTTCACTGTGTCTGTTGATGGACAGAATCCACATTGTGATTCCAGTAGGACGTCTTCAGCCACGGGGAGGAGGCAGTTGAGAAGGACTCTTGTGATGACCTTCCCTGTGGTGGACAGCAGGGATACCCCTCTGTAGTTAACACAGTCTGTCTTGTCACCTTTTTTTGAAGATGATCACAATTACGGCATCTCAGAGATCCCCTGTCATGCTCTCTTCCTTCCAGATGAGAGAAATGAGACCATGTATTTGTGTCAAGAGTGCTTCTCTGCCGTATTTTAGAATTTCGGCGGGAATTCCATATACGCAAGCGGCCTTATGGATTTTTAGCTGTCAGTTTGCCTTTTCAGTCTCTGTCAGTCAGGAATTGTGCTGACAGCACGGTGGGTACCATGCATTGGAATGTAGTCAAGGACGGGGGCCCGTCATTTTACTTTTATTTTTAGTTCTTTTTTCTTTTTTACATATTTTACAATTTTCTTTCTTTTGTTCATTTCATTTCATTGTAGTTTGTTCAGTTTGCTTACCCACTGTTTGTTTTCATGTTTGTACTTGCTGCTGTTCAATCGTCAGTTCGTTAACACCCTATCTGTACTAATGCTTCGTCTTTCAACACACCATTAACATATTGTTTGCCTTTGCTCCATGACCTCTTGGTCAGCTATGTGGCCTTGTCCAATCTGCTCCTTCTCCTTTGTTATCTCTTGCCCCACCCCCGACTTACTTGCTTATAACCTTTGACATTTCTAATATTTGCCAGTTCCAAAGAAGGGTCACTGATCTGAAACGTTAACTCTGCTTCTCTTTCCACAGATGCTGCAAGACCTGCTGGGAAACGATTTAACATATGTTGCCTCCAGTCCAGATGCAAGGCTATTCCAACCTCTGTCATCGAGCTGCAGTATGCTGATGACGCTGGCATATGCACACCCTCAGAGGCCAAGCTTCAAACCCTTATCGATGCATTCACAGAGGCATATGAAATAATTTGCCTTAATCTAAACCTCCAGAAGACAAAGGTCCTCTACCAACCTGCTCCCTGACACTGCCCCCCGACTATCAAGATCCACGGCGAACCACTGGACAATGTGGATCACTGTTCATACCTTGGGGGCCTCCTGTCACCAAGGACAGATATCGACAATGACACTCAGCATCACCTCCAGTGTGTCAGGGCAGATTTCAGTCATCTGAGGAAAAGAATGTTTGATGACAAAGACCTCAAATCAGACACCAAGCTCTTGGTTGACATGGCTGCAGTGTTACCTGCCCTCCTGTATGTGTCAGAAACATAGATACTGTACAGCAGACATCCCAAAACCCTGGAGAGATATCACCAGTGGTGCCTCCGCAAGATCCTGCAAATTCAGTTGCAGGACAGGCGCTCCAATATCAGTGTCCTCTCTCAGGCCAACATCCTCAGTAACCAGACACTGGTCATGGTGAGTCAGTTATGTTGGGCAGGCTACATTATCCGCATGCCCGACACCAGAGTCCCAAAACAAGCTTTCTACTCTGAGCTCCGTCAGGGCAAGAGGCTACTAGGAGGGCAGAGCAAACGTTACAAGAATTTCCTTTCAACACTCCCTGAAAAAACGTGACATCTGCACTGATTCATGGGCATCTCTTGCCTGAGACCACCCAAAATGGAGAAGAAGCATCCACGAAGGTGCCAGCCAGTTCAAAATTCGTCGACATGCCCAGTAAGCAACCAAATGCAAACAGTGGAAGGAGTACTTGGAAATTGGAGAATCCCATTATCCCAACTCACCAAGCACCATCTGCCCCACCTGTGGCCGAGTGTCTGGATCCAGAATTGGACTATTCAGTTACCTAAGAACCCACAACCCTGGAGTGGAAGGAAGTCATCCTCCTTACCGAGGGATTGCCTAAGAAGAAGTTTAGTGTGACATCCATTCTGCATCTGTCAGTCTCTGGTATTGAGTATGAGTGTGGGATTCATTCATTATCTGTCGGTATCTGGTACTGTGTTTGAGTGCAGTTTTCAGGCTGTATCTATTGGTATCTTGTGTGTGAGTTTTGTATTCATCTGTATCTTTTAGCCTCTAACACATTATTTGAGTTTTGCAGTTATTCTGAACTGACCCTTGGTAATGTATGTGTGTTTGAGGTTGTTGGTTTACCTGTTAATCTGTTGTACTGTACATGAGTGTGAGATTCATTCTGTATAACTCTATCTCTGTTCCTGTTATGTGTGTGTGATTCATTCTGTATGCTCCATCGCTGGTATCACATATGTGTGTGGTATCAATTCCATTTCTGTTATTTCTGGTACTGCATGTGAGTGTTTATTTCATTCTGTAACGATCAGTCTCTGGCACTGTCTGCACGTTCTGGATCCATTTTGTAACGATCAGTCTCTCGCAGAGTGTGGATGTGGAATTAATTTTGTATCTCTCCATCTCTAGTGTCATGTGTAAATTTGGAATTCTTTCTGAATTGGTCATTGGCACTGGATCTGCCATTCTCTAGTACAGTTTGTGAATTTGGGATTCATTCTGTACCTGTCACTCACTAGTACTTTGTGAAAGTGAACGATACATTCTGTATCTGCCAGCCTCCGGTAGTGTGTGTGATTGTGGGATGAATTAATTAGCAGTCAGTGGTGCTCTATGTGAATGTGGAAATCATTCTGTAACTCAGTCTGATATTGTTCTGTGAGGGTGGGAATCACATGTATCTTTCAATTCCTGATGCTGTATGTGAGCATGGGATTCATTCTGTCCCTGTCGGTGGCACTGTATATAGCTGTGGGATTAATTCTGTACCTTTCAGTCTCTGGTATTTTGTACGAAAGTGGGATTAATTCTAGATCCGCCACACACTGGTTGAGTGTGTGTGTGTAAGAAGATAATAAGAGACAAAATAGGAACAGGAGAATGCCATTTGGCCCATCGAGCCTGCTGCGCCATTCAGTAAGATCATAGCTGTTCTGATTGTGGCCTTAATTCCACTTTCCTGCCTGCGCCCATGACCATTGACTCCCTTGTAGGTCAAAAATCTATCTATCACAGCCTTGAATATATTCAATGACCCAGCCTCCACAATCCTCTGGAGAGCAGAATTCCAAAGATGAACAACCCTCTGAGAGAAGAAATTCCTCCTCATCTCCTTCTTGAATGGGAGACCACTTATCTTGAAACTGTGGCCCTTAATTCTACATTCCCCACAAGGAGAAACATCCTCTCAGCATCTACCTGTCCAGCAACTGAGAATCTTATAGGTTTCAAAAAGATCACCTCTCAATCTTCTAAACTCCAGTGAGTTTTGGCCCAACCTGCTCAACCTTTTCACATTAGATGGCACAGTAGCGGCGCAGTGGCCCAACCTGCTCAACCTTTTCACATAAGACGGAACAGCGGCATATAGGGCGGCACAGTGGTGCAGTGGTTAGCACCGCAGCCTCACAGTTCCAGGGACCAGGGTTCAATTCTGGGTACTGCCTGTGTGGAGTTTGCAAGTTCTCCCTGTGTCTGCGTGGGTTTCCTCCCACATGCCAAAGACTTGCAGGTTGATAGGTAAATTGGCCGTTAAAAATTGCCCCTAGTATAGGTATGTGGTAGGGAAATATAGGGACAGGTGGGGATGTGGTAGGAATATGGAATTAGTGTAGGATTAGTATGGATGGGTGGTTGATGGTCGGCACAGACTCAGTGGGCCGAAGGGCCTGTTTCAGTGCTGTATCTCTAAACTAAACTAAAAATGTCACTCAGCATCACCTCCAGTGTGTCAGCACAGCCTTGAGTTGTCTGAGGAAAAGAATGTTTGATGACAAAGACCTCAAATCAGACACAAACTCATGGTTGACATGGCTGCAGTGTTACCTGCCCTCCTGTATGTGTCGGAAACATCAACACTGTTCAGCAGACATCTCAAAACCCCGGAGAGATATCACCAGCGGTGCTTCCGCAAGATCCTGCAAATTCAGTGGCAGGACAGGCGCTTCCAATATCAGTGTCCTCTCTCAGGCCAACAACCCCAGTATCGAGACACTGTTCATGGCTAGTCAGTTATGTTGGGTGGGCCACATTATCCGCATGCCTGACACCAGACTTCCAAATCAAGCTTTTTACTCTGAGGTCCGTCAGGGCAAGAGACTACCAGGAGGGCAGAGGAAACGTTACAAGAATTTCCTTAAAGACTCCCTGAAAAATAAGTAACATCTCCACTGATTCGTGGGCATCTCTTACCTGAGACCACCCAAAATGGTGAAGAAGCAACCGTGAAGGTGCCAGCCAGTTTGAACAACGTCGGCATGCCCAGGTAGCAACCAAACGCAAACAGTGGGAGGAGTATTTGGAAATTCAAGTATCCCATTCATCCACCTCACCAAACACCATCTGCCCCACCTGTAGCCGAGTGTGTGGATCAAGAATTGGACTATTCAGTTACTTAAGGACACACAACCCTGTAGTGGAAGAAAGTCATCCTTGTTCCCAAGGGACTGCCTAAGAAGAAGTTTGAGTGTGACATCCATTCTGCATCTGTCAGTCTCTGGAATTATGTGCGAGTGTGGGATTCATTCTGTATCTGTTGGTCTCCAGTACTGTGTTTGAGTGTGGCTTTCAGGCTGTATCTTGTGTTTGAGCTTTGTATTCATCTGTATCTTTCAGCCTCTAACACATTAATTGAGTTTGTTAGTCATTCTGAACTGACCCTTGGTAATGTATGTGTGTTTGAGGTTGATATTTTACCTGTTAATCTGTTGTACTGTACATGAGTGTGAGATTCATACTGTATAACTCTATCTCTGTTCCAGAATGTGATTCATTCTGTCTGCTCCATCGCTGGTATCACATATGTGTGTGTTATCAATTCCATTTCAGTCATCTCTGGTACTGTATGAGAGTGTTTAATTCATTCTGTAATTGTCAGTCTCAGGCACTGTCTGCAAGTTTTGGATCCACTTTGTAACTATCAGTCTCTCGCGGAGTGTGAATGTGGAATTAATTTTGTATCGGTCCATCTCGAATTTCATGTGTAAATTTGGGATTAATTCTGAATTGTCATTGGTACTGTATCTGTCATTCTCTCGGACAGTTTATGAATTTGGGATTCATTCTGTACCTGTCACTCAATTTGTGAAAGTGTGAGATAGATTCTGTATCTGTCAGCCTCTGTAATGTGTGTGATTGTGGGATGAATTAATTAGCCGTCAGTGGTGCACTATGTGAATGTGGAAATCATTCTGTAACTCAGTCTGATATTGTCCTGTGAGGGTGGGAATCACATGTATTTTTCAATCCCTGTTGCTGTGTGTGAGCATGGGATTCATTCTGCACCTGTCTTTGGTACTGCGTGCATCTGTGGGATTAATTCTATACCTTTCAGTCACTGCAATTGTGGATGAAAGTGGGATTCATTCTCGGTCCACCACACACTGGTTGAATGTGTGTGTGCAAGAAGATAAGAAGATACAAAATAGGAGCAGGGGAAGACCATTTGGCCCATCGAGCCTGCTCCGCCATTCAATAAGATCATAGCTGTTCTGATTGTGGCCTAAATTCCACTTTCCTGCCTGCGCCCAGAACCATTGACTCCCTTGTAGATCAAAAATCTGTCTGTCACAGCCTTGAATATATTCAATGACCCAGCCTCCACAGTCCTCTGGGGAACAGAATTCCAAAGATGAACAACCCTCTGAGAGAAGAAAATCCTCCTCATCTCCTTCTTGAATGGGAGACCACTTATCTTGAAACTGTGGTCCCTAATTCTACTTTTCCCCACAAGTAGAAATATCTTCTCAGCATCTCCCCGGCCAGCAACTGAGAATCTTGTAGGTTTCCAGAAGATCAACTCTCAATGTTCTAAACTCCAGTGAGTATAGGCCCAACTTGCTCAACTTTTTCTCATATGACAATCCAACATCCCAGGAATCAGCCTAGTGAACCTTCTCTGAACTGATTCCAATGCAAGTATATCCCTCCTTAAGTAAGGAGACCAAAACTGTGTGGAGTTGGGATGTCACTAATGTCCTGTAAAGTTATAGCAAAACTTCTTTACTTTGATACTCCATTCCCCTTGCTAAAAATACCAACATTCCATTTGCCTTCCTAATTACTTGCTATACCTTCATGCTAACTTTTTTGTAATTCATGTACCTGGACACCCAGATTCCTTGGTACAGCAGCATTCTGCAGTCTGTCACTGTGCAAATAATATTCTGTTTTTCTATTCTACCTGCCTAAGTAGACAATCTCACATTTTCCCATATTATACTCCATCTGCCAAAAGTTTGCCCACTGACTTAACCTATCTATATCTCTTTGCAGACACATTGTGTCCTCCTCACAACTTGCTTTCCTACCTATCTTTGTACCATCCATAAATTTGGCAACAGTACACTCAGTCCCTTCATGCAAGTTATTAATATAGATCATAAATAGTTGAGGCCCCAGCACTGTACCTGTGGCACTCCATTAGTTACAGTTTGCCAATCTGAAAATGCCCCATTTATCCCCACTCTGTTTTCTGTGAGTTAGCCAATCCTATATCCATGTGCGTGTAGTTTTCAGTTTGTATCTGTCAGTGCCTGGTACTCTATGTGAGTTTTGGACTCTTTCTCAATGTCTCAGTGCTACTATTTGTGTGTTAGATTGCTTTAGATGACTCAGGCTGCGATACTGTGAGGGAGTGCAGCAATCAACCTATACCTTTCAGCATCTGGCACTGAGCATGTGTATCAGAATCACTCTGTATCTGTCAGTATCTGGTACTCTGTGTGAGTGTGGGATTCATGATATAACCTTCCGTCCCTGGGACTGTTTGCAAGTCTGGATTCATTCTACATAAAATGTCAGCAATGCAACAGGCCACAGATGTGATAGGTTTTAAGCAGACAGTATGTTTGAGGTTTTACCTGATATTAAATATCTGTCACTGTAAACACAATAGTGAAAAATAATGTATCCTTCAATCTGATACAGGATTGGTGTGCAAGTGTAACTCAGGCTGTACGAATCAATTTGATCAGTGCCATTCAGTCTGAGGGAGAATCTTGGACTTGCATGTAAAATGAACTCAGTCTGGAATTGTACAGTATCTTCCAACTGACACAGTATGAGGTTTTAGGACTGGTATGTTATTTATAGCTCAGACTACACAAATCAAATTTATATTGTAACTTTTATTTTCATAATCCATATGAGTTTTAATGTATATGTCTGGACACATTATGGCAATTATTACTCATAAACTCAGAACGTGTTGGGCTGGTATTTAACTTGAATCTCAGAGTATATTTTTATATTATTTAGAGATACAGCATTGAAACAGGCCCTTCGGCCCACTGAGTCTGTGCCAACCAACAACCACCCATTTATCCTAATCCTACATTAATCCCATATTCTCTACCACATCCCCACCATTCTCCTACCACCTACCTACACTGGGGGCAATTTACAATGGCCAATTAATCTATCAACCTGCAAGTCTTTGGAGGTGGGAGGAAACCGGAGCAGCCGGCGGAAACCCACGCAGACACAGGGAGAACTCGCAAACTCCACACAGGCAGTACCCAGAACTGAACCCGGGGGTCGCTGGAACTGTGAGGCTGCGGTGATAACCACTGTGCCGCCCATAAACACACATAATGCCTCCATTATTGAGGTTAATTCTGTAACTTTGAAACGGGAACCATAATTTGTAGCTGAGGTTGCACGAACGTGGGATTGGCACAGTGATAATTTGATAGTCGGTGAGAATTTGGACTGGGATTTATGAGTTGGGGTGACATGGAAACAACGTCTGTCTCTCCTGCTCTGTTTGATTGAGGGATTGAAAATGTGTTTCTGGATCTATTTCTGCTGTCTGAGACTGTGGAACTGATGACCTGTCTGTGCGTCTGCGCTCTGTGAGTGATAATGTACGGACTGTATGAGAAGGAGCTGGTGACACTCTTCCTTGTAACTTGGGTGGAGGAAACATCACATTTATTCCGGTTCATTCAATTATTTGCCTGTTTGAACAAAAGTATGTTTATAACTGAAATACAGGGAAGGTAGAACATACAGGATTTTAAAGAATTTAATCTCTCAAATAATAATGAACGCCCACAAAGGAAGCCCAGCCATACAAATATTATCATTGTTTGACTGCACTGCAGTAACAGGTTCTTCCCATTCCGTCTCCTTTCCCTGTCCACACACAGCCCGAAAATGGCCTCTCCCTTCCCCCACTCACTCCATGTTCCGGGACCAGTTACTGCTCCATTCCACCTCTTATAAACAGCCCCCGCCTCCGCCTGAACTTGCCCCGGACTCGATGCTGATCTCTGAGTCTATCTGCGGACACGCTCCCAAAGCGATGTGCTGCTGGAAGGAGGCTGCTGTTTGCTCCCTTCCCCCGGGACTGGGATCTCTCCATTCGCGGCTGTTTTCAACCATCTTCTTCCGCTCACAGGCAGTGCTGGGGGAGGGGAGCGCAGGCGCAGATTTCTGCAACAATTCAGCAAACAGAAACATGGAAAATTTCCGGCGCAGAATGAGGCCATTCGGCCCATCATGTCCGTGCCAGCGCAAAGAGAGCGATCCAGCCTCATCCCACAGTTTCTTGTTATTGGACAGTGAAGTGTGGAAACAGATGCGGACGGTCAGGATGTGGGGAGTTACACAAAGAGAATCTATTATCGGCACCAGGTGAGAAGTGTGAAGGACACATTTTAAACAGCGGCTGTTTGGTTTCGCTTGAACGGTTAGACCATGGGAGCGGGAACTGGAAATCTGACCTGTGTAAAAGTTCCTGTTCCGTCGGTCAGTCCCATTCATGTCCCAGTGGATTGTTTCTGGATGTCATTTAATTGTTGTAAAATGGCCAAAGCCCCTGGTATGCAGTAGCTGGGGGCTGCAGGACTGCAGTGGAATCAGACACTGACTCTGTTTGCATTGCTGGGTTTCCTTTGTGATTGTTCACAATGATTATTAATTGAAAAATTGTTTTGGTCACTTTTGTATCTTCTACCACATCTCTTCCTGAATTATAATAAATACTTTTTTCTTTCCATAGGCAAATACTTGAAGGAAGCAGAATAAATGCAGTGATTCCTCGACACAAGAGGAAGTGCAGCCAGCTCCTCACACACAGTAAGTACAGTATCACTCACAGAGAGCAGAGACATCAATTCCACAATTACCGCCAGCAGAAGTAGTCAGACCGGCACTGATCCCAAGTTCCAGAAACATTTATTCAATCCAACAGTCACTCAGAGCAGGAAAGACTGAAGTTGTCTCCATTTCACCCCAACTGACCAGGAGATACATCAATCCCAGTCCAAAATCACACCCACTATCAGATTGCAAGGCACTGTGTCACTCTCACAAGAGTGCAGCCTGAACTACAAATTCAATGTCAGATACAGCAGACAAACAGAACCTGATTGTAAAGTACAGAATTTATCCCAATAATGTACCCAGACTGCAGACTGAGCTCCATGTTACACATCACTCCACAAATCTCACAAATGGTCAGAGCGGAAGACACAGTATTAATTCCATTACTGCAAACTGAATGAACTTGACCATTACATACCAGGACATAAAACATATTGTAAGATGAAAGGACACAGACCTGAAATGTTAATTCTGTTTCTCTCTCCACATACGCTGCCTGAACTGCTAAGTATTTCCAGCAATTTTGTTTTTTTTAATTTCAGATTTGCAGCATCTGCAGAATTTTGCTTTTATTTTAGAGTTAAAGAAACATTGCCTTGTGAGGTGAGAGTGACTGCCCTTGATATCAAGGCAGCTATTGACCATGTATGGCATCAAGGAGCCCAAGCAAAACTGGAGTAAATGGGAATTGGGCAAAACTCTCTGCTGGTTGGAGTCATACCTAGCACAAAGGAAGATGGCTGTGGTTGTTCAGGTCAATCAACTCAGTCTCAGGACATTACAGCTGGAATTCCTCAGGCTCATGTTCTGGGCCCAACCATCTTCAGCTGCTTCATCAATGACCTTCCCTCCATCACAAGGCTGAAAGTGGGGATGTTCACTGATGATTGTGCAATGTTCAGCACCATTCATGACTCCTCAGATACTGAAGCAGCCCGAACCCAGATGCAGCAAGACCTGGACAACATCCAGGCTTAGGCTGATAAGTGTCAAGTAACATTCACGTCACATAACAAATGAAAAAAGTGAGGAAATAGTGAAGGGCTTTTATGGAATACACGGAGACATGTTTCCACTTGTGGTGGTGTCTGAAACAAGAGCCAAAAATATAAAATCATCATTCCTAAAGCCAATGAGGAATTCATGAAAATTGTATTTACGCAGTGAATGGATAGAATCTGGAATTTTCTATCACATGGAGAGATTGAGGTGAATAGTATTGATGCACGTAAGGGGAGGTGGAACAAGTGAGCAAGTGTATGGGGAGAAATGAATTGAGCAATATACATATCAGGCTTTATTTTTCTTTATTTATGCAAATGATGCAGGATGGCTGGAAATATTGTGTAGAGCATAGAGCAGTTGGGACGATCCCAGTGCAGTGTTTTGTCTGGATGGATCTGCCCAGAACACTTGTGATGCAGGAGCTGGGAGCTTCAGTACTTCAGTGGAGGCAGATACTGACATGGGTTTTCAATTGTGTGTGTTCTTAATAATTATTAATTCAGAAAGTAAATTCACATCTTTGATATTTTGCACCTCACCTGTTCTTGAGTTATAAGATATATTTTTTCTTCATACAGGCAAATACTTGACGGAATCATGATGAATGTGATGGTTGCTGCACTCGAGGCACAAGGAACAGTGCAGCCAGCTCCTCTCACACACAGTAGGTACATTATCACTCAGAGTACAGAGGTACAGATGGTTCATCAATTCCCTAGTCTCAGACTGCAGAAGTAGTCAGGCCCACATGGATCCCAAGTTCCAGAGACACATTTTCAATCCAACAATCAAACAAAGCAGGAGAGAAAGAAGTTGTTTCCATTTCACCCAATTCAGTCCCACTGACAGTCAGATACATCAATCCCAGGTCAAAATCACACCCACTAGCAGATTGAAATGCAATGTGTCAATCTAAATATAATGCAGACTTAGCTAGCAATTAAATATCAGATAGAATTGGTACACGTTACTGTTTGTTATTGATACCATCAATATCGGCGACCACACTCTGGAAGTGGTTCAAGAGTTCACCTACCTAGGCTCAACTATCACTAGTAACCTATCTCTCGATGCAGAAATCAACAAGCGCATGGGAAAGGCATCTGCTGCTATATCCAGACTGGCCAAGAGGGTGTGGGAAAATGATGCACTGACACAGAACACAAAAGTCCAAGTTTATCAAGCCTGTGTCCTCAGTACCTTGCTCTGCAGCAGCAAGGCTAGACAACGTCCGTCAGCCAAGACTGACATCTCAACTCATTCCATATTTGCTGCCACCGTAGAATCCTTGGCATCAGGTGGCAGGACTGTATCTCCAATGCAGAAGTCCTCGTGACGGTCAGCATTCCCAGCATATACACCCTACTGAGCCAGCGGCGCTTGAGATGGCTTGGCCATGTGAGCCACATGGAAGATGACAGGATCCCCATCTCGCATTGTGCAGGGAACTCGTCACTGGTATCAGACCCACCGGGGATCCATGTCTCCGCTTTAAGGACATGTGCAAACGCGACATGCAGTCCTGTGACATTGACCACAAGTCATGGGAGTCAGTTGCCAGAGATTGCCAGAGCTGGCGGGCAGCCATAAAAGCGGGGCTAAAGAGTGGCGAGTCGAAGAGATTTAGCAGATGGCAGGAAAAAAGACAGAAGCACAAGGAGAGAGCCAACTGTGTCACAGCCCCGACAACCAATTTTATCTGCAGTGCCTGTGGAAGAGTTTGTCACTCGAGAATTGGCCTTTCTAGCCACTCCAGGAGCTGCTTCACAAACCACTGACTGCCTCTGGGCAATTACCCATTGTCTCTCGAGACAACGAGGCCAAAGAAGAAGAAGACTGATTGATTGGCACAGAATCTAACCTAATGATGTACCCTGAGATTTAAATTAAATACCATACCCAAAGCTCACACCCATTGATTATAAAGGATGTTGAAACATCCCCATGGTGTACCCTGAGATACAAGTCGCAAACAAGTCCAACATTCATTACAGTGAAAGTTTCAAAGGTGCTGAAAGATATTGTAAGCTGAGACACAAATTAGATACCAGTTCAGAACTCACCCACACTGTGAAATGGAAAGATACAGAATCAATTCCATTAGTGTAGATTGGTCTAAACATTATCTACCATTCTAAAAACTCATACAATACCAAACTGAAATACAGTATCAATACTATTCATGCAGATTGATCTAAACATTGTATACCATTCTAAAAACACACAGTATCAATTCTATTAGTGCAGATTGATCTAAACATTACATACCATTCTAAAAACTGATACAATATCAAACTGAAATACAGTATCAATTCCATTACTGTAAATTTATCTAAACATTGCCAGTCCAAAAATCACATACAGTATCAGACTGAGCAATGCTGATACGAAGTGTAAACTGTGATGTAAATTAGATGCCTGGGTAGAACTCACCCAGACTGCAGAATTGAAAAATACAGTTGACTGTGATCCACATTATTTACCAGCCAAAAACATCTCATACATGATCAGAGTGAAATAGATTATCAATTCCATTTGTGCAGACTGAACTCCACATGACAAACCAGTAAAAACTCTCATACAGAGGTATGGTGATTTTGTGGTTACATTAAAGGACGAGTAATCCAAAAGTCTCCACTAATGGTCCAGAGACATGAGTTCAAATTCCACTGCAGCAGCTGGATAATTATTGAATCAAAGCAAGTTTATGGCACAGCAAGAGGCCATTTGGCCCATCATGTCTGTGCCAGATGAAAAACTTTCCACCCATTCTAATCCCACATTTCAGCATTTGGTCGGTACCCCTGCAGATTACGGCATTTGAAGTGTATATCCAGACTCCTTTTGAATGAGTTGAGGGTTTCTGCCTCAACTACCCTTTCAGGCAGTGAGTTCCAGACACCCACCACCCTCTGGCTGAAATTTTTTTTTCCTCATCTCCCCTGTAATCTTTCTGCCAATCACTGAAAATCTATTCCCCGAGTCACTGATTTCTTTGCTAAGGTAAACAGGCCCTTCACTTCAACTCTATCCAGAATCCACAAAATTTTGTTCATTTCAGTCAGATCTCCCCTCAGCCTTCTCTGTGCCAAGGGGAACCGCCCCAGCCTATCCAATCTTTCCTCACAGCTGCGTTGTTCCAGTCCCAGCAACATCCTCGTAAATCTCCTCTGTACTCTCTCGAGGGCAATTACATCCTTTCTGTAATGAGGTGCTCAGAACTGCACACATTACTCAAGTTGTGGCCTGACTAATGATTTATACGGTTCCAGCATAACCTCTCTGCTCTTATATCTATCCCTCGGCTAATAAAGGAAAGGATTCCATATGCCTTCTTACCACCTTATCGACCTGTCCTGCTACCTTCAGGGATCTGTGGACATTTACCCCAAGGTCCCTCACTTTCTCTACACCTTTCAGCATTTTCCTATTAATTGTGTATTCCTTTGCCTTGTTTGACCTCCCCAAATGCATCAGCTCACACTTCTCTGGATTGAATTCCATTTGCCATTTTTCTGCCCATCTGGCCAAACCATGAAGATCTTCCTGCAGCCTACAGTTATCCTCCTTGCTATTTACCACATGGCCAATCTTTGTGTCATCTGCAAACTTCTTGATCATGCTTCCTACATTTACATCCATGTAGACTACATCAGCTGCACTGCCCTCAACTATCTTCCTTTTTAATTCTTCAAAATGTTGATCAAGTTGGTCAGACAAGATCTTCCCTTAACAAATCCATGCTGGACTATCCTTGATTAATCTGTGCCTTTCTAAGTGACATTTTATCCTGTCTCTCTGAATAGATTCCAATAATTTTCCCACTACTGAGGTCAGACTGACTGTCCTGTAATTATTCGGTCTATCCCTCACTCCCTTTTTAAACAGAGGTACAATGTTAGCAGTCCTCCAATCCTCCAGCATCACACCTGTATCCAGTGAGGTCTGAAAAACGATGGTCAGACCTTCCGCTATTTCCTCTCTTGCTTTTGAAGAGCCTGGGGTTCATTTCATCCGGCCCTGGTGATTTATCAATTTTCAAATAAGCTAATTCCATTAATATGTCCTCTCTCCCTCTGTTGATCACGTCTAATACTTCACACCCCTCTTCGTTATCTACAGTATCTGCATCGTCCCCCTCTTTTGTGAAGACAGATGCAAATTATTCATTAAGAACAATGCCAGCATCTTCTGCCTCTACACATAGGTTGCCTTTTTGGTCTTTTCTGTGCCCAACTCTTTCCTTAGTTATCCTTTTACTCTTAATGCATTGATAAAACATTTTTGTGTTCACCTTGATTTTGATTACCAATATTCTTCCATGCCCGCTCTTAGTTTCCCTAATTTCGATGTTGATTCCGCATCCCCCCCCCCCACCCCCCACCCCGCTCCACTCCTCATTCTATACCCCTCTCGGCTTTCTGTAGTATTGAGTTCTCTATGTCGGGCATAATTTTTCCTTTACTGCCTTATCATACCCATAAGCTCCTTGACATCCATGGGGCTCTAGATTTGGCCTTCCCACCCTTTTTCTTTGTGGGAACATGTTGACTCCGAACCCCTTGAATCTTCCCTTTGAATTCTTCCCACTGCTCTGACACTGATTTACCTTCAAGTACCTGTTTCCAGTCCACTTTTGCTAAATCACTCTTCAGCTTAGTAAAGTTGTCCTTGCCCCAACTGAGAACTTTAACTCCTGTTCTATCCTTGTCCTTTAATAATTATGTTAACTCTGACTGAATTATGATCACTACCACCAAAATGCTCTCCCACTGCCACTCCTTCCACCTGCCCATCTTCATTTCCTAAAACTACATCTAAAACTTCACCCTCTCTTGTTGCAAAAAAGTTCTCCTGAATGCATCACAAGAATTCTGCTCCCTCAATTCCTTTCACACTAAAAGTATCCCAGTTCATGTTGGGGTGGTTAAAATCCCCTCCTGTTACTGCCCTATTGTTCTTGCACTTCTTAGAGATTTGCCTACATATCTGCTCTTCTATCTCCCTCTGACTGTTTGGGGGTCTTTAGTACACTCCCAGCAGTGTGATTGCCCCTTTTTTTTTCCTTAGCTCAATCTATACGGCCTCATTTGATAAACCTTCCAACATATCATTCCTCCTCACAGCTGGATTAGTTTCTTTGACCAAAATTGCCACTCTCCCTCCTTGGTTATCCTCCTCCCTATCGTGTCTGAAAACCCTGTAACCAGTAATGTTGAGCTGCCATTCCTGTCCCTCCTTAAGCCATGTTTCTGTAATAGCTATGATATCATACTGCTACGTGTCTATCTGTGCCCTCAGCTCATCTGCTTCGTTTTCTATACTCCTTGCGTTGAAATTGATACTCTTGAGCACTGCCAAACTTTAAAAAAAAATTCTAACCTTTGTTTCCTCTGTCTTCCAGACTCATCCATTAATTTTCTGCCTTCCATTTTCATTTTTAATTTTGTCCCATCTGAGTCTACCTTCCAGTCCCCACCCCCCTGCCAAATGAGTTTAAACCCTCCCCAACAGTACTAGCAAATGTCCCACAAGGAACTCCATCCCGGCTCTGTTCAGGTGTAACCCATCCGAGCTGTCCCAAGAATCTAAAGCCCTCCCTCCTGCACCATCTTTCCAGCCAGGCATTTATCTGTCTTATCCTTCTATTCTTGTACTCATTTTTGCCTGGCAGTGGGAGTAATCCGGAGAATACTGCTTTTGATGCTAATTTCTTACCGAGCTCCCTAAATTCTGACTGGAGGACAACATCCTTCTTTCAACTTTGTCATTGGTTCCGATGTGGACCACAGCTGCTGGCTGTTCACCCTCCCCCTTTAGGATGCTCTGTAACTGCTTAATGACATCCTTGACCCTGGCAGCAGGGAGGCACCACAGTATTCTGGGATTCACGTCTACAGCCACAGAAATGCCTGATTGTTCCCTTGACTATTGAATCATCTATCACTATGGCTTTTCCAGTCTTCCCTGTACTCCCCTTTGCAGCTGAGCCACCCGTGGTGCCATGGATTTGGCTCTGGCTGCACTCCCCAACTGAAGCATCACTGTCCTCTGTGTTCAGAACCTGTCGGAGAGTGTGATGCACTCAGGGTGTCCTGCATACCTGCCTGATTCTCTTTGACTGCCTAGTGGTCACCCATTCCCTCTCTCCCTGCATACTCTTAATCTGTGGGGTGACCACATCTATAAACATACTATCCATATAACTCACTTCTCACGAATGCACCGCAGTTTCACCAGCTGCCGCTTAAGTTCCAAACCCAGAGTTTAAGCAGCTGCAATTGACAATACTTCCTGGCACAAATGGTTCTCCAGGATACGGGAAGCATCCTGGAGCTCCCACATAGCACAAGAGGTGCATTCTCGAGGTTGAAGCACCCCTGCCATTCCTTTATGTTAGCCCTTTTTCTGCTGCCACAGATCATGATGGGCCAAGTGGCTTCTTTCTCTGCCTTAAACCTTCTATGATTCTATCATGTTCACTAACATTATCCCCCTTCATATACAGCACCGCAGAGAATAAGTCCGACCATTCCTAACAGTGTGCCCATATCACACTGTATTACACATTCATATGTATCATCAGAGACAGTATCAGTAACACAATAAAGTGCACACGTATCACACTCAATAACTTTGATAACAATAATGTATCCCAAACATATGTGCAGCATTTAGAGAGGAAGAGAGACAGTATCAATAGTGCATTTTCTATCAGTATGTCCATGTCACACCCAATAACTGGATCCCACGTTTATATAGAGCACGAGAGACAGAGGTGATAGTGAAAAATTGAGAGAGACGGGGGCGGGGTGGAAACGGGCGGGGGGTGATGAGAGGTGAGACAGAGAGAGATCCCCATCAGCAGTTACAGGCTGACCTGGAAGCCTCATTTTATTTTGAAAGATCCCCTGGGAGACAGACGGTGCAGTCTCATCTCTAACTGATACTGTGTCAAAAACAGACACATTATTATTCCTCGACTCTGTGAAACAGTTCGTGAGGTGAACAATGTTCCAAATTTAACGCTCTTGGCTCTGTTGATCTCTGTAATCTTTCAGCTCACACCGTTCGATATGACTGTCAGTGAGGGACAGTTTCAATGTGATGACATTAATCTGGGACTGTTACTGTCAGATATTAACTCCTGCGCGATCGCAGCAAACACAGCGACTCCCTCGGAGGATTGCTTTGAGAAGACGGGTGAATGAAGAGCAAACACACTGCAGGGAATGATCTCAAACTGAGCTTCAGAAAGGGGGAATCCCCCAGCTTGAAACGTTCTCTGACCTTTCCCCACAGCCCCAGTTCCTTTGCTCAAACTCGGAGAAAACTGAACTGGGGAAAGTTCCAATTCATTTTTATTTTCTGAATGAGTGGGGAAAGAAGCGCATGCGCGATGCAATCCCACCCGCCCCACTGTTCAGGAGCAGAAGAGCGCATGCGCTCTCCCCTCCCCTCGCAGTGTCCTTTCGCGTCATTTACTCTGTGAGCGGAAGAAGTTTGTTTGAAACAGATGGGAGTCCCGGTGTAAGCGAGTAAACAGCAGTCTCCTTCCAGCAGCACGTTGTTTTGGGAGCCTGTCCGCAGAGGGGCTCAGAGATCAACATTGACTCTGGAGCAAGTTCGGGGGCTGTTTGTAAGAGGCGGAGTGGAGCAGGAACTGGTCCCGGAACATGGAGTGAGCGCGGAAGGAGAAGCCTTTCTCAGGCGATTTGTGAACAAGGTAAGGGAGACAGAACGGGAAGAAGCTGCTGTTGAAAATAATTGTTGTTTTCTATCCTCAAACCTGTAATGCATGTTCCTGGTTTAGCTCCAGTTTCACACTGTTTGTTGTTATTGAGCAGTGAATAGAGGGAACAGAGCCGGACAGTAGGGATGGGGACAGTTATGCAAACGACACCTATGGCTGGCACCAGGTGAGAAGTGTTAAGGGTTTGAACAGCGGCTGTCGGTTTCGGTTGAATGGGTGGTGGAATGAGAAACAAGTAAATGGCAGAGACTTTGAACAAGAATTTTGCATGTCTTCACTGAAGACACTAAAAGCATCCCAAGAATAGTAGAAAATCAAGGCAGAAAAGGAGGGAGGAATTTGAAACAATCACTATCACTAGAGAAAATGTACGAAGAAAACTAATGGGACTAATGGCTGACGGGTCCCCTGGACCTGATGGCTTGCATCGGTTTAAAAGAAGTGGCTACAGAGATAGTGGATGCATTGGTTGTAATCTTCTTAAATTCCCTAGATTCTGGAACAGTCCCAGTGGATATTAAAACCACAAATGTAACGTCCCTATTCAGGAAAGGAGGAAGAGAGAAAGCAGGCAATGACAGGCCTGCTAGCCTAATGGGTGTCATTGGGAAAATGCTGGAATCCATGATGAAGTAAAGAGCAAAAGAACATTTATAATACAATCATGCAGAGTCAACATGGATTTATGAAAGGGAAATCATGTTTGACAAAATTAGTAGAGTTCTTTGAGGATGTAACAAGCAGGGTAGATGCAGGGGAACCAGTAGATGTAGTGTATTTGGACTTTTAAAAGGTATTTGCTAAAGTGCCCTGTATAAGATTACAACACAAGGTAAGAGCTCATGGTATTGAGGGATAATATATCAGCATGGACAGAGGATTGACTATTGAACAAGAAACAGAACTGGGATAAATGGGTAATTTTCAGGTTGGCAAACTGTAACTAGTGGGGTGCCACAGGGATCAGTGCTGGGGCCTCAACTACTTACAATCTATATTAATGATTTTGATGAAGGGACCGAGTGTGAAAAGGAGTTCAGTCACCCTCTGTCCATAATAGACCACACGAGACTCAAGCTCTTTGTTCACCGGTTTATTGCAAGCATCTGCAAGGGAGACCGTACCCATTCGAGATGGTGTACGAACTCCCCAAATAGTTCCAAAAACATCATTTTTATACCATTTTACAGATAGCAGCTCATTTACATTTACCAATCATTCTGTTACACAGTCTTGTCTCTTATCTCAATCCAGTTGTGTCTACTTGTACATAGCTAGGTTACCCAATTACATTCTAAGCAGGTATACATTATACTATCCAATCATTAGCAAGGCACGAACGCATGAAACTTTCACCCTTGTCTGGTTTATGTCAGACATGACTACTCGTGGTTCATCAGGCCTTCTCCTTTGTTCACTGTTACATGTCCTTTTCCCTTTCACCTCCCCCTTCAGAATGTATTGTAACTAAATTTACTGATACAAAGATAGGTGGGAAAGCAAGTTGTGAGGAGGACACAAAGAGTCTGCAAAGGGATAAAGACAGGTTAAATGTGTGGGCAAAAATTTGGCAAATTAAGTATAGTGTGGGGAAAATGTGAGGTTATCCACTTTGGTAGACTGTATAGAAAAGCAGAATATTATTTAAATGGAGAGCGACTGCAGAATGCTGTGGTACAGAGGGTTCTGGGTGTCCTTGTGTATGCATCCCAAAAAGTTAGCATGAAAGTACAGCAAGTAATTAGGAAGGCTAATGGAATGTTGGCCGTTATTGCAAGGGGGATGTGGTATAAATGTAGGAAAGTCTTGCTGCAACTGAACAGGGTGTTGGTGAGACCACACCTTGAGTGTTGCCTACAGTTTTGGTCTCCTTATTTAAGGAGGAATATATTTGCATTGGAGGTAGTTCAGGCAAGTGTCACCAGGTTGATTCCTGGGATGAATGGTTCTCTTGTGAGGAAAAGTTGACCTGGTTGTGCTACACTCATTGGAGTTCAGAAGAATGAGAGGTGATCTTTTGAAACATATAGGATACTGAGGGGCTTGATGATGTTGAGATGATGTTTCCCCTCATGAGGGGAAACAAGAACTCGGGGGAACAGTTTCAACATAAGGGATCTCCCATTTTCGATGGAATTGAGGAGGAATTTCTTCTCTCAAAGGGTTGTTGTTCTTTGGAATTCTCTACCCAAGAGGATGGTGGAAGCTGGTCATTGAATATATTCAAGGCTGAGTTAGACTGACTTTTGATTTACAAGGGAGTGAAGGGTTATTGGGACAGGCAGGATAGTGGAGTTGAGACTATGATCAGATCTGCCATGATCTGATTGAATGGTGGAACAGACTCGACTGGCAGATGGCCATCTCCTGCTCCTAGTTCTTGCATTATACTGCCAGGTGGAATTAAAAATCTGACTTATGCAAATATCCCTGCTCCAGCAGGTATTCCCATTCATGGAGCAGTGCAGATGTTGGGTTGTTCCTGGATGTCACTAACTTGTTGTAAAACTACCAAAGAAAACCTGATCAGCAGAAGCTGAGTGCTGCAGTGGAATCAGACACTGACACTCTTTGTATTACTGATCATCCTTTGTGGTTGGTCATAATGATTATTAATTGAAATATTACATTCATGTCTTTTCTAGTTTCCACCTCAATTGATCTTGAGTTACAAGAGATATTTTTCTTTCTTTCTCTCGGCAAATACTTGAAGGAACCAGAAGGATTGTGATGATTCCCCAGCACAAGGATATGTACAGTCCACTCCTTCTAACACAGAGTAGGTACATTATCACTCCCAGAGCTCAGAGACACAGACAGGCCATGAGTTCCACAGTCACAGAGAGCAGAAGCAGTCAGACTCACACTGATCCCAAGTTCCAGAGACACATTTTCAATCCAGCAGACAATCAAACAAAGCAGGAGAGGCAGAAGTTGTTTCCAATTCACCCCAACTCAGTACTGCTCAAAGGTAGATCCATCAATCTCAGTTCAAAATCACACCCACTATCAGATTGAAAGGCACCGGATCAATCCCACAAGAGTGCAGCCTAAGCTACAAATTAAATATGAGGTAGAGCAGCAGATGGAAAGGTACAGAATGAATCCGAATAATTTAGCACAGACCCACAGCAATGTGGTTAACTCTTACATGCCCTCTGAAATGGCCCAGCAAGCCACTCAGTTGTACCTAACCGCTACGAAGTCAATAAAAAGTAATGAAACTGGACGGACCACCCGGCATCGACCCAGGCACCGGAAGCGACAATGGCAAACCCAGCCCTGTCGACCCTGCAAAGTCCTCCTTACTAACATCTGGGGGCTTGTACCAAAGTTGGGAGAGCTGTCCCACTGACTAGTCAAGCAACAGCATGACATAATCATACTCACGGAATCATACCTGACAGACAGTGTCCCAGACACTGCCATCACCATCCCCGTGTATGTCCTGTCCCACCGGCAGGACAGACCCACCAGAGGTGGCGGCATAGTGGTATACAGTAGGGAGGGAGTTGCTCTGGGAGTCCTCAACATTGACTCTGGACCCCATGAAGTCTCATGGCATCAGATCAAACATGGACAAGGAAACCTCCTGCTGATTACCACCTACTGCCCTCCCTCAGCTGATGAGTCAGTACTCCTCCATTTTGAACAGCACTTGGAGGAAGCACTGAGGGTGGCGAGGGCACAGAATGTACTCTGGGTGGTGACCTCAATGTCCATCACCAACAGTGGCTCGGTAGCACCACTACGGACCGAGCTGGCCGAGTCCAAAAGGACATATCTGCTAGACTGGGTATGTGGCAGGTGGTGAGGGAACCAACAAGAGGGGAAAACATACTTGACTTCGTCCTGACCAATCTGCCTGCTGCAGATGCATCTGTTCATGACTGTATTGATAGGAGTGACCACTGCACAGTCCTTGTGGAGACAAAGTCCCGCCTTCACATTGAGGATACCGTCCACCGTGTTGTGTGGCACTATCACCGTGCTAAATGGGATTGATTTTGAACAGATCTAGCAATGCAAAACTGGGCATCCATGAGGCGCTGTGGGCCATCAGCAGCAGCAGAATTGTACTCAACCACAATCTGTAACCTCATGGCCCGGCATATCCCCCACTCTACTCCATCAAGCCAGGAGACCAACCCTAATTCAATGAAGAGTGCAGGAGGGCATGCCAGGAGCAGCACCAGGCATACCTCAAAATGAGGTGTCAACCTGGTGAAACTACAACACAGGACTATCTGCGTGCCAAACTGCGTAAGCAGCATGCAATAGACAGAGCTAAGTGATCCCATAACCAACGGATCAGATCTAAGCTCTGCAGTCCTGCCACATGCAGCCATGAATGGTGGTGGACAACTAAACAACTAACTGGAGGAGGTGGCTCCACAAATATCCCCATCCTCAATGATGCAGGAGCCCAGCACATCAGTGTGAAAGATAAGGCTGAAGCATTTGCAACAATCCTCAGCCAGAAGTGCCGAGTTGATGATCCATCTCGGCCTCCTCCTGAAGTCCCCAGCATCACGGATGCCAGACTTCAGCCAATTCGATTCACTCCACATGATATCAAGAAACGACTGAAGGCACTGGATACGGAAGACACGTAAATCTCAATGGAGAAAAGACTGCTACATCAGAACCTGTGCCCCAACAAATTGCAAGACCTATCGACAACCAAAGACTCCACATTGAACTTAAAGGACTGTAACTACCAGATATTGCCTCAAACATTTCCCATTTATTCCTTCTACTTTTTCTGTCTCTAGCTGCGTGTGTTTATCGTATATGCATGCTAGCCTGGTCGCATCGCATGTTCATAATCGTTAACCTGATTAGAGGTTAAGATTAATAAACTTTTACCTTGTTTAAATCTAAGGAAACCTATTTGATTTCTTTGCCTTACAATTGGAGCAGTGAACAAAGATTCACTAAGGGGGAGCTAAAAACACAGTGTTTTAAAAATTAACCCCTGTTACAGTTAAACCAGGCAAAGGCTGAGAGGGAACCCCTCGACCCCTTCTCACCTAGTCATAAGAGAAATTTGGGGGCGAGCATCTGAGATTTTACCCATAGACAAAAGGGAAATTGGAAGTGGGAAGCCAATATTTTCCCAATCAACAAAGAGAAAAGATTTCAATACAGGTTTTCTCGTGGTTGTGTGTGCTGGAATACTAACATGTCTGCGATGGAAGCTAGTAGCTCCCCAAGCCAGGGGGAAGTAACTTGGAATAAGTTAAAAGCACTGACTATGGAGGAGTTGAGGAAAATGGCTGAGCAGTGTGGGATCACTGTACGTGACAAGGTGAGGAAGTCTGAACTCCTAAGACCAGTGGCCAATCATTTTTCCCTTGAATCTGAAGAAGCAGAAACAGGGTTAGAAGTAGACTCTGACAGGGTATTGCTAGCAAAGGTACAATTGGAACAGAGGAAACTTGAATTAGAAGACAGGGAAAGAGAGAGAGAGGAGAGGGAAAGAGAAAGAACCTTCCAGAAAGAATGCAAAGAAAGAGAGCTGAGATGGATTGAGTTAACTCAGGGGCGACAGAGTAACCACAGTGAAAGCATGGCCAATATGGAGGAACACAATTCAGGGCTGGGTACAGGATTGTTAAAACTTTCCCAACTAATCCCAAAATTCAATGAGGGAGACATGGAAGCATTTTCTGTGTCTTTTGAAAAACTGATAAGGCAGTTAAAGTGACCAGCTGAGGCTTGGACTCTGTTGTTACAGAGCAAATTAGTGGGAAAAGCTGATGAGGTTTATTCCATGTTGCCAGATGAGAGTTCATGAAATTATGAACTGACAAAAAATGCTATCTTCGGGGCATATGAGTTAGTACCAGAAGCCTATCGCCAAATATTTAGACCCTCAAAAACAAGCTGATCAAAATTACCTGGAGTTTGAGAGAAATAAGCAGGTGGCTTTTGACCAGTGGCTGAGGGCTCTTAAAGTACAGCTATGAAAACCTCAGAGAAGTAATTTTGTTAGAGGAATTTAAAAACTCTCTCCTGCTCTCCATAAAGACACATGTGGAGGAGCAAAAGGCTCATAAAGCACAGCAGGCAGCAGTCCTGGCCGATGAGTTTGCTCTCATTTATAAATCAGTTTCCCAGGGGAAAACCTTTCCTAATCACCCCTACAAATCCGAAAAGGACAGAGGGTGGGAAGGTGATAGAAGCCCAAGCAATCCTGGGAGGGGAAGAAAAGCAGGAGACACAGGGGACCCTCCTTCAGCCAAAAAGGAAAGTGCTGTAAGTTGGAGTGAGACCCGGAGACCTGTGTGCTTCCATTTGTAATAAGGCAGGGCATTTAAGAGCTGACTGCTGGAAACTAAAAGGAAAACCTGTCGGGTTAATCAGGGCACACCCGCTCAGTGAAGAAAGGACCCTGATGGAAAGCACAGCAGAACAAGTTATGGCTTTAACTGCAGTAAGAGTGAGACCCAGGAAGTCTACCGTTGCAAGTGCAGGAAACTTTAATAGGATTCCTGAAGGTTATCAGGGTTGTGTGTCTGAAGGAAGAGTAACCCCATACCACTGGAGTGGGGCCAGCAAGCCCATAGTAATTCTCAGGGACACAGGGTCACTAGATCCCTTTTACTGGGAAAAGGCCTGACCTTTGCCCCAGAGAGTGCAGTAAACTACAGAATAGTGGTAAATGGTATTGGAGGGCAGCGTATGCCTGTACCTTTGCACCAGGTGCACTTGGAGTGCGACCTATTTTTAGGACCGGTGACCATAGGGATTGTCCCTAGTTTGCCTGTGGATGGGGTTGACCTGCTCCTAGGTAATGATCGGGCAGGGACAAAGGTGGTAGCTTCCCCAGTAGTGAAAGAGAGACCGCAGGAGGTGAGAGAGACAGGGCAGTGGCGGGAGATGGTCCTCTGCAGTTTCTCTGAATGTAATGAGTGAGGCCATGATCAAACCAGCTCCCCCAGAGGAGACTGAATTGGCACTGCAGGCAGATGACCATGAGGTCTGCCTGTCCGCGACTTTCTTTGGAAAGTTAGAAGACCCAGGGAATCAGTTAAATAGATCTTCCCTAGCTGAGGCTCAGCGAGCTGACCCAGTATTGAGAGAGTTAGCACAGGCTACCTATTCTGAAATTGAAGCAGAGGGAGTCCCTGATTGCTACTGTTTAAAGAATGAGGTACTGATGAAGAAGTGGAGTTCTCGTCACAGACCTGAGAGCAAGGAGTGGACAGTGGTTCACCAGTTAGTGCTGCCACAGAGGGACCGGAGAGAAATATTAAGAATGGCCCACGGGACTACAGTGGCTGTATATGTCGGTGTACAAAAACCCAGAGCCCACATAGCACAGCGGTTTGACTGGCTAAAACTCTACAAAGATGTAGTGGAGTACTGTAGGAGTTTCCACATGTGCCAGATTGAGGGGAAACCCCAGCCTGCAGTGAAATCTACACCTCTAAGTCCTGTATCGGTGTTTGGAGGCCCCGACAGCAGAAGGCTGGTGAACTGTAAGGGACTCCTGCTGAGAACAAAAGGGAATAGGCCAGGCATCAGGCTGGCAAAAGGTGAGAAAGGAACGGGGAAAAAGGGACCAAGAGGGCAGGTTAAAGGAAGTCTGGAAAGAATCCCGGATGAAACCCCCACTGTCCAGTCAGCAAACCCCAAAATGTTTGAAAAATTAAACACCACATCCTCCTATGTAAATGCAGACACTAGAAGCACCCCACCAGAGTTGCTAGCAGCATTTGCAGGCACCTGCAGAGACAAATAAAGTTCTCAAGAGGCAGAGAAACATTGCAGGTGATGCCTCACCTAGTCGAGGTAACGCAGGGGATTGCAGCAGAAATTGGACAAATACCTGCAGGCAGGATTGTCCCAGAGGAGAATGGGGGGGATTAGCAAACAATCCACCCCCACAGTCAGGAAAAAAGGGAATCAGCAGTTCCCTGAGTGAAGAGCCCTTGCATGACTCATCAAAGCACTGAAAGAGAATTCAGAGTGGAACTGCCCACTGCCCCCACCCCTGAGCAGAACTCTCACCGAGGTCTACTTAAACCTAACCCTCCCCTCTGCAGACCTCAACATAAAGGCCTGCTCAGATAACAAAAAAAACCCAACCCGAACCCGACAGAATCACATTGGACCCAACCCGGCCTGAGTTCCCTCCATTTTCCCCCCGAGCCCAGCCCGACCCGACCCAACCCCCGCAATGTTCTCTTTACTTACCTTCCAACTCCCAATCTTCAGGAAGCTGCAGCACAAGCGTGATGACGTCATAAAGATGCTCACTGCGCAGATTTAGAGTTTCCCTGCTTGACATTCTGGACTCGCAGCTCAGGTACGTTTTTAACTCTTAATACTTACCTGCAATTCTTGCAGTGTGCGTCCGGCCCGAAGGCGGACCCGGAAGAGCGGCCTGACCCGAACCCGGACACGTCATCGGGTCCCGTCAGGTTCGGGTTGGGTAGCAGGCTTTTACCTCAATTGGGACAAAGACACCTTAGACAATCTTGGAAATATGTAAACTGTAAAAAATAACTTCCCCAAAATCCACATGTTTATTGGGATGTCAGAAAATGCCGTTTAAAGCAGCACTGCTACCAAGAAAAGACAGCCTGTAACAATCGTTAGGGTTCTGAATGAGTGTGAGAGATGAGTGTATGTGTTCCATTCCTAATTTTCTCTCCAGTCCCTTTTAATGAAATGCACTTTAAAAACAATTTGCATTTCATTTCGCTGGCCCCCACCTGCCAAGAATGAGGCATATTACTTTTGTCAAATGAACATTGATTTTAAACTGTTGATGGAATGAAGAAATAACTTGCTTGAAGATCACCAGACACTGGGCTGGAAGGTTATTTACATACTAAGAGATGCTGCATGTGGAGATAAAGGACTGTTTCCCTGCTCTAATTAACCCCAAATGGATTTTGATCACCAGACATTGAAGGTGTAAGGAAGCACATTCCAGGCCCTGCTAAGATGATGCAATTCACAGAGCCAGGACTGGTTAAACCAGCTGGTCACATGACTAACTGGCTGGTCCAGGTTTTTTGAACTTGCCACAGGACAGTTTGAATTCAGAAGGCGGTGTGCAACTGTAGTTGAAACAAACAAGTCTCTCGCCTGGCTCTCCTCCTTTCACCCAAGCCACCGGACCCACAGAAGACACATAAACCTCAAGAGAGAAAAGACTCCTACATCGGAACAAGTTGAAGTGTGAAATCAGCCCCAACGAATTGCAAGACTTACTGGCAACCAAAGACTCCATGTTGAACCTAAAGGACTGTAAATACCAGATATTGCCTCAAACTGTTCCCCCTTTATTCCTTCTATGTATTCTGTCTCTATCTGCACCTGTGTTTATCGGGTATGCTAGCCTGGTCACTTCGCGTATTCATAGTCGTTAACCAGATTAGAGTTTAAGGTTAATAAACTTCTAACTTTCTTGTTTAAATCTAAGGAAATCTGTTTGATTTCTTTGCCTTACAACTGGAGCAATGAACAAGGATTCACTAAGGGGGAGCTAAAAGCACGGTGTTTTAAAAATTGAACCCTGTTACGATTAAACCAGGCAAAGACTGAGAGGGAACCCCTGGACCCCTTCTCACCTGGTCGTAACAGAATAAACAACCAATTTAGTCAGCTCTCATCATAGTACAACACTCTAATCTCCGGAATCAATCGAGTGAATATTCATTTCACCATCTCCAATGCAAGTATATCCTTCCTTAAATATGGAAACCAGGAAGAGTACACACAGCTGCATGTGTGGTCTCATCAAAACCCTCCACAATTGTAGCAAGTCTTCCTTATGCTTGGACTCCAATGTCCTTTTAATAAAGGCTAACATGCCATCTGCCTTCCTAATTGTTTGCAGTATTTGCAAGCTGACTTTGTGTTCCTTGTACGACTGCACCCAAGACTCTGAACTTCAAGATTTAAAAGTTTCACAAAGAGTAACAGAGACTGTCAGACACAGAAATAAATCCCACAAAACATGCAGTAGCAGTGAGTGACAGTTGGAGAATAAATCTCATATTGACATACATCACCACAGATTGACAGAGATACAAAATGAATGACTAATTAACATACAATAGCACAGAAGAACATTTGGAAAAATGTGACAGACTCTCATACAGCACATTGCGGACAAGCACAGATTCAATTTCATACTAACGTACAGCACTGGAGACTATGTTGTACAGAATTAATCTAACTCTCACACAGTACGAGAGATTCACAATTACATATTCACACATTCACATGTCGTACCAGAGACTGACAGATTAAAATTAATCCCACAATGGCACATAGCAGTACGGACTGGCAAATATAAAAATATTCACACTCTGACACACATTAACACAGAAAGACACAGAATAGATCAAGATCAAGCGACTGACTGACACTTAATGAATCTCACAAACACAAACTGCCTCAATGAGTATCAGATATAGAACTGTGACAGTTATCAAACAACTGAAAGCTGAGTTGGTATTTAATGGACAGAGATTGTGGTAGTAATTCACAATTAAAAATCTGAAAATTAGCAGGATTCTGTGAATGTAATTGAATTTTAGATATTTTGACAAATGCAAGAGTTAGAAATAGGTGAGGGGTTGGGTGTAGATGTGGTTGGTGTTCTGGTCATTGAAAGTAAATACTAAACACACAGACACACACAGAAACAATCATTTAAATGAGACTAACAGATATAGATTAAAATAAACATGCCCACATCAGGGACTGACAGATACAGAGGAGTTTAACTGAGACACACATTCCAAGGTGAAGATACAAGATTTGTACACAATAAAACGCACACTTATCTACAGGAAACTGACAGATACAGTGTGAAAAGCACATTAAAAAGTATTTGAAAAGTTTAAATAAAGATTAAAATCCTCACTCACAAAACAGAAACTGACATGTATAGTGAATAAAATAAACCACTCATATACCAGAGACTGCCAGATACAGAATAAACCAGATTCCCAAAACAAAGATGGACAGTTACAAAGTAAAACACACAGACATATACCAAAAACAGAGAGGTCCAGAGTGGAATCAATTCCTCTATAACAAAAATTGAAAGGTAAGAATGACACGCAGACGTTGATAGCTACAGAAAAACACATACACATGAATCAGAAACTGAAAGATGCAAATTAAAACACACAGTCACATACCAGAAACCAACAGATACAGAGAAGAGCTGCTACTCATATGCTAGAGATTGAATGATACAGAATAAACCCATGCTCACATACCCAAAACCTACAGATACAGATTAAAACTGATACTCAGATACCAGAAAAATGACAGGTACAGATTAAAATAGCAGACACGTACCAGAACCTGGCAGATACAGATTGAAACCCAGACTCACATACCAGAAACAGGCAGTAAAATCGACATTTGCATCCCAGAAAATGAGAGATACAGAATAAAACATTTACACACTGACAGATGCAGAGTGAAATCCATACTGAAATACTGGAAATTGACAGGTATAGAGTGAAAATCTCTCATACATACCAGAACCTGACATGTGCAAAGAAAACCCTATTCTCACACTTCAGACTCTGACAGATACAGAGTAAAACCCACACACAATTAAGCAGATTTATATACCAGATACAGACTACAACTTGCACTCACATATTAGAAACTGACAGGTATGGAATAAAATCTACAGTCCAATACCAGAGAATGAAATGTATGGAGTAAAAATCACACCAACATGTCAGAAACTGGGACACAATGATTAAAAATCACAATCACATCCTGGACAATAAGAGATATGGTGTAAAATCCACACACGTACAGAATAAAACCCCTACTCCCATCAGAGAATGACATGCACAGATTAAAAATCACACCCACACATTAGAAGTGGACGGGTACTGGTCAAAATTCAAAATCCAGACAATAAAAGATAAAAAGTGAATCCCCACTCATAAACCAGAAATGAAAAATAAAGAGATAGACCCATACTCATACCAGAAACTGACCAGGACAGAGTACAAGCCATAAACACACATCAGAAGCTAAAAGATACAGAATAAGACCTTTCTCACAAAATAGAATTTGACAGGTACAGATAACACCGCACTTAAAAACAGAAACTGACAGATATAGAGAAGCCGTAGACCAGAGATTGAGAGATATGGAGTGAAACACACACTCACAGACCAGAAATTGAATGATAACAGTAGAAAAAGAAAGAAAACATAACTCACCTCCCAGAAAAGTATAAAACCATGCTGACATACCAGAAACTGACCGGGATGAAGCAAAACCCACACCCATTGCAGAAAGTGACAGGTACGGAACAAAATACACATTTACAAAAACTGACAGGTCCAGACAAAATACACATTTATATACCAGAAACTGACAGGTACGAGTACAACCCATATCTACATACTAGAAACTGACAGGTACAGAGTAAAATTTATACTCATATTCCAGAGACTGACAGATACAGAGTGAGCCCACAATTGATTAGCAGGAGTTGGCAGATCCAGTGCAAAAGCTGTAAAACTCTATGACTCTCATCCACATCCATACAGTAAGGTCTTCTTCTTCTTTGGCCTCCTTGTCTCGGGAGACAATGGGTAAGCGCCTGGAGGTGGTCAGTGGTTTGTGGAGCAGCGCCTGGAGTGGCTATAAAGGCCAATACTCGAGTGACAGACTCTTCCACAGGTGCTACAGAAAAAATTGGTTGTCGGGGCTGTTACACAGTTGGCTCTCCCCTTGCGCTTCTGTCTTTTTTCCTGCCAACTGCTAAGTCTCTTCGACTCACCACACTTTAGCCCCGCCTTTCTGGCTGCCCGCCAGCTCTGGCAAACGCCGGCAACTGACTCCCACGACTTGTGATCAATGTCACAGGACTTCATGTCGCGTTTGCAGACTTCTTTAAAGCAGAGACATGGACGGCTGGTAGGTCTGATACCAGTGGCGAGCTCGCTGTACAATGTGTCCTTGGAGATCCTGCCATCTTCCATGCGGCTCACATAGCCAAGCCATCTCAAGCGCCGCTGACTCAGTAGGGTGTATAAGCTGGGGATGTTGGCCGCCTCGAGGACTTCTGTGTTGGAGATGCGGTCCTGCCACCTGATGCCAAGGATTCTCCGGAGGCTGCGAAGATGGAATGAATTGAGACGTCGCTCTTGGCTGACATACGTTGTCCGGGCCTCGCTGCCATAGAGCAAGGTACTGAGGACACAGACTTGATACACTCGGACTTTTGTGTTCCGTGTCAGTGCGCCATTTTCCCGCACTCTCTTGGCCAGTCTGGACATAGCAGTGGAAGCCTTTCCCATGCACTTGTTGATTTCTGCATCGAGAGACAGGTTACTGGTGATATTTGAGCCTAGGTAGGCGAACTCTTGAACCACTTCCAGAGCGTGGTCGCCGATATTGATGGATGGAGCATTTCTGACGTCCTGTCCCATGATGTTCGTTTTCTTGAGGCTGATGGTTCGGCCAAATTTGTTGCAGGCAGCCTCAAACCTGTCGATGAGACTCTGCAGACACTCTTCAGTGTGAGATGTTAATGCAGCATCGTCAGCAAAGAGGAGTTCCCTGATGAGGACTTTCCGTACTTTGGTCTTCGTTCTTAGGTGGGCAAGGTTGAACAACCTGCCACCTGATCTTGTGTGGAGGAAAATTCCTTCTTCTGAAGACTTGAACGCATGTGAGAGCAGCAGGGAGAAGAAAATCCCAAACAGTGTAGGTGCGAGAACACAGCCCTGTTTCACGCCACTCAGGATAGGAAAGGGGTCTGATGAGGCGCCACTATGCTGAATTGTGCCTTTCATATTGTCATGTAATCAGGTGATGATACTTAGTAGCTTTGGTGGACATCCGATCTTTGCTAGTCGTCTGAAGAGACCACGTCTGCTGATGAGATCAAAGGCTTTGATGACATCAATGAAAGCAATGTAGAGGGGCATCTGTTGTTCGCAGCATTTCTCCTGTAGCTGACGAAGGGAAAACAGCATGTCAATGGTTGATCTCTCTGCTTGAAAGCCACACTGTGCCTCAGGGTAGACATGCTGGGCCAGCTTCTGGAGTCTGTTTAAAGCAACTCGAGTGAAGACTTTCCCCACTATGCTGAACAGGGAGATTCCACGGTAGTTGTTGCAGTCACCACGGTTACCTTTGTTTTTATAGAGGGTGATGATATTGGCATCGCGCATGTCCTGTGTACTGCTCCCTCGTCCCAGCACAGGCAAAGCATTTCATAGAGTGCTGAAAGGATGGCAGGCTTAGCACTCTTGATTATTTCAGGGGTAATGCCGTCCTTCCCAGGGGCTTTTCCGCTGGCTAGAGAATCAATGGATTCACTGAGTTCCGATTTTGTTGGCTGTAAGGTACAAAGGAAAAAAGGCTCACAAAGAACAAAAAGAACAAACAGTACATTCGGCCCTCCAAGCCTGCGCCGATGTTGATGCCTGCTGAAACTAACACCTTCTGCACTTCCGGGGCCCATATCCCTCTATTTCCTTCCTATTCATATATTTGTCAAGATGTCTCTTAAACGTCTCTATCGTATCTGCTTCCACCACCTCCCCTGGCAGCAAGTTCCAGGCACTCACCACCCCCTGTGTAAAAAACTTGCCTCTCACATCCCCTCTAAACTTTGCCCCTCGCACCTTAAACCTATGTCCCCTAGTAACTGACTCTTCCACCCTGGGAAAAAGCTTCTGACTATCCACTCTGTCCATGCCGCTCATAACTTTGTAAACCTCTATCATGTCGCCCCTCCACCTCCGTCGTTCCAGTGAAAACAATCCGAGTTTTTCCAACCTCTCCTCATAGCTAATGCCCTCCAGACCAGGCAACATCCTTATAAACCTCCTCTGTACCCTCTCCAAAGCCTCCACATCCTTCTGGTAGTGTGGCGACCAGAATTGCACGCAATATTCTAAGTATGGCCTAACTAAGGTTCTGTACAGCTGCCACATGACTTGCCAATTTTTATACTCTATGCCCCGACCGATGAAGGCAAGCATGCCGAATGCCTTCTTGACTACCTTATCCACCTGCGTTGCCACTTTCAGTGACCTGTGGACCTGTACGCCCAGATCTCTCTGCCTGTCAATACTCCTAAGGGTTCTGCCATTTACTGTATACCTCCCACCTGCATTAGACCTTCCAAACAGCATTACCTCACATTTGTGCGGATTAAACTCCATCTGCCATTTCTCCGCCCAAGTCTCCAACCGATCTATATCCACACTTCAGAGACAGACAGATACAGAGCAAAACCCAGACTCATATACCAGAAACTGACAGGTACATAACAACATACGGATTTACATAACAGAAATTGACAGGTACAGGATAATATACATTTGTATAAAGCAGAAACTGACAGGTACAGTATAGAACTCACAAATCAGAAACTAGCAGATATACATTTACATACTAAAAACTGCCACGTACAGAGTAAAACCCATACTCACATACAAGAGACTGACAGATACAGAGTGAAACCTAGATTCGAGTAGCAGAAACTGGCAGATAGAGAATAAAATGCATATTTACATACCACAAACTGCCAGTGTTACAGCCATGTGGTTTGATGTGAGTGGTTCCCATTCTTCAACTCCTCACCTGACCACAGCAAGTGTATTTGAATTTGGGTTTAGCATCTTGATGCTTTATTCTGCTAATAAACAGAAAGCGACAGATTTTCTTGTAGATTCTAAAAACAGAAATTCAGTTGTTTATTGATAACTATGCTTTATCCTGAAATTGTGGCAACCACATCCATTCATGCATTCGCGCGCACACACACAAGAAGATAGATCGAGAAGGGCAAATGGAAGATGGTTTTTAGTGGGGGAAAGGTTATGATAAACCTGTTGAATACTCTTGGAAATCAAGTTCGAGATGAATTCAGGCCTGAGATGAGTGTAGATTTCTCTCTTGATTGAAGGTTCTGTTGAAAACGATGGGTTACTTCCAGCTCTCACTGCTAAAAAAGGGAGATGTTGGATTTTTTCAGCAGGGCACGTGCTTCTTTGCTTGGCTGGAATGAAAGCTGTTCTGATGTTGCTTTTTGCTCCTGGGTGAGTCTCTCTCTCTGTGGCTCTTTTTCAAGGAAATGCTGTTATCTCTCAACTCTTGTTGGGAGGAACTCTGGTTTCCTCCGCATGGTGATTGCACAATGAACCAGGACATGGATACTTCACACCTCCTTTGTTTCATAAGAAGACATTCAATTCTGGAATGTTTTAGGATAGATGTAGGATGGGTTACCTCAACACCTTTTAGATTCGAAGATTTGTCCTTTGCCTTTGTCAGACAGTTTGAACACACAAAAGGCCAATCCCCTTTTTCTTCGGTGGCCATTTTGGACCATTGTTCACTTTCTAACATAAAGGTTTATTTTTTAAAGACAAAGTCCGTTTGTCATAACACTTCAGAGCTATTCCATGGTTGTGTATCATCGCAGTTCCGGTGTGCATGACAGCAGGTACAGTGCATTATACACCAGAGACTGGCATATACATTGATAGATTAGAGGAGTTTTGTCTCTTCTGCTTAGAGAAGAGATGGTTGGAGGGGATTTGATAGAGCTATTCAAAATCATGAGAGCTCTGGACAGAGTGCATAGGGAGAAACTGTTCTCGTTGGTGGAGAGTTTGAGAACCAAAGTACACTAATCTAAGGTGACCGGTAAAAGAACCAAAGCCAACATGAGAAAAAACTTTTTTTTTTATGCAGCGACTGGTTAAGATCTGATATGCACTACCTGAGATTGTAACAGAGGTAGATTCAACCATGCCTTTCAAAAGGGTATCAGATAATTATCTGAAGAGAAAAGAAAATTGCAGAGCTTCATGAATACATGAGGATGTGTCCTGAGCTGAGTAGCTTGTGCAGAGAGGCAGCACAAGCACGACAGGCTGAATGGCCTCCTTTTGTGCTGTAACTACTCTACGATCTATGATTCTATACAGAGTAAAACCAAGACTCCGAGACCAGAAACTAACAGTTCCAGTATAAACCTTACACTAACATACCAGAGACTGACAGATACAGTGTGAAACCCACAAACCCATACGTTGAGGAACCGGCTAGAGAGCAGGTCATCCTAGACTGGGTATTGTCTACTGAGAGAGGAATAATTGACAGTCAAGTTGTGCGAGACCCCTTGGGGGTGAGCGACCATAATATGATAGAATTCTTCATCAAGATGGAGAGTGACGTAGTTGATTCTGAGACTAGATCCTGAATCTTAAAAAATGAAAGTGCGAAAGTATGGGTGGCACAGTGGTTAGCGCCGCAGCCGCACAGCTCTCGGGACCCGGGTTCGATTCTGGGTACTGCCTGTGCTGAGTTTGCAAGTTCTCCCTGTGTCTGCGTGGGTTTTTGCCGGGTGCTCCGGTTTCCCCCACATCCAAAAACTTGCAGGTGATAGGTAAATTGGCCATTGTAAATTGCCCCTAGTGTCGGGAGGTGATCGGGAATGTGGGATTACTGTCGGGTTAGTATAAATGGGTGGTTGTTGGTCGGCACAATCTCTGTGGGCCGAAGGGCCTGTTTCAGTGCTGTATCTCTCAATAAAAGTAAAATAAAAAATATGAGGCTCGAGTTGATTATGATGGATTGGGAAATGTTACTTAAAGGGATGTCGGTGGATAGGCAATGGCAAACATTCAAAGTGCACATGGATGAAGTGCAACAATTGTTTATTCCTGTCTGGTGCAAAAGTAAAACGGAAAGGCAGCCAAACCATGGCTTACAAGGGAAAGCAGAGATAGCATTAGATCCAAGGAAGAGGCATACAAATTCGCCAGAAAAAAACAACAGACCTGAGGATTGGGAGTAGTTTAGAGTTCAGCAAAGGAGGACCAAGGGATTGATTAAGAAAGGGAACATAGAGTACGAGAGTAAGCTTGCAGGGAACATAAAAACTGACTCTAAAAGTTTCTATAGGTATGTGAAGAGAAACAGATTGGTGAAGACAAATGTAGGCCCCTTACAGTCAGAAACAGAGGAAATTATTCTGGGGAACAAAGAAGTGGCTGACCAACTAAATGCATACTTTGTTTCAGTCTTCACAAATGAGGACATAAATAACATATCAGAAATGTTGGGGAACACAGGGTTTAGTGAGAGGGAGGAACTGAGAGAAATCAGTATTAGAAGAGGAATTGTGTTGGGGAAATTGATGGAATTGAAGGCCAATAAATCCCTAGGGCCTGATAATCTATATCCCAGAGTACTTAAGCAAGTGAGCCTAAAATAGTGGATGCATTGGTGGTCATCTTTCAAGATTCTGTAGACTCTGGAACAGTTCCTACAGATTGGAGGGTAGCTAATGTAACCCCACTATTTAAAAAGGGAGGTAGAGAGAAAACAGGGAATTATAGACCAGTCAGCCTGACGTCGGTAGTGGTAAAAATTCTAGAGTCCATTATCAAAGATTTTAGAGCAGAGCACTTAGAGAGCAGTGGTAGAATCGGACAGAGTCAGCATGGATTTGAGTCAGCATAGATTTACGAAAGGGAAATCATTTTTGACAAATCTACAAGAATTCTTCGAGGATATAACTAGTAGAGTTGATGAGGGAGAGCCAGTGGATGTGGTTTACTTGGACTTTCAGAAGGCTTTCGACAAATTCCCACATAAGAGGTTAGCATGTAAAATTAAAGCGCATGGGATTGGGGATAGTGTACTGCAATGGATAGAAAATTGGTTGGCAGATAGGAAACAAAGAGGAGGAATAAACGGGTCTTTTTCTGAATGGCAGGCAGTGACTAGTGGGGGACCGCAGGGATCAATGCTAGGACCCCAGCTATTCACAATATATATTAATGATTTAGATGAGGGAACTAAATGTAATATCTCCAAATTTGCAGATGACACAAAACTGGGTGGGAGGGTGAGTTATGAGGTGGATGCAGAGAGGCTTCAGGGTGATTTGGGCAAGTTGACTGAGTAGGCAAATGCATGGCAGATGGAGCATAATGTGGATAAATGTGAGGTTATCCACTTTGGTAGCAAAAACAGGAAGGCAGATTATCATCTGAAGGGCTATAAACTGAGAGAGGGGAATATGCAACGAGACCTGGGTGTTCTCATACACCAATCACTGTAGGTAAGCATGCAGGTGCAACAGGTGGTAAAAAGGGCAAATGGTATGTTGGCCTTCATCGCGAGAGGATTCGAGTACAGGAGCAGGGATGTCTTGCTGCAATTATACAGTGCCTTGGTGAGGCCACACCTGGAATATTGCGTGCAGGTTCAGTCTCCTAATCTGAGGAAGGATGTTCTTGCTATATAGGGAGTGCAGCGAAGGTTTACCAGACTGATTCCTGGGATGGCGGGACTGACGTATGAGGGATTGAGTCAGCTCGGATTATATTCGCTGGAGTTCAGAAGAGTGAAGGGGGATCTCATAGAAACCTCTAAAATTCTAACAGGACTTGACAGGGTAGATGCAGGAAGGATGTTCCCGATGGTGGGGGAGTCCATAACCAGGGGTCATAGTCTGAGGATGCGGAGTAAACCTTTCAGGACTGAGATGAGGAGAAATTTCTTCACCCAGAGAGTAGTGAGCCTGTGGAATTCGCTACCACATAAAGCAGTTGAGGCCAAAACTTTATATGTTTTCAAGAAGGAGTTAGATATAGCTCTTGGGGCGAAAGGGAGCAAAGGATATGGGGGGAAAGCGGGAACAGGTTACTGAATTGGATGATCAGCCATTTGCATAATGAATGGCGGAGCAGGCTCAAAGGGCTGAATGGCCTACTCCTGCCCCTATTTTCTATGTTTTTATCACTTAGCAGGAGTTGGCAGTTAACGTGTAAAAACCTTTCTTCCATATCCAAACTGCAAGGTCCAAAGGAAACTAGGTACAAACCCAGGCTCACACTTGGAAGAGTGAGAGATACAAAGCAAAACACAGACTACAAGAGACTGACAAGTATAGAGAACACTTAGAGGAGGTATGTAATGTAACAGAAACTGGTAGGGATCGAATCAAACCCTTTCTCACATATTAGAAACTGATAGATATCAACAAAAGCTGATGCTCACATACAAGGTGTTGAAATACATGTGGTGAAACTCACATGACAATAGCAGAAACAGTCACAATGGTGCAGTGGTTAGCACCGCCGCTTCACAGTTCCAGGGACCAGGGTTCAATTCTGGGTGCTGCCTGTGCGGAGTTTGCAAGTTCTCCCTGTGACTGTGTGGGCTTTCGCCGAGTGCTCCGGTTTCCTCCCACCGCCAAAGAAATTGGCCATTGCAAATTGCTCCTAGTGCAGGTAGGGAATATGGGATTACGGTAGGGTTAGTATAAATGGGTGGTTCTTGGTCGGCACAGATTCTGTGGTCCGAAGGACCTGTTTCAGTGCTGTATCTCAAAATAAAAACTGAAACATACCGAGCAGAAGCCCACTTTCTCACACCAGAAACTCACGGTGACAACGTGAAGCTGGCACTCTCCTCCCAGGCACTGACAGGTACAAAAGAAAACATGCAGTAACATACCAGGAACTGAAAAGTACGAAATAAACCCTGATTCGCACACGAGAGACTGGCATTAATGACAGGTGTGGTTACCGAGAATGCTCTGCGCTCCGGAATCCGCCCTGTCTGTTCCAGGAGGGGGGGCACGCAAGCGCGGTTGGAGCTGAGTTCCGTCAGCAGTTGGAGCTCCGGCTCCGGAGCGGGAGCGGAATATTCACAAAGTGCGGGAAGACCGTGCTCATTGCGGGCTCACACAGCTGGAGCAGGGCCTCAGGGCCACAATATAATGGAACAATCCCGTCTGTGTCCCTGCGGATGGCGGCGGTAAAGCTTTTCCTGGTGAGGCTTCTCGGAAACTGCCAGCCAGACATGTCGGGCAACTGGGCAGGGAGCGTCTGTAAATAGATAAGTATTGAGGACTGGGCAGGGAGTGTCTGTAAATGGAGGGAAATGGGGACTGGTCAGGGAGTGTCTGTAAATGGATAAGTATTGAGGACTGGGCAGGGAGTGTCTGTAAATGAAGGGAAATGGGAACTGGTCAGGGGACTTTTTTTGTTCGTTCGTGGGATGAGGGAGTCGCTGGCTCGATCTCAGCTAGAGTAATGTATCCAGTTCTGGGCACCAGGCTTTGGAAAGGACATCACAGCTTTTGAGACAGTTCAGAGGAGATTTACTAGAATGATACCAGAGATGAGGGGTTTCAGTTCTCTGGACAGGCTGGTGAAGCTGCGATTGTTCTCCTCAGAGTAGAGAATGTTAAGGGAAGATTTAATAGAGGTGTTCAGAATCATGAAGGATTTTCATACGGTAGAGAGGGAGAAACTGTTTCCACTGTCCTGGGGGTCAGGAACCAGAGGACACAGATTTAAAATAATCGGCCAAAAACGTCAAAGACAGTCGAGGAGAGATCTTTTTACCCAGTAACTGATTCGGATTTGGAATGAATTGTCTGACAGGGTGGTGGAAACAGATTCAATTATAACTTTCATAAAGGGATTGGACAAATATTTCAAAGTGAAATTCTCCAGAACTATGGGGAAATAGGCAGTGAGCGGGACTAATTGCATAATTTTTTTTTAGAGATTCAGCACAGGCACAATGTGCCGATTGGCCTCCTTCTGTGCTTTATGATTCTGTGAAATAGTGACAGTCAGGGAAAGTCTGTATAAGAAGGAGAAATGGAGAGGGGTCAGGGAGAGCACGTCACCAAAACTGGGAGATATTATGTTGAACCGGGAGGATCAGCGTGTTGGGGTTGGCGGGGGGGGGGGGGGGGGTGCGAAGAGAGAGCATGTACACACAGACAGAATCAGCACCTTCAGTGGAGGAGAGGGAGGGGAAGCAGTGATTGTGGAACTGAACCCAGCCAGAGTTAGCACCTTCAGCGGAGGAGAGAGAGGGGAAGCAGTGAGTGTAGAACTGAATCAAGCCAGAGTCAGCACCTTCAGGAGAGGAGAGAGAGGGGAAGCAGTGAGTGTGGAACTGAACCCAGCCAGAGTCAGCACCTTCATGGGAGGAGAGAGAGGGGAAGCAGTGAGTGTAGAACTGAATCAAGCCAGAGTCAGCACCTTCAGGAGAGGAGAGAGAGGGGAAGCAGTGAGTGTGGAACTGAACCCAGCCAGAGTCAGCACCTTCAGGGGAGGAGTGGGAGGGGAACCAGTGAGTGTGGAACTGAACCCAGCCAGAGTTAGCACCTTCAGAGGAGGAGTGGGAGGGGAAGCAGTGAGTGTGGAACTGAACCCAGCCAGAGTTAGCACCTTCAGGGGAGGAGAGAGAGGGGAAGCAGTGAGTGTAGAACTGAATCAAGCCAGAGTCAGCACCTTCAGGGGAGGAGTGGGAGGAGAACCAGTGAGTGTGGAACTGAACCCAGCCAGAGTTAGCACCTTCAGGGGAGGAAAGAGAGCGGAAGCAGTGAGTGTAGAACTGAACCCAGCCAGAGTCAGCACCTTCAGGGGAGGAAAGAGAGGGGAAGCAGTGAGTGTAGAACTGAACCCAGCCAGAGTCAGCACCTTCAGGGGAGGAGAGAGAGGGGAACCAGTGAGTGTAGAACTGAACCTAGCCAGAGTCAGCACCTTCAGGGGAGGAGTGGGAGGGGAAGCAGTGAGTGTGGAACTGAACCCAGCCAGAGTTAGCACCTTCAGGGGAGGAGAGAGGGGAACCAGTGAGTGTAGAACTGAACCCAGCCAGAGTCAGCACATTCAGGGGAGGAAAGAGAGGGGAAGCAGTGAGTGTAGAACTGAACCCAGCCAGAGTCAGCACCTTCAGGGGCGGAAAGAGAGGGGAAGCAGTGAGTGTAGAACTGAACCCAGCCAGAGTCAGCACCATCAGGGGAGGAAAGAGAGGGGAAACAGTGAGTGTAGAACTGAACCCAGCCAGAGTCAGCACCTTCAGGGGAGGAGTGGGAGGTGAAGCAGTGAGTGTGGAACTGAACCCAGCCAGAGTTAGCACCTTCAGGGGAGGAAAGAGAGGGGAAGCAGTGAGTGTGGAACTGAACCCAGCCAGAGTCAGCACCTTCAGGGGAGGAGAGAGAGGGGAAGCAGTGAGTGGAGAACTGAACCCAGCCAGAGTTAGCACCTTCAGCGGAGGAGTGGGAGGGGAACCAGTGAGTGTGGAACTGAACCCAGCCAGAGTTAGCACCTTCAGAGGAGGAGTGGGAGGGGAAGCAGTGAGTGTGGAACTGAACCCAGCCAGAGTCAGCACCTTCAGGAAAGGTGAGAGAGGGGAAGCAGTGAGTGTGGAACTGAACCCAGCCAGAGTCAGCACCTTCAGGGGAGGAGAGAGAGGGGAAGCAGTGAGTTTAGAACTGAATCAAGCCAGAGTCAGCACCTTCAGGAGAGGAGAGAGAGGGGAAGCAGTGAGTGTGGAACTGAACCCAGCCAGAGTCAGCACCTTCAGGGGAGGAGTGGGAGGGGAACCAGTGAGTGTGGAACTGAACCCAGCCAGAGTTAGCACCTTCAGAGGAGGAGTGGGAGGGGAAGCAGTGAGTGTGGAACTGAACCCAGCCAGAGTTAGCACCTTCAGGGGAGGAGAGAGAGGGGAAGCAGTGAGTGTAGAACTGAATCAAGCCAGAGTCAGCACCTTCAGGGGAGGAGTGGGAGGGGAATCAGTGAGTGTGGAACTGAACCCAGCCAGAGTTAGCACCTTCAGGGGAGGAAAGAGAGCGGAAGCAGTGAGTGTAGAACTGAACCCAGCCAGAGTCAGCACCTTCAGGGGAGGAAAGAGAGGGGAAGCAGTGAGTGTAGAACTGAACCCTGCCAGAGTCAGCACCTTCAGGGGAGGAGAGAGAGGGGAACCAGTGAGTGTAGAACTGAACCCAGCCAGAGTCAGCACCTTCAGGGGAGGAGTGGGAGGGGAAGCAGTGAGTGTGGAACTGAACCCAGCCAGAGTTAGCACCTTCAGGGGAGGAGAGAGGGGAACCAGTGAGTGTAGAACTGAACCCAGCCAGAGTCAGCACCTTCAGGGGAGGAAAGAGAGGGGAAGCAGTGAGTGTAGAACTGAACCCAGCCAGAGTCAGCACCTTCAGGGGAGGAAAGAGAGGGGAAGCAGTGAGTGTGGAACTGAACCCAGCCAGAGTTAGCACCTTCAAGGGAGGAGAGAGAGGAGAAGCAGTGAGTGTAGAACTGAATCAAGCCAGAGTCAGCACCTTCAGGGGAGGGAGAAAAGTCAACCAAAAGGAAAACTGTGGGAGATGGTGTGATGAGTTTGGATTTCAGCACAGGGAGGAGGGGGAGTGTGTGGGATGGGGATTTTCAGCTTTTGGAGAACAAGACAGGAAAGAATGTTCCATAGAAATTAGAACTGTCTGTTCTGAATATGTTTCCTGCATTTACACTGATAACTTTTGTAAACTTCTTTTACAGGGTTTTAGAAGTAGAGGATTTGAGATAGAAAGTTCAAACCAAACATCACGCCGAGGATTGACGTCACTAGACTTATCAGAACCGGAATATCATCAGCCTTTGTATGTAGAAAGAAACATATTCGTCTGTTCTGTCTGTTGGAAAAGATTTGAAACATCGGTTTCACTGGAAAGGCAATGAGACACATACCAGAGTGATATTGTTCCTGTACACAGACTATGGAAAGAACTTTAACCAATTACACAGCCTGAAAACACATCACACCATTCACAGTGGGGAGAAACTGTACACGTGTTTGTGTGTGTGGACAAGGCTTCAACTGATTGTCCAACCTGGAGAGAGACAAGGACACATGGAGAAACCATGGAAATGTGGGGACTGTGGGAAGGGATTCAGATCTCCATCCCAGCTGGAAATACATCGACGCAGTCACACTGGGGAGAAGCCTTTCACCTGCTCAGTGTGTGGGAAGGGATTCACTCACTCATCACCCCTGCGAAGTCACACTCTGGAACAACCTTTCACCTGTTCCGTGTGTCAGAAAGGATTTACAACTGCCTCCAATCTATTCTCACACCAGCGAGTTCACACTGGGGAGAAGCCATTCACTTGCTCCGTCTGTCAGAAAGGATTCAAAACTTCATCAAACCTTTTGACACACCAGCGAGTTCACACTGGGGAGAGGCCATTTACCTGCTCCGTGTGTGGAAAGGGATTCACTCAGACATCCCAGCTCACTGAACATCAACTTGTTCACACTGATGAGAGACCTTTTAAATGTCCTGACTGTGGGAAGAGTTTTAAAAGCTCAAGGTATCTGCTAAACCACCAACGCACTCACACTGGGGAGAGGCCATTCCCCTGCACTGTGTGTGGGAAAGCATTTCCTCGGTTATTCAATCTGCAGCAACACCAACAAGTTCACACTGATGAGAGACCTTTTAAATGTCCTCACTGTGAGAAGTGCTTTAAAAGCAGCAATGATCTACTGCAGCACCAATACACTCACTCTGGGAAGAGGCCATTCACCTGTTCCGTGTGTGAGAAGACATTTAATCGCCCATCCAACTTGCTGAACCACCAGAGAATTCACACTGGGGAGAGACCATTCACCTGCTCCGTGTGTGGTAAGGGATTCAGTCTGTCATCCAACCTCACTGAACATCAACTTGTTCACACTGATCAGAGACCTTTTCAATGTCCTGACTGTGAGAAGAGCTTTAAAAGCAGTAATGATCTGCTGAAACACCGACGCACTCACTCTGGGGAGAGGCCGTTCCCCTGCTCCGTGTGTGGGAAGAGATTCACTCAGTCATCCAATCTGCTGCAACATCAGCGAGTTCACATGTGACTGTAATGGCTAGATTCTGCTGTTGTTGCTGCTATTAGTCACATTCAGTGACAAAGTTGGGTCTTACATTATAACCAGTGTAGTCCAGAGCAAAAGCGTCTTCTTAATGTTGAGATAAACGGGAGAAGAAACCGGGTAGCGGTGGCTAGGATGGGGGAGGTGCTGCACCATCACTTTAATGGTGTATCCTCCCTTCCCCGGGGTCCTCGCTGCACGTCCGCCGGGCCCAGCGGCTTTGATTGGGGTCCTGAGAGCCGCTGAGACTCGATGCAGCGGAGGCCGCGCTCACCCCCGCTCAGCACTGTTGTGATGTTTAAAGTTCTCTTCTCTTTGGCCTCCTTATCTCGAGAGACAATGGGTAAGCGCCTGGAGGTGGTCAGTGGTGTGTGGAGCAGCGCCTGGAGGTGGTCAGTGGTGTGTGGAGCAGCGCCTGGAGGTGGTCAGTGGTGTGTGGAGCAGCGCCTGGAGGTGGTCAGTGGTGTGCGGAGCAGCGCCTGGAGGTGGTCAGTGGTGTGTGGAGCAGCGCCTGGAGGTGGTCAGTGGTGTGTGGAGCAGTGCCTGGAGTGGCAGGCTGTTCCACAGGTGCTGCAGAAAAATGTGTTTGTCGGGGCTGTTACACAGTTGGCTCTCCCCTTGCGCTTTTGTCTTTTTTCCTGCCAACTGCTAAGTCTCTTCGACTCGCCACACTTTAGCCCCGCCTTGATGAATGCCCGCCAGCTCTGGCGAACGCTGGCAACTGACTCCCACGACTTGTGATCAATGTCACAGGACTTCATGTCGCATTTGCAGACGTCTTTGAAGCGGAGACATGGATGTCCGGTGGGTCTGGTACCAGTGGCGAGCTCGCTGTACAATGTGTCTTTGGGGATCCTGCCATCTTCCATGCGGCTCAAATGGCCATGTGAGCCGCATGGAAGATATTTAAAATAACTTTGATTAATTTACTACTCTTCCCCCACCATGCTCTGATTGAGAGACTTCAGTCTCCTGCTGAGCCTGTGACTGGCCACTGGTTATATTGGTTTTTCTGCTTCAGCCTATTCCTGCCAACTCCATGAGGTGTCCCGTGGAGCCCTTCTCACAGGAGCCCTCGGAGCAGGCTTTCAGCTGCTCTTTCAGGAACACCCTGACACAGATCCACACGGCCTGCGTCCGGGCTCGCCAGCTGGACCTGCTGGCCATGTGTACGTATTAGTCCCCGTCTGTGTAGTGGAGACTGGTCTCCAGTCACCTCGGCCATCCCTGCCATTGGACAAAGACAGTGCTTCGCTCGGACTGTGTGGTAGTCGGTGTGCAATGGCCACCCCAAGTTAAAAGAACCCACGCAAAGGCATCTACCAACCCCTCAAAATGGACTTGGGGATCTGGAATATCAGAATTGGATTATTTAGTCACCTAAGCATCCTGGAGGGGAAGATAGTCATCCTCGTTCCCGAGGAACTGCCTAAGACTAATCACATCCAGGACTGAAATATGTTTAATTGTCAGAGTTTAATTGTCCTCTTGTCCTCTTGTCCTATAAATGGGCTTGAGTTTCATATTTTGAGATCTGTTAAATCAATTAATGTTGTTTTAAACACACACTGTGTCAGGTCCTTAATTTCTCCAAGATAAGTGTTGACTAATTCATATCCTGTTACCGACTGTTCCCATTTTTGGGCCTTTTCTTCTTTCTAACTCTAGATTATTTCAGTTCTGATACTGTCAGTTATTCTCAGGAACAACACACGGCTCCCCATACCTTCCAGAATGCCTCTCCTAGCTTTGGTATTCAGGGAAGGCATCACAAATTCTTCCAGCGTTCCAGACGACGACATCTGCAGGAAGTGTACCCAGTTGCAGCTCCTCACAGACCGCATGGATCGGTTGGAGCAGCAACAGGAGGCACTTAAGAGCATGCAGGTGGCAGAAAGTGTCAAAGACAGGAGCTTTCGAGAAGTGGTTACACCCAAGGTGCAGGCAGATAGATGGGTGACTGCTAGAATGGGCAGGCAGTCAGTGCAGGAATTCCCTGAAACAATACGTAGATAGTCCAACTTGGGATGGGGCCGTACTGGAGCTGGTATTGGGGAATAAGCCCGGCCAGGTGGACATCAAGAGGTACTTCATTCACAAAGGTGTTCAGAGGGTGAGAGAGAGACAGAGGGAAATGTCCCGACTCCAGAAAAGTATGCAAAATCTGCTCCGGTTGAAGTCAATGGGGGTCAAGGTCAAGGAGGACTTCCAAGAGGTGAAGAGCCAGCAGGCCACGCTCTTTGCCAGGGAGGCCTCCAAGATCATCTTCCGGTCCAGAGTCCGCTCCATCGAGCAGGATGAGACGTGCTCGCGTTACTTCTTCCAAAAGGTACACAGAGAGCTCTGTTATCAGCAGCCTGAAGGAAGAGGATGGCTCGGTAACATCTTCGCAGTCCGACATACTGAGGATCAGCAAATCCTTTTATGCTGGGCTGTATGACGCGAAGCCCACAGACAGCAGAGCCTCCCAGTCCTTCCTGTCATCTATCACAGAGGTCTTAGATGACAGCAGGAGGGAGAGACTGGACAAGCCGCTAACTCTGGACGAGCTGACAAAGGCCGTCGAGTCCTTCGAGACGAGTAAGACTCCCGGAAGCGACGGCTTACCGGTCGAGTTGTACTCGGCCCTGTGGTACTGGGTCGGCCCGGACCTGCTGGAACTATACGAGAGTATGCTCCTGGCCGGCAGCATGTCAGAATCCATGAGGAAAGGCATCATCACCCTCATTTACAAGCAGAAGGGGGAGAGGGCAGAAATCAGAAATTGTCGGCCCATCTCACTGCTTAATGCTGACTACAAAATTCTGTCCAAAGTCATAGCCAGTCGAGTCAAATCTGCTCTGGAGTTGGTGATTCACCCTGATCAGACCTGTACTGTACCCGGCAGGAAGATCTCTGACAGTCTCGCGCTACTCAGGGATACAATCGCCTATGTACGGGACAGGAGGGTGGACACCTGCCTCATCAGCCTGGACCAGGATAAGGCTTTTGACAGGATATCGCACACCTACATGATGGACGTGCTTTCCAAAATGGGGTTTGGGGAGGGAATCTGCAATTGGAGCAAACTGCTCGACACAAACATCAGTAGCACAGACTCAATCAGTGGGTGGGAATCGGAAAGTTTTCCGATCCAATCTGGAGTCAGACAGGGCTGTCCTCTCTCCCCGGTCTTATTTGTTTGCTGTATTGAACCATTTGCTGAGTCTATTAGGAAGGATGCGAGCACAAGGGGGGTGACAATCCCAGGCAGCGGAGGCACTCAGGTGAAAACCTCCCTGTACGTGGATGACGTCGCCGTCTTCTGCTCGGATCCTCTGTCCGTGCGCAGACTGATGAGCATCTGCGACCAGTTGGAACTGGCCTCGGGAGCCAAAGTTAACCACGGCAAGAGCGAGGCCATGTTCTTTGGGAACTTGGCTGACCAATCCTTTGTCCCCATCACCGTTAGGTCAGACTACCTGAAGGTGCTGGGGATATGGTTCGGAAGGGCCGGGGCGTGCACCAAAACCTGGGAGGAGCGAGTAGCCAAGGTACGACAAATGTTGGGCATGTGGGGGCAGCGATCTCTCTCCATTGTAGGTAAGAACCTGGTCATCAGGTGCAAGGCACTCACGTTGTTGCTGTACGTGGTGCAGGCCTGGCCCATACCCCACTCCTGCGCTCTGGTGGTCACCCGAGCCATTTTCCGCTTCATCTGGGGATCTAAAATGGACCGGGTCCGGAGGGACACGATGTTCAAATCTCTAGACAAGGGCGGGAAAAATGTACCCAACGTCGTCCTCATCCTGATGACCACCTTCGTGTGCGGCTGCATCAAGCTGTGTGTAGATCCTCAGTACGCAAACTCCAAGTGTCACTGCGTGCTGAGGTTCTATTTGTCCCTGGTATTGCGAAGGGTGGGCCTGGTCACATTGCCGCGGAACGCTCCATGCAGTTGGACCGTGCCGTATCACCTATCCTTCATGGAGCAGTTTCTGCGGGAAAACACCTTTGACCACCGGTCCATCAGGCAGTGGTCTGCACGGAATGTCCTCAAGGCCCTACGAGAAAAGGAGACGGGGAGCCTGTCGGATGGTTCCCCTAGCAGACTGTCAAAGTCATTTGGCGGAATGCCTCATCACCAGAACTTTCAAGCAAGCACCAAGATGTAGCTTGGCTGGTATTGAGAAGGGCCCTCCCCGTCAGATCCTTCCAGCACGCCCGAAGTCTCGCCCCCTCCGCGCAATGCCCCCGTGTTGGCTGTGGTGGGGAAGAGATGGTTGCCCACCTCCTCCTGGAATGTGTCTTTGCAAAGCAGGTGTGGAAAGAGATGCAGTGCAAGGTTCATCCCAAGCAGCTCTGTCACACAGGAGTCTGTGCTCTACGGGCTGTTCCCAGGGACGCACACCGAGACAAACATCAACTGCTGCTGGAGGACTATCAATTCGGTGAAAGACGCCCTTTGGTCTGCCCGAAACTTGCTGGTCTTCCAGCGCAAAGAGTTGTCCACCACCGAATGTTGCAGACTGGCACATTCCAAGGTCCAGGACTACGTGCTGAGGGACGCACTAAAGCTTGGGGCAGCCGCAGCAAAGGCTCAGTGGGGAAAGACCATAGTGCAAGGTCCCCCCACCAAGCTGAACTGACGGGCTGGATCCATGGGAAACCCCTCGAACTGTATCGGGAAAATTTTGTGTGCTGTAAATGTAAAAATGTATATGGCATGACAATGAAATGGAAGGGTTGTGAGGCAACTCATGATTGTATGGATGGAAACTGATCACCTTTGCACTATTTGTATTTTCTGACTTGATGCTGTTTTAAACTTTTTGGGAATGTAATTTTTACAGATTTTTATGAATAAAGTATATTTTGGAAATAAAAAAATAAGCCCGGTTAGGTGGTCGAAGTTTCAGTATGGGAGCATTTCGGGAACAGTAACCCTAATTCCATAAGTTTTAAGGTACTTGTGAATAAGGATAAGAGTAGTCCTCGGGTGAAGGTGCTAAATTGGGGGAAGGCTAATTATAACAATATTAGGCAAAAACTGAAGAATTTAGATTGGGGGCGGCTGTTTGAGGGTAAATCAACATCTGACATGTGGAAGTCTTTCAAACGTCAGTTGATTAGAATCCAGGACCAGCATGTTCCTGTGAGGAAGAAGGATAAGTTTGGCAAGTTTCGGGAACCTTGGATAACGCGGGATATTGTGAGCCTCGTCAAAAAGGAAGCATTCGTAAGGCCTGGAAGGCTAGGAACAGACGAATCCCTTGAGGAATATAAAGACAGTAGCAAGGAGCCAGGAGGGCTAAAAGGGATTATGAGAAGTCATTGGCAAACAGGATTAAGGAAAATCCCAAGGCTTTTTATACGTATATAAACAGCAAGAGGGTAACCAGGGAAAGGGTTGGCCCACTCAAGGACAGAGGAGGGAATCTATGTGTGGAGCCAGAGGAAATGGGCGAGGTACTAAATGAGTACTTTGCATCAGTTTTCACCAAGGACTTGGTGGATGATGAGCCTAGGGAAGGGAGTGTAGATAGTCTCCGTCATCTCATTATCAAAAAAGAGGAGGTGTTTGGTGTCTTGCAAAGCTTTATGGTAGATAAGTCCCCAGGGCCTGATGGGATCTGCCCCAGAATACTGAGGGAGGCAAGGGATGAAATTGCTGGGGCCTTGACAGAAATCTTTGCATCCTCATTGGCTACAGGTGAGGTCCCAGAGGACTGGAGAATAGCCTATGTTGTTCCTTTGTTTAAGAAGGGTAGCAAGGATAATCCAGGAAATTATAGGCTGGTGAGCCTTACGTCAGTGGTAGGGAAATTATTCGAGAGGATTTTTCGGGACAGGATTTACTCCCATTTGGAAACAAATGGACTTATTAGCGAGAGGCAGCATAGTTTTGTGAAGGGCAGGTCGTGTCTCACTAATTTGATTGAGTTTTTTGAGGAAGTGACAAAGATGATTGATGAAGGAAGGGCAGTGGAAGTTATCGATATGGACTTCAGTAAAGCCTTTGACAAGGTCCCTCATGGCAGACTGATACAAAAGGTGAAGTCACATGGGATCAGAGGGGAGCTGGCAAGATGGATACAGAACTGGCTCGGTCATAGAAGACAGAGGGCAGCAGTGGAAGGGTGCTTTTCTGAATGGAGGGATGTGACTAGTGGTGTTCCGCAGGGATCAGTGCTGGGACCTTTGCAGTTTGTAGTATATATAAATAATTTGGAGGAAAATGTAGCTGGTCTGATCAGTAAGTTTGCAAACGACACAAAGGTTGGTGGAGTTGCGGATAGTGATGAGGATTGTCAGAGGATACAGCAGGATATAGATCGGTTGGAGACTTGGGTAGAGAAATGGCAGATGGAGTTTAATCCGGACAAATGTGAGGTAATGCAATTTGGAAGGTCTAATGCAGGTGGGAGGTATACAGTAAATGGCAGAACCCTTAGGAGTATTGACAGGCAGAGAGATCTGGGTGTCCAGGTCCACAGGTCACTGAAAGTGGCAACGCAGGTGGATAAGGTAGTCAAGAAGGCATACGGCATGCTTGCCTTAATCGGTTGGGGCATAGAGTATAAAAATTGGCAAGTCATGCTGCAGGTGTACAGAACCTTAGTTCGGCCACACTTAGAATATTGCGTGCAATTCTGGTCGCCACACTACCAAAAGGACGTGGAGGCTTTGGAGAGGGTACAGCAGAGGTTTACCAGGATGTTGCCTGGTCTGGAGGGTATTAGCTATGAGGAGAGGTTGGATAAACTCGGATTGTTTTCACTGGAACGACGGAGGTGGAGGGGCGACATGATAAAGGTTTACAAAGTTATAAGCGGCATGGACAGAGTGGATAGTCAGAAGCTTTTTCCCAGAGTGGAAGAGTCAGTTACTTGGGGACACAGGTTTAAGGTGAGAGGGTCAAAGTTTAGAGAGGATGTGCGAGGCAAGTTCTTTACACAGAGGGTGGTGAGTGCCTGGAGCTTGTTGCCGGGGGAGGTGGTGGAAGCAGGTACCATAGAGACGTTTAAGAGGCATCTTGACAAATACATGAATGGGATGGGAATAGAGGGATACGGACCCCGGAAGTGCAGAAGGTTTTAGTTTAGGCAGGTATCAAGATCGGCGCAGGCTTGGAGGGCCGAATGGCCTGTTCCTGTGCTGTACTGTTCTTTGTTCTTTGTTCTAACAGACCCGGGATCAAAAAACACAAAACCCAGTCTGTTAATCACTTTTAGCGACTGGACTTTGTGTGTGTCCCACAACATCTCTCACACCTTCGATGTGTGAATAGAGCAAACCTGGTTTAAATTGAAATTATCCCAGTAAATGTACTTTACAGGAGCCTTTTGGTTAATGAAATTCAGTCGCTGAGACGCTTAAGGTGCCATCGTTATAAACCTGTCGTTAATTAGTTCAAATCATTTCATTCACATTAAAAATTAAATTGGGATTTATGCTGTGGAAACGTTTACATATCTGGATCAATCAGCTTTTCTGCCGCATGCAATTCAGCCTTTTCCTGACACTCGTAATCAGGAGATGGTGCTATCACAGAAAGGGAAGATCAATGGGGCTTTAAGTCAGCACCTGATTCACACCAGGATGAGTCTGATTTCCTTCCACTCTGATTAATGTTGTTCTTATCTACCATCATCTTCATGTACCCTGATTGTAAATGACTGGAATCATTGGTCCAATTGTCTTCTGTATGAGGTCACAGCCCTGGGCTCATGTGTGTTGTGTTGACCTTGGAGTGGCAGCTCAAAGGTATCTGAACAGGAGAATCAATGTCAGCGTAAGACAAAATGAGAGCAAGTGAGATAGAGACAGAGAGAGGGTGGGAGATAAACAGAGAGTGAAAGGTAGAGTGTGAGAGACAGACAGAGGGTAAGAGAGAGCGAGACAGAGGGGGAGATTCAGAGAGGGGGAGACACATACAGGGTGGGAGATAGACACAAAGGGTGAGAGTGAAAGATAGAGACAGAGAGAGGGAGCAAGAGACTGACCACGAGAGACAGAGTGAATTTCAAAACTTGAGATTGATATATTTTTGTTCAGTTAGGTTATGAAAGGATGTGGAACCAACCTGGGTAAATGTAGTTGAAATACAGATCAGTCATGATGTAATTGAATGGTGGACCAGGCTGGAGGGACTGAATGGCCTCATTACGCTCATGTGTTCCTCTATTTTACAGATTCACTGAGACTGATGCCCTGAGGCTCTCCTTGCAATATCAGGACCTTCTCTTCGTGACAGTTATGGAGCAAGGATAATCAGGGTGGTCTAGACAGGACAACAACCTCCCCATCATAGACACCAGGTATCGAGTGATACATCTGGAGAGATGGCACTCTCCTCGGGACAGGATCAAAATGGTCCTCAAGTTAGTGTGAGATAGAGAAAAAATAATTAGAAAGATTACAGATAACTCACCAGAAGATTTTTTAATTTAAACTTTTGACATTTCACATGATGCGGATGATTTAGATCCCGAAGGACAGGTTGATCTATTTGGACATGCTGGTGTTTGAGGAAGAGTAGCAGGAACAGTGAATGTAAAGGAACGTGGGTGGATTGAAACAATGACTGAGGATCCGGACACTGGGAACAGACCATGGATTTCTAGGTACAGCTTCATGAATAAAATTGCTCATCGTTCACTAACTACCAATAATTCACTAACTCAGAAATGTCCCTTCAATAAATGTGCTGGTTAAAGTCACACATTAATTAATCAATTCACAGATTTCATCATCTCAAGTCAATGTTTAGAAATAGATGCATTAGAACTTGAAACACAGATTGTGGCAGTCGGCCAAATGTCTGGATCCCCGTCAGTAGACAGAATGTCTGGAGCTCCATCCATAGACAGAATGTCTGGTCCTCTGTCCATGGACAGAATGTCTGGATCTCCATCAGTAGACAGAATGTCCGGATCCCCGTAGGTGGACCAAATGTCTGGACCTCCATCCACAGGCAGAATATTTGGACCTCCATCTACAGACAGAATGTCTTAGCCTCCGTCCGTAGACAGAATCTTTACACTTCCGTCCACAGACAGAATGTCTGCTGGGCCTCTCTCTGATCTCTCAAAACAGTTGTCCTGACACAAAGTGGGAGATGGTGAAAAGTTCTCCCACTCCCTGCACCAGGGAAGTGTCTGGTCCAAGTACATTGAGACACATTTCAAACTATTATCGTCAGATCCAGGTTAGCATCAATTTACTTCACATTCTATCATTGTACAGACCCATTCTCATTAAACAAAAGCCGACATCAGATCATGAACAGAGATTTATTCTCTGAAGGCAGCGTGAGTCTGGATCTGGGACAGGAAGTCACTGATGCTGAAGAATAATCCTGTAAATCAGTGGTTTTCAAACTGGGGTCTGTGAACCCCTGCCACTCCGTACAGATTTTCCAGGGGGTGTGTGGAGTAATGGGAATGGGATCCATTTCCAGCAAGACTTTGGGAAGTGATCACTGGGCCAGCACTGGGGCTGAGGCAGTTCTGGAAACAGACATGTAACCGGATTAGCGATGCCTTGGACTGACTGAGAATCCCGAGAGAGAAGACGGGAGACCCCAGACACACCAGGAATGGATTCACAGGACTGGGGCTGGGGGAGGTGAGGAAGGAGCCGCCACATCAGCCTTGTTCAGAGGCCTGGAATGATGATTACTCTCAGCTTCATTCACTGTGTATGGCAGCTGGATCCGGAATAAAGCCGCAGTCCCAGTTCCTGGCGGTGTCCTGATGGCAGGAATGCTGAACACCAGGCAGTGAGTCAGAGATATTCCAGTGCACACAGGCTGGGAAACAGCAGAGGGGGAGAAAAATACCCTGAAACACTCAGCAACTGTGCAGTGAGTAGGCAGGTGGTGGAGGGTTACACCTGAAACTTACAACAGGAGCCACAAAGCCTAATCCCACTCCAGGAAGAGCAGGCAGGTGTCATGTGGTGAAGTATTTAACAGGCAGGTTGCTGAACCTGTCAAGTTATCTTTCAGCTGAAGGGAGGATAAAAGTTTTCACATCATCAATCACATCAATGTACACTATACTGCACAGTCCTGGTAAACTTTCCTGTAACTCCCTTTAACAGGTCACTGATGAATTTTACATTCAGAAATGTAAATGTGAAAGGAGGTTATAGTATAATTTAGATGGGGAGGGGTCCGTGATTACTAATCCATTTAAAAAGGGGTCCTTCAACCAAAACACTTTGAGAACCACTGCTGTCGATTTGATGTAACTCTATGTACTCAATGTAATGCGGGGTCAGTGGTGGAGTTCCACAGCAGGAGTGATCTCAGAGTAACTGTCGGGATTGTGCCTCCCGTGGATGTTGCAGATTGTGTATATTTAGTTATCCTGGTGTCGAACACTCACAAATCAATAAAACAGGGAATTCCTGGAAACACGCTTCTTTATCCGAGGATCAAATATTTGTTGTATAATTGTACCAGCAGTTAACAGGCTTCTGTCAGCTCCTCTGTCTGCTATTTTAATGGCTTTAACCTGTTTCTTTGAAATGAATTTGTTTAAAATGAGTTAATACCTGTCTTAAAATAGAACAGAGGCATTTAAAGAGAATGTGGATAAGCAGGATTGAGAAAGGAATAGAAGGATATGTTAATGGGATTAGAACAAGACGGATGGGAAGAGGCTGTGTGAGGCATTAACACTGACACAGACCAGTTGTGGTTGAATGGCCTGTTTCTGTGCTGTGAATCTATGTAAATCTATATAAAAAGATTGGACTTGCAGGAAGAAGGCAGCCATATTTCCTGCCTGCCTTCAGGCCAATCAGTTTAACAGCATGTATTGGTTACTGTAGTGATATTGTGCTTACTGCCTTCTATATGTGGGTTCATCCATTATGGAAGGTACAGCAGGTATGCAGCCATAAGGCCCAACTTCAAATCCACAGACCAACAAGCTTACAGAATCACAGGTGCAATTTAGTCCAATCCTGCATATTGGAAACTACCTTTTACATCCATCTATAAACAGGTGCTGCATGTTCATCACAAACTGATTTATTTTTATGCTTTACAACAGGACACACCCTGGTGTCAGGTTTCTATGGATACCAGGATCTAGAAAATTCATTCAGGCAGAACAGTTTGTTCTGGTACTGCCTTACACGGATGTTACATTTTCTAATTGCGTTGTTCTCTCCAACAAAACCCCACAACACTGCAAGTGAAGTGAAAAATTACAGCACTTTACAGTTGGGCCTTCTAATTTGACAGATGATCATTTCACACAAACATGTTGAACCCTCCACAAGTTACCCTGATATGGAAATAGGGAAAAGAAATGAGACAATTTTTTGTTGAAAAACTGTTTAAAGCAATGAAGTGATTTCAGAGAGCAGTAGCTTCAATTCGGTGAAAGACGCCCTTTGGTCTGCCCGAAACTTGCTGGTCTTCCAGCGAAAAGAGTTGTCCACCACCGAATGTTGCAGACTGGCACATTCCAAGTTCCAGGACGACGTGCTGAGGGATGCACTAAAGCTTGGGGCAGCCGCAGCAAAGGCTCAATGGGGAAAGACCTCAGTGTAAGGTCCCCCCACCAAGCTGAACTGAGGGGCTGGATCCATGGAAAACCCCTCGAACTGTATTGGGAAAATTTTGTGTGCTGTAAATGTAAAAATGTATATGGCATGACAATGAAATGGAAAGGTTGTGAGGCAACTCATAATTGTATAGAAGGAAACTGATCACCTTTGCACTGTTTGTATTTTTTGACTTTTTGCTGGTTTAAACTGTTTGGGAATGTAATTTTTTGAGATTTTTATCAATAAAGTATATTTTGGAAAAAAAAGGTAGCTTCTTGAAAGCAAGGTTGGTTACCAGAGACAAGTGGATCATTTGGTAATTAACTCAAAAGGTTTTACCTGCTTCACTTCTTACATCCTTTACCTAAACCAGCACTGACTGGAGTTCCCATTTGTCAGTTTCCAAAATCCCAATGCTCTCTCCGTGATGCTGCAAATCATATTAAATTATTCAGACTTCTCATGAATTCATTCAATAACCAACACAAGAATCATCGGTATAAAATTCATTTCAGAGTCTTAGAGTCATTTATTTATGACACTGACGGAGGCCATTCGGTCCATTGAGTCCATACCAGCTCTCTATGGAGCAATGCAGTCAGTCCCACTCCCCGGCTCGATCCCTGTAACCTTGCAAGTCTATTTCTGTCAGGTGGCCATCCAACTTCCTCGTGAAGTCATTGATCATCTTCGCTTTCACCACGCTTGTGGGCAGCGAGTTCCAGGTCATTACTTCCCACTGTGTAAAAAAGTGCTTCCTCATATTTCCCCTGCCTCTTCTGCCCAAAACTTTCAATCTGTGTCCCCTAGCCCTTGTACCATTTGTTAATGGGAACAGGTTTTCCTTGTCTAACTTATCTACTGACTGTCATAACCTTGTACACTTCTATTAAATCTCCACCCAGCTTTTCCAAGTTCCAACTGTAACTAAAATCCTCCAGCCCTGGAACCATTGTGGTAAATCTCCTCTGCACACTCTCAAGGACCCTCACATACTTCCTAAAGTGCAGTGACCAGAACTGCATGCAGTAATCCATTTGGCCCCTAACCAGAGCTACATAAAGGTTTAGCATACCTTCCCTGCTTTTGTACTCACTGCCTTTATTTATAAAGCCTAAGATCCCATATGCTTTACCAACCACTCTCTCAATATGTCCTGTCACCTTCAAAGATCTATGCACATGTACCCCAGGTCCCTCTGACCCTGCACACTCTTTAGAACTGTGCCATTAGGTATACATTGCCTCTCCCTATTCCTTCTGTCAAAATGCATCAACTCATACATAACAGCATTAAATTCCATCTGTCACCTCTCTGCCCATTCTGCTGGCCTATCTATGTCCTGTTGCAAACAGTTCATATCATCCTCACTGTTTGCCTCACCTCCATGTTTGGTGTCATCGGCAAATTTTGAGATTCTACTCTATATTCCAAGATCCACATATTTTATACATAGCAAGAAAAGCATTGATCCCAGCACATTCCCCAATCCAAAAAGCAACCATCTGCGACAACTCACTGTTTTCGGCCCTGAAGCCTATTTTCTTTCCAATTGGACACTGACCCTCCTATTCCATGAGCCTCAATTTTGTTAACCAGCCTTTTATGTGGTGCCTTATCAAAGGCTTTCTTCAAATCCAATGGCGCAGTGGTTAGCACCGCAGCCTCACAGCTCCAGTGACCTGGGTTCAATTCTGGGTACTGCCTGTGCGGACTTTGCAAGTTCTCCCTGTGACCGCGTGGGTTTTCGCCGGGTGCCCTGGTTTCCTCCCACAGCCAAAGACTTGCAGGTTGATAGGTAAATTAGCCATTATAAATTGCCCCTAGTATAGGTAGGTGGTAGGGGAATTGAGGGAAGGTGGGGATGTGGTCGGAATATGGGATTAATTTAGGATTAGTGTAAATGGGTGGTTGATGGTTAGCACAGACTCGGTGGGCCAAAGGGCCTGTTTCAGTGCTGTATCTCTAAATAAAATAAATAAACAACTTCCACTGCATTTCCTTCATCAACCTTCTCTGTTATTTCATCAAAAAATACAATTAGATTAGTCAAGCATGATCTGCCTTTTACAAATCCATGCTGGTTATCCTTAATTAACTCAAATCACTCTAAGTGTCCATTGATATTTTCCCTGATTATCATTTCTGAATCCTTATCCAACACTGATGTTAAATTAACGGGCATGGAGTTGCTTGGACTGTCCTTACACCCTTTCTTGAATCAGGGTGTTATTTGCCACTCTCCAATCCCCTTATCCAGGGAAGATTGGAGGATTATGGCAAGCCCTTCCTGGAGGGAGTCTGGAGCGGTGGTGGACCTCTGAGGAACCAACTACCGGCGAGCCTATCAAGTGAGACCCAGGCGCGGGGCCTTCAATTACCTGGAGGGGAGTTGGAGAGGCAGCGGATCCTGTGAGGAACCACAATTCAGGAAGGATGAGAAGGTCATTGTGAGGGTACAGAGGAGATTAAGTTCAAGATTTACCAGTTTATAAGCAAATGCAGAGGCAAGGAAAGGTGCAGGGCAGATCAAATAATAGGAAGCTGTGTTTGGTTGGAAGGCAGGAGTGATTAAATGACAGAAGAGATGATGGTGCAAGGCAGAAGTGGGAGCAAACAACATTTAGAAGGCATAGATACCAGGAGTGAGACTTAAACCCAGGCAGACACATGTCTACTGGATTTTAAGTCCAACACCTTAACCACTCAGCCATCCTGATGCAGTAGCCAAATCCAACAAAATTAAATTTAATGTGATTCAGGTGCCATCTGGCCTTTTACAATCTACAATTATGACTCATCTCCCACGCTAAATTGGACCCTTCATGATCTTATAAACCTCAATCAGATCACCCCTCAGTCTAGGTTTCTCTCAGATGTGGGATCCCAACTCTTTTAGTCTCACTTGATAACGAAGATGTCTTATACTGGGAATTAGTCTAATGTCTCTCCTCTGTACCCTTTCCAAGGCCTCAATATCACCCATCATGTGAGGAGACCAGGACTGGACACGATATTCCATGTGAGGCCTGACCAAGGTTTCATAAAAGGACAAATTCGGGACATCTCAGATACTGAATGAGTCCGTGTCCAGAAGCAACAAGACCTGGACAACATTCAGGCTTGGGCTGCTAAGTGGCAAGTAACATTCACACCACATAAGTACCAGGCAATGACCATCTCCAACAAGAGAGAATGTAACCAACTCCCTTTGACGTTCAACAGCATTACCATCGCTGAATCCCCCCACCATCAACATCCTGGGGGTTGCCATTGACAGAAGCTTACTGGACCATCCATATAAATATTGTGGCACCAAGGGTAAATCAGAGGCTGGGAATTCTTGGAATTCTGCAATCAGTCACGCAGCTCTGGGCACTTGGTGAAAAGCTCATCAGGAGAGCTGGTGCAATGGACTGATCAGGTGTGCAGAAAAGTGGCAAATGGAGTTCAACTCGGAGAAGTGTGAAGTGATGCATTTGGGGAGGTCAAGCTGTCAAAGGAATACACTATTAGTGGGAGAATACTGAGAGCTGTAGAGGAAGTGAGGGACCTTGAAGTGAATGTCCACAAATCCCTGAAAGTAGCAGGACAGGTTGATAAGTTGGTTGAGAACGCTTATGGAATCCTTTCCTTTATTAGCCGAGGTATAGAATATAAGAGCAGGGAGGTTATGCTGGAACTGGATGAATCTTTAGTTAAGCGCCAGCTTGACTTCTGTGTGCAGTTCTGGTCACCTCATTACAGAAAGGATGTAATTGCACTGAAGAGGATACAAAGGAGATTTACGAGGATGTTGCCAGGACTGGAAAAATGCAGCAATGAAGAAAAATTGGAAACCATAGAAACCATAGAAAAATTACGGCACAGAAGGAGGCCATTCAGCCCATTGTGTCCGTGCAGGCCGAAAAAAAACTAGCCGCCCAATCTAATCCCACCTTCCAAAACCTGGTCCATAGCCTTGCCGGTTACAGCACTTCAGGTGCATGTCCAGGTACCTTTTAAAAGAATTGAGGGTTTCTGCCGACACCACCATTCCTGGCAGTGAATTCCAGACACCCAGCACCCTCTGGGTGAAAAACTTTCTCCTCATGTCCCCTCTAATCCTTCTGCCAATCACCTTAAATCTGTGCCCCCTGGTAATTGACCTCTCCGCTAGGGGAAATAGGTCCTTCCTGTCTATTCTATCTGGGACCCTCATAATTTTTTGCACCTCTATTAAGTCAACCCTCAGCCTCCTCTGTTCTAAGGAAAACAACCCTAGCCTATCCAATCTTTCCTCATAGCTACAACTTTTGAGTCCTGGCAACATTCTGGTAAATCTCCTCTGTACTCTCTCCAGTAAAAATTATGTCCTTTCTGTAATGTGGTGACCAGAACTGTATGCAATTCTCCAACTGTGGCATAACCAGCATTTTATACAGTTCCAGCATTACATCCCTGCTTTTGAATTTTGATTGAAATTTGATTGAAATGTACAAACTTGTGAGAGGCCTGGATAGAGTGGATGGGAAGGGCTTATTTACCTTATCAGAGAGATCAGTGACTAGGGGGTCATCGAATTAAAGTGATTAGTAGAATGATTAGAGGGGAGATGAGGAAACGTTTTTTCACCCAGAGGGTGCGAGGAGTCTGGAAATGAGTGCCTGCAAGGGTAGTTGAGGCAGAAACCCCCTACTCATTTAAAAGGTGTCTGGATGTGCACCTCGAGTGCCTGAACCTGCAGGGCTACGGACCAAATGTTGGACAATGGGATGAGGCTGGGTGACTCATTTTTTGACTGGTGCAGAGACGATGGACTAAGCAGCCTCTTTCTGTGCCGTCGACTTTCTATGATCCTATGCAGACACGATGGGCCGAATGGCCTGCTTCTGCACTGTAACAATTCTGTGATTCTTGACTCTCCAAAACTTGTCCATCTACAAGGCAGAAGTCAGGATGAGTGCAGCTCCAACAGCACTCTAGATGCTCAACATCATTCAGGACAAAGCAGCCCACTTGATTGTCACCCCATCCACCACCTCCATTCTCTCCCTCCATCACTGACACACGGTGGCAGCAGTGTGTACCATCTACAAGATGCACTGCTGCAACCCGCCAAGGCTCCTTTGACAGCACCTTTCAAACCCAAGACCTCCACCACCTTGAAGGACAAGGGCTGCAGATTCATGGAAACACCACCATCTGCAAATTCCCCTCCAAGTCACCCACCATCTGATCTGCAAATATATCGCTGTTCATTCACTGATGTTGGGTCAAAATCCTGGATCTCCCTTCCTAACAGCTCTGTGGGTGTACCTACACCACATGGAGTGCAGCAATTCAAGAAGGCAGCTCACCGCCACCATGTCAAGGACAAATGGGGATGGGTAACAAATTCTGGCCTTCCCAGCGTCACTCACAACCCATGCAAGAATATGCCTCATCTTATACTCAATTGTCCTCTGAATGCAGCCCAACCCCCTATTTGCTCCAGCTATCACTTCACAGCATTGCTGCTGTACCTTTAGAGATCTGTGCACTAGAACATCCAGATCTCTGCTCAAAATTATTTTCTTTCTCCACCTGCTTTAATGTTTTTCCCTGAAGGGTGTATGAATGTTGAGCATTCGCCCTGTCCACATGAATAACACTGCACTTACCCAAATTAAACATCATTTACCAGTCATGAACCCAATCTCCCAACACATTAAGATCAGCCTGAAACAGTCGAGCATCGTCTACAGTCTGAACACTCGCACAGATCTTCAAATCATCTGTAAATTTACAGATGGTGCCCCCTACACCTACATCCAGATCATTAATAGAAATAGTAAAGAGCAACAGACCCATCACCGATCCCTGTGGGACACCACTGGTAACTGGTCTCCAAACAGATCCAGATCCATCTGTAACTACCTTCTGCCTACGTCCTGCCAGTCAGTTCCCAATCCAGCTCAATATATTACCACTGATACCAGGGACTTTAATCTTGTAGAGAAGCCTCTTGTGTGGAACCTTATCAAAATCTTTTGGATGAGATCAGCTAATTGAACACAGGCCGGATATTCGGCCTAGTCCTGTCCTGCTCTGTGTGTGGGTCTCAGGACTACACAAGGTGAGATCAGTTCACTGAGCACAGGCCCTTCCTGCTCTATCTGGTGCTCAGTTCCTCATCAAATGAGAATAACTAACAAAGAACAAAGAAAATTACAGCACAGGAACAGGCCCTTCGGCCCTCCAAGCCTGCGCCGATCCAGATCCTCTGTCTAAACATGTCGCCTATTTTCTAAGGGTCTGTATCTCTTTGCTTCCAGCCCATTCATGTATCTGTCTGGATACATCTTAAAAGACGCTATCGTGCCCGCGTCTACCACCTCCGCTGGCAACACACCACAGGCCATGGAGGCTCGGCCCATCCTCCCCTGATTGTGGTTCAGTGCCAACCAGGTCAGATCAGCTAATTCAGCACAGGCCGGAGATGGAAGCTGGACCTTTCCTGCTCTGGGGACTCCATACCATACCAGGAGTGACGAAGTAAAATACCACACTCCGGGGATGGAGCCTGTGATTTCTCTGTTCTGTGTGGGGCTCTGTGCAACACCGTGTGAGATGAACTATCATCCCTCGGGCTGAGGAAGGAGCCTGGGCCCAGCCTGTTCTGTGTGGCTCCTACCACACTGGGTGGGATCAGTTAACTCAACACAGGCCATGAATACAACCAAGCCCTTTCCTGCTCCGTGTGGCTCAGTATCACACCAGGTGGCATCAGTTAACACAGCACAGACTGGGGCTGGAGCCTGGGCCTGTCCTGCTCTGTGGACTCAGTAACACAATCTGTGAGATGAACCTTTTTAGAAAGACTTTAGTGTATTTAACTCTGTCCAACACTGTGAGGCAGCTTTCTGTGTTTATAAAAAGTGTAATTTATTGACTGGTCTCTTGGATCAAACAGGGTAACAGACAGAGGTCTGTGTGCAGAGGGTTTGGGGGTGAGCTCTAATTCCTAACCCTTTCTGGATTGTGAGGAATAAAGAATGAATGAGAGAGAGAGAATGTGGGAGAAGGGATGATGGAAGAATTTGTCCTTGAACCTGATTAAAAGTGGCTCAAACGCAAGATAATATTAAGATATCAAGAGCAGAACATTAACATAATCTGAGTTCCGCGATCTGGTCGGGTCCCATTCCCCTGAAGTGAGGAATGAACGGGTGAGGAAATTCCACCTGGAGTTATATTTGTCTCCAATGAAGATGAGTTCACAGTGAGGATGGAATAGCTCAGTTGGGAGAACACTAGATTGAAGAACCAGGATACAATCCCTGGTTTCATCAGTTTTAATTTGGTGTCTCCTTCATTTTAAGTAGAGAGAATCAGAGGGGAGATTTTCCACTCTTGATCCCATGGGCTGAATTTTAAACTAACGGTGCGGCTCTCGGCAGAGGCACCGGAAGCAGGTGTCGTCACCACACGAGTGAAATGTGGCCGACCGACTCCGATCACGGAGCAGCCGACCAATTAATGAAGGGGAGACGTGGGGCCCGTGGAATCAAGGACCAGAGGCAGGGAACGAGGTACCGATGGCACCGACATCTGACACAACGGCAGGTGCTGGCACCATATTAAAAGGGCTGCCAGCCCTGCATTCACTGCTGCCTGGTTTAAAGGAGTGTCTTCCTGAGAACCCTCTGCTGTCCCAGGACCCGTTCTGCTGCCTCTGCTGCCTGATGGGTAAGGAGCTGAACACGAACCTGCAGCGTCCATGACTGAAAGAAGACACCAGGTGGCCCCATGGTTTAGCGATGTCTCCCTGCATGTTCTCCTTCAGGCTGCAAGGGAAAGGCGGGAAATCCTCTTCCCCAGGGGCAGGAGGAGGAGACCTGCCCACCTGGCCAAGCAAGGTTGGCTAGAGGTATTGGGGGAGGTCAGCAGCTGTGGGTTCACCCCCAGGACATGGATCCAGTGCAGCAAGTGGGTCAATGACCTGATCCGGGCTGCTCAGGTGAGAACTCCAAACACTTTGGACCCTTTGGACACTGCATGTGGCAGAGTGAGAGGGAGTGTTTGGTGGAAAGGGAGTGACCACCCAGTCATGTGTATTGGGGAAGGGCAGCAGGACATGCTGCCTGAGGCTTGGCTGCATTTCAGTGAGAGGCGCACGTCAGTCATTGCATAACCTCACACAGTCCCTCGAGAGGGGCCGCATGCAGGAGACTTATGTGTTTCCCCATCATGGACTGCTGGACTATCACCATCAGAGATGTTGGGCTTGTCCCCGCTGGGAGACTAATTTTGTTCATCATTGTGTCTGCAGGAGAAGACAGCCCACAATTGGAAAGAGCGTGTCAAGACTGGCGGTGGAGTGCCTTATCTCCAATGTCCTCATCCCGATGGAGGAGGAGGCCATGGAACTGGCTGGGCAGCAAGGCAGCTGCTCCATAGCTGATGGAGAGACAGGGACACCTACCCAAGAGAGTGAGTGAGCATCTCCTGGGGCACAAGGGAGCATCTGCTGCAAAGGAGCCACACTGCTCATCTGTTCACCACTGCATCAATGGAGCTGCACAGTAGGGGTGGTTGGAATGTCCCGATGGGAAGACCCTAACCCTTCAATGTCCCTGTTTTCACATGCAGGCCCGGATGAATGACAAGAGCGAAGAGCTGGAGAGACTGGGGGACAGCCGGACACCTCTGAGGAGGAGGAGGGAGCCTCAGAGGGTGCACCGTCACATCATTCCCCCGCATCCTCCACCAGCACAGAAACTCTTACACGGTGGGTATCCGATCGCGGTTAGATTCGAGCTCACAAGCTGGTGAGCACATCACAGACAGGCCCGGGCAGCTGACGGAGGCTGTGACAGCCGAGGCCACTGACAGAGGGAGGACTGTGGGATGCCAGGCCCATGCTGAGTCCTAGGCTGATGACGTGCCTCTGGTGTCACCGGTAGCACTGGAAATGCTGCAGCTGCAGCGAGAGGTCAGGCAACATCTGGCAGAGATGCCAAAGGCTATGTGTACTCAAGCAAGGATGATGGAGGAGTCCATCCAGGCCTTGGGTGCTGCACTGTCTCTGATGGGGGTGTGTCTGGCTTCCTCCATTGAGAGATTGGTGACTGTCATGGAGAGCCAGATCCAGCCGACCAATCAGTGGCTGCCGGAGATGTTCGCAGACCTGCACTCCATCACTTCGTCCATGAGCTCCATCCAGTGGTGACAAGGTGAGAGGGGGGACGAGGCACCTGAACTCTCCACCAGGTCCACGTCCCTCTCAGGTCAGCAGGGAGGTACAAGTGTGTCTTATGAGGTGGAGGAGCAGCTGGCTGCTACATCTGGGGTCTCCTCTCAGGGTGCTCCTGGTGTGGACAGTAGCTCCAAAGCCCCTCTGCCAGTGACACCAGTGATGCCAGCACCTCCATCATCCTCGATGACAGAGGGGGTCCCTGTACCTGTGCAGGAGGAACTCAGTGTGCCAGGGCCCTCCAGGCCTCAGGCAGTGAGAGGACAGCCGCCAATGTCATCCCACGCCATGGGGCAGCAAGGTCAGCAGCCTGTCTCCACCTCAGCTGACAGAGCAGGGGGAAAACCATGTAGGAGCACCCGGAAAAGATTTCAGAAGAGCACCTAGATTCACTTTGGGATTCACGGGTGAATGTATATTCCAGATGGATGGGGTGGCGTTTGATGTCACATGGAATAAAGAAATGTTGTTCTCTCACTATGTCTCCTTCCTAGTGTTGATGCCCTTTGGGACTCCATTTAAATACTTCCTCCCAAGGGGCTGGAAGTGAGGGACCAAGCCCCGAGCTCACAAAGCTTCGGCCTTTCCACTGTGCGATGTGTACCTGGGCGCTGCAGTACAGAAGGAAGGAGGTGACAACAGGGCTGCTGAAAGCTAAGGCTTTATTGCTGTGGTTCCAGAAGGGGAGGTGGTGGCGTCGTGGTAATGTCACTGGACTAATAATCCAGAGGCTCAGGCTAATGCTTTGGGGACATGGGTTCGAATCCCACCATGGTAGATGGTGAAATTTGAATTCAATTAATAAAAAATCTGGAATTAAAAGCCATTCTAATGGTGACCATGAAACCATTGTCAATTGTTGTAAAAACACATCTAGTTCACTAATGCCCTTCGGGAAGGAAACCTGCCATCCTTCCCTGGTCTGGCCTATATGTGACTCCAGACCCACAGCAATGCGGTTGACTCTTAAATGCCCTCTGAAATGGCCTAGCAAGCCACTCAGTTCAAGGGCAATTAGGGATGGGCAATAAATGCTGACCTAGCCAGCGATGCCCACATCCCACGAACGAATAAAAAAAAATGAATTTTTAAAAAAGGGGGTAAGGCTCAAGGGAAACGTGCATGTATAAGGGTGTCTCGTGTCTCTCTTGGTGGCTTTCCTGCTGTGCCTGAGGCCCTTCATCTGGCATTGCCTGGCATCCTCCGCATCCTCATCATCAGAGGAGGCATTGCACTCCATGATATCCTCACTGGTCAACACCTCACCCCTCTGTAGTGCCAGATTGTGCAGTGCACAGCAAACCACCATGATACGTGAGACCCTCGCTAGGGCATACTGAAGGGATCCACTGGATTGCTCTCGGCACCTGAATCTCATCTTCAAGAAACCAATGGCATCCTCGATGGTCACTCGGGTGGCAGGTGTTGTACCTCTCCTCTGCATCTGTGCGTGGGTTCCTCACAGGCGTCAGTAGCCATGTCCTCAGTGGGTAGCCCTTGTCCCAAGGATCCATCTCTGAAGGCACATGGGGGTGGGGGCACGGAAAAGTTCTGTCACCTGGGACTGCCTTGCTATACAGGTGTTGTGGCTGCTTCCTGGGAATCATGCATACGCCTGTAGGATACATTTGCGGTGGTCGCAGACCAGTTGCATACTGAGCAAGTGGAAACCCTTCCTGTTGAAGGCTGCTGGCTGGTCTGCAGAAGCCTTGATGGCCAAGTATGTACAGTCAATGACACCCTACACCTGGGGGAATCCAGTGATGGTCCCGAATCCTATAGCCCTCTCAGCTTGACTGTTTGGATCAAAGCACACATAGTCGCCGGCCCTCCTGAACAGGACATTGGTGATGTTGATGTACTGATTCACCACAGACTGTGAGGTTCTGCACCTATCTCCAGTGGATCCCTGCAACGATCTGGTGGTGTAGGAGTTCAGTGGCACAGGGACACTGGCATCAGATGCCCACCAAGACCCATGGGGCCAACTGCACCATGGCAGAGAGATCAGTGACGACCTCCATGGAGAGGTGCAGTCTGCGGAGACACTGTCACTCGGACATTTGCAGGTAGTTGAACCTCGGCTGATGTGTTCCTCTGCCTCCTTCTCCAGCCTTTTGTTCAAGGCTGGCCCTCCTGTGGGCCCCCAAGCTGCTGTGGTGCCTGCATCTCCCTCCCTCTCTTTCATAGAGTCATACAGCACTGAAACAGGCCCTTCAGCCCACCGAGTCTGTGCTGACCAACAACCACCCATTTATATAATCCTACATTAATCCCATATTTCCTACCACATCCCCACCATTCTCCTCCCACCCACCTACACTAGGGGCACTTTACAATGGCCAATTTACCTATCAACCTGCAAGTTTCTGGCTGTGGGAGAAAACCAGAGCACCTAGCGGAAACCCACGCGGTCACAGAGAGAACTTGCAAAGTCTGCACAGGCAGTGCCCAGAACTGAACCCGGGTTGCGGAAGTGCAGAAAGTTTTAGTTTAGACATGCATCAAGATCGAGCAGGCTTGGAGGGCCAAATGTCCTGTTCCTGTGCTGTACTGTTCTTTGTTCTTTGTCAGGCTGCGGTGCTAACCACTATGCAGCCACTGTACCTCCTCAATGGGAGCCTCGAATCCAGGGTGAATGAGGCCCATGACAGGTTAGCCTTCCCTGAGTGCAAGGCCTTCACAGTAAACAACACACAGCCACCTTTACCTCACTTCTCACCCTCAATGAGGTGGCACTGCCCCAATGGCACCCTGGTGTGGCTCCGCCTGCAGAGCTGCCACCTTAGCCCCCAATCCTGACAGTGTTTCCCGATGCCCTTTCCCCCTCCACCCTTGCTGCCAAGTGATGCTACCTCACCCAATGGCTTCCTAGTGAAGCCAACACTCAGCTCCCACTTCCCAGTCACCTCCTTTAACCAGGCGAGGCTGTGAAGCCCCGACGTTCCCATGTGCCATTGTTCAATTGGACCCAGTGAATAAAACTGCTGACAATCAGATTTAAACACCTGAAACACCTTCTCGCCATGTGGATGTGTGAAGTCCGCCCTCCATGTCAGCCGCCGACAAAAAGATCCGGTCCGATGTCTTCTGTCCTTAGTTCAGAACAGATTTGACAGAGTTAGAATCATAGAATGTAACTTTTATTCTGGATGAGTGAGAGGAATACATCACACTTTGGGGCTTTTGTAAGAGGATTTATTGATAAACCTGGGATTTGAGAGGAAGCTGGTTCATGGTTTACAGAACAAATTCAGCCCCTGGGGTGGAGCCAACAGCTGCACCGTCCAATAACAGACAGGACGGGGACACTGTCTCAGGCCCAGTGAGCTCAGTCGATGAAAGCATGAAACTCTGAATCTCAAGCTTTTGAGTTTGAGCCCCATGGTGGGTGTTTATTTTTCCTGTTTCGGCTGATTTTACAGGCATTCTCCAGCTCTGAATTCCTCGGCAGTGAATTCAAGGAGTGTTTGAAATGAGATTCAACAGCATTATCTGAAAGTCTCTCCTTGATTCAGGACTCTTACCTCTCTCCAGCATCTCACTGCTAAAGATTGAACTTTATCTCATTTCATTCTCAGCTGGGGGTCAGTGTGGATCAGTGGGACTTCTGACTGTCTCTCCCTTCACAATCTATCAGTGTTGAGAAAGTAATGGGGAATATTACTCACATGTTGTAATGTTTTATAAACACTTGAGTGTATTTCACGCTGTGTCTAACAGTGTGAGGTCCCCCCTAGTGTGTCAACTTCCTATGTTTACAAACACTTCAGCACAACATTCACATAATGTGAGCTCTGAGATCTGTTCAGATCCCATTCCCAAGAGTTGGAAAGTGGGATTGGGCTGGATCGCTCTTTTTCAGCTGGCACAGACACGATTGCTATATGGTCTTCTTCTGTGCCATAAATTTTCTCCATTTTCTATGTTCGATAAAGTGATGTGTGATTGGGAGGGGCAATTCCACCAGGGTTATATTTTCTTCCAAAACAATGGTGGCACAGTGGCGCAGTGGTTAGCACTGCAGCCTCACAGCTCCAGCGACTCGGGTTCAGTTCTGGGCACTATCTGTGTAGAGTTTGTAAGCCACACAGTCTGTGGCTGTGTGGGTTTCCACCGGGTGCTCTGGTTTCCTCCCACAGCCAAAGAAATGCAGGTTGATCGGTAAAATTGGCCATTGTAAATTGCCCCTAGTGTAGGTAGGTGGTAGGAGAATGGTGGGGATGTGGTAGAGAATATGGGACTAATGTAGGATTAGTATAAATGGGTGGTTGTTGGTTGGCACAGACTCGGTGGGCCGAAGGGCCTGTTTCAGTGCTGTATCTCTAAATAAATAAATAAATGACACAAAGGATACTTCACTGTGAGACTGAAATAGCTCAGTTGGGAGAGTGTTAGACTGAAGATCTCTGGTTCAGTCTGGAGTTCCGTCAGTTCTCCTTTATTCTGCATTGGCCTTTGGTTTCGATCCTCGAGCTGCACAATTTTTACTGAAATTATTTACCCAGCATTGAAGGATTGGATTGGACTGGAATAGAGAGACATCAAGGATGGGAAATATTTATATCTTCTGTATTTAGCTTATTCACTACAGAGTGTTTCCGGACAACACAGAGCATGTGCAGAGCGATCGTCGACATCATCAGTGCATCCAAACATTTGTCAGCTTGCCAGTATGAATCTGCGCATGCGTGCACCGACGTCACCACGCACCGACACAAGACGGAATGATGTCCAAACATTGCCTCACCCCTCAGTGGCTGCGATCGTCATTTCCATTCCCCACAAAATACCCTGCTTCGGCCGCTCACTCCCGGCCTCGCTGCTTCTGTCCCCTGGACCGCTGCCATCCCACCTCCACCTCAGTTTAGCTTATTCACTATCTCATTCCGTCCTTTCCCCAAGCTGTTGACTCTCTCGGGGCCTGGTGAACATTTGATTTGATGCAATTGTCCTAAACTGAAGCCTTTCCACATCTCTGGGCGGTCAGATACACTCTGTCTGTTTGTTCCTGCTTGTGACCATTAACGGGAACAGCCGCAAATTCAACCTTTATCAGCAAACGGAAGATTATTAAAATGTATTGTGGATTACTCCAGCCCAGTGACAAAGATGCAATGGATGTTATTCAAAATAAGTTCTCTGACATTCTGTGTACATCTAAAAGTTGGATTTGAAGTGTTAGGAAAACATGTCAAAGTAATAACTGAACATCTGCCAGCACTTACGGCGTTCAAATCCACAGCCTCGGTGTTATTAACACTGCGTTCTCGTCAACTGAACTAAGGAGCTGTGCAGACGGAGCCGGGTGTGGGATGAGACCCACGCTGGGTCGTTTGTGTTTTACTTCGCACACTTGCTGACAGAGTTATTGTATAAACAATGGAGATAGCACATCCCTGAAACATTGTTCCGATAGAAAACTGAGAAATAAGAACTGAGCGTGGAAATTGAACGGATCCAGAAATAACATGACCCGAAACATTAACTCTGCTTCTCTTTCAACAGATGCTGCCAGACCTGCTGAGTGGTTCCAGCATTTCTTGTTTTTATCCCAACAGAGCGAACTCTCTTCTGATATAAAATCCAGCAGCTTGAGCTGCTGTAAAACTTCACTGAGCCTGACGTGATTTGAACACGCAACTTTCTGATGTGGAGACAGACGCGCTACCGTTGCGCCACAAGCTCACAAACAGAGAACTGTGTCCCATTCTTGATAGAATCACTTCTTGTTTCGATTCAGTGAATTGCAATTTAATTCAATCCTCATCTGCTCTCCACTCTGTCAGTTCAATACTTTATTCAAACTGATACTTGGAGTTCTGTTTTACAGGGTGTCTTCTGTTTAAGTATTTACTGGACTCACTACTCTGATTAATCAGACTTTTTGCTGCTAACTGCTGCTTGATACAAAGTGCCCATGAGTTCAGGAATTTCTCCTGGGGAACTGAGTCGGATTTGGCTCAACCATTAAATCCACAAAGTTATTGTCACTGCTGCTGTGCAGGATTTAAAGGAAGGGATTGACCCAATATGGTTTTAAATGATTACTGACAAATCAGGGCAAAAGGCAGGGCTGACTCCTGTCCAAAATACTGATCAAAACTTTCAGTTTTAAGGAGGTGATGGAGTGTTATAGGTGGAGGAGTTTAGGCAGGAATTCCAGAACACCAGGCTTGTATAAATATTGCATCATTTTCTCATGTACCTGCTATTGGACCAGAGGATTTTCCAAAATTTTACATCAACATAAATAAGGTTATTAGAAGCAAGTAAAATATCATTAAAATGGTCCAACATGTTCTGGATTGTTTTCTCTAATACCAGCTGTACAATCACCACAAATTTAATGTAGCTTCACACGGTGGGATTGCGTGTTCCAGTTCTATAAATGCACTTTGAACCCAATAACTTGATTTATTTCTAATGGGTTGGCTGGAGGCACATGATCATCTAAATATTTAAGAATTTTATGTGAAATAAATGCAAGGAAAAGCATTAGGGTGTGATTTACTGGATAACAGCGGAGCTGGCAATGTTTGGGAAATACTTGCTTGCAGCCAAAGCACACATTGACAATTTGGAACTGTGTGACAATGAATCCTAAATGAGGAAAATAGACTCTGCCTCTGTCACCAGGTGGGCTTAAAACACCAACACTACAGGTAATAGCTGAACACACTAACCGATTGTATGACAGAGTTAGTCGCTATCATTAAGTACCCTGAGCCAGGGTGGCAACGAACAGATCTCTTCCCCGTTCCACACGATTTCCGACATGTTCTCTGTACCTTCTACTGTGAAAACAGACACAAAATATTTGTGTAAACTCTCTACCATTTCCTTTCTCCCCACAATAAATTTCTTGTCTCTGCATCGAAGGAATCTGTTTGTTATTGTTGAGCTTTTTGTATACTAGTAAAACCTTTTATAACTTGTTTCTTGACAGTTTACTCTCAGATTCCATTTTCTCCCTCTTTATCAATTTCCTACTCCTCATTTGGTGTTTTTTTAAAAATCCTCCCAATTCTTAATATTAATATTAACTTGGCATCAGGTGGCAGGACTGTATCTCCAACGCAGAAGTCCTCAAGGCAGCCAACATTAACAACAACAACAAACAAGAACAAAGAACAGTACAGCACAGGAACAGGCCATTCGACCCTCCAAGCCTGCGCTGATCTTGATGCCTGCCTAAACTAACACCTTCTGCACTTCCGGGGCCCATATCCCTCTATTCCCTTCCTATTCATATATTTGCCAAGATGTCTCTTAAACGTCGCTATCGTATCTGCTTCCACCACCTCCCCTGGCAGCAAGTTCCAGGCACTCACCACCCTCTGTGTAAAAAACTTGCCTCGCACATCCCCTCTAAACTTTACCCCTCGCACCTTAAACCTATGTCCCCTAGTAACTGACTCTTCCTCAGCATATACACCCGACTGAGCAGCGGCACTTGAGATAGCTTGGCCATGTGAGCCGCATGGAAGATGGCAGGATCCCCAAGGACGCATTGTACAGCGAGCTCGTCACTGGTATCAGACCCACCAGCCGTCCATGTCTCCAATTTAAAGACGTCTACAAACGGGACATGAAGCCCTGTGACATTGACCACAATCGAAGAGACTTAGCAGTTGGCAGGAAAAAAGACAGAAATGTAAGGAGAGAACCAACTGTGTATCAGCCTTGACAACCAATTTTATCTGCAGCACCTGTGGAAGAGTCTGTCACTCTAGAATTGGTCTTTATAGCCACTCCAGGCACTGCTTCTCAAACCACTGACCACCTCCAGGTGCTTACCCACTGTCTCTCGAGACAGGGAGGCCAAAGAAGAATATTATCTTGTGTTTGAGACACTTTTAATCAGCTTCATGGACAAATTCTTCAATCATCCCTTCTCCCACATTGCTTCTCCCTCTTTCATTGATTCTTTATTCCTTACAATCCAGAAATGGTTAGGAATCAGAGCTCACCCCCGAATTCTCTGCACACACCCCGCACCACCATCCACACCCCACCACCCAACCGTCTTTTACCCTGTTGGATCCAAGAGAGCACTCAATAAATGACACTCTATATAAACACAGAGAACTGCCTCACAATGTTGGACACAGAGTGTTTATAAAAGGTATTCACAGATCGTGTTACTGAGTCCACAGAGCAGGACAGGCCCAGGCTCCAGCCCCAGTCTGTGCTGTGTTAGCTGATGTCACCTGGTGTGATACCGAGTCACACAGAGCAGGAAAGGGCCTGGTTGTATTCATGGCCTGTGTTGAGTGAACTGATCGCACCCAGTGTGGTACGGAGTGACACAGAACAGAATGGGCCCAGGCTCCTTCCTCAGCCTGAGGGATGATAGTTCATCTCACACGGTTTTGTACAGAGCCCCACACAGAACAGGAAAATCCCAGGCTCCATCCCCAGCCTGTGGTATTTTACTTTATCACACCTGGTATGGTACGGAGCCCCCAGAGCAGGAAAGATCCAGGTTCCATCTCCGGCCTGTGTTGAATTAGCTGATCTGACCTGGTTGGCACTGAACCACAATCAGGGGAGGATGGGCCGATGCTCCCTGGCCTGTGGTGTGTTAGTTATTCTCATTTGATGAGGCACTGAACACCATATAGAGCAGGAAGGGCCTGTGCTCAATGAACTGATCTCACCCTTCAGGGAAAAGGATTAAAGAAGGTTGAGAAAGAAAATAATCTCAAGCAGTTGTCTGGGTGTTCCGTTGCACAGATCTCTAAAGGTACATGAGCAATACTGTGAAGTGATAGCTGGAGTAAATAGATTAATGTGAATATACTGCCAGGACAGCAGGTGAATAACTTTGGGATGTTTTTACAATGGTGCAAAAACCCCTGAACAGGAACCAGGAGAATTTCTTCTTTCCTTTATTTGGTTTCCCTTCTCAGACTTCAGCTTGTCTTTTGCTGGCTTCCCACGTTCTGTCATTATTGAGTAGCCTTTGCAAGTTTAACAATTTGCCAATTTGCTCTCTCTAAGAGCTTGCCATCTTAGTCTTGATGATTTGCAGGTCATAATGATCTGGGAGATGATGTTTTGTCCATGTTTGTGAAGTTGTAATTCTGGCTCAGACTTCTGAGTCTTATCATGTAGTGGTCAAGAGTCTCACATTTATCTTGCCTTGTTTGCCTGAAGACATAAATTTCATAGTGAGGATTTGCCCTTTGTTGAGAATATCTTGTTAGAGCATTCTTCACTGCATCATAATCATCATCGCTTCCGGTGTCTCTGAGTGTATTAAAAGTATTGTCGACTTTTGGTTCAGCAGAGTGTAGGAGTAACGTTCTCTTTCTTCGGGATGTATTGATATCGAATGCCCCTTTCGGAGTTCAAATCTTGCTAAGTATTTTCTCCAGTGTGGCCCTGGATTACTGTGTGTCTCTGTAAAGGCTGGAAAGACTGGCTGTCATTGTACACACATGGTGATTGCTATTTATTTAAATCTGAAATTGTCAATGCAAGTCTTCTGTATTTCCCTGGTTGTCTGTGTGGTTTCCTTTTTTGATCCTCAATGCCAGAGAAATATGGTGTTGTGCTGTGTTCATAAGTCTTCATTAAATGATGCCCCAGGCTTTATATTCAAATTAAATACAAACAGTACTTATCATCTTACTTATCGACATGATCTCAGGTCCAGGTATTTTCCTTACTGGTGTGTGTGTGTGTGTGTGTGTGTGTGTGTGTATGCGTGTGTGTGCATGATATGTGTGTGTATGCGTGCATGTGTGTGCGCGTGTGTGCGCGTGTATGTGCACGTGTGCCTCGATGTGTGTGTGTGTACATGTGTGTGTATGTGTGTGTGCATGTGCGCGCGTGTGCATGTGCGTGTATGTGTGTGTGTGCGCGCGTGTGCCTCTATGTGTTTGCATGCATGTGTGTGTGCGTGTGTACATGCATTGCAAGCCATGTGTTGAATGTGTCTTTCAAAATGGAGTTTCTTTACAAATGTATGATGATGGCATGAGTTGCAGCAGTGGCTTGGTCTCGAAAAGAATACAGTTTCTCAAAGGTGAAGTCATCATTACACTACATTGCAGACAGTGAGCAGCCCTGTTGTTGACTCCTTCCTTCTGCACTGCAGCACCCAGGTACACATTGCACAGTGGCAAGACCAAAGCTTTCTGAGCTCGGGGCTTGGTCCCTCACTTCCAGCCCCTTGGGAGGAAGGGTTTAAATGACGTCCCATCTGGAATGTACATCTGGAATGAACATTCACCCTTGAACCCCTCAGTGAATCAAGGTGTTCTTCTTAAATCTTTTCCGGGTGCTCCTACGTGGTGCTCCCCCCGCTCTGTCAGCTGAGGTGGAGACAGGCTGCTGACCTTGCTGCCCCATGGCTTGGGATGACATTGGCGGCCATCCTCTTGCTGCCTGAGGCCTGGAGGGCCCCGGCACACTGAGGGCCTCCTGCACAGGTACAGGGACCCCCTCTGTCATCGAGGGTGATGGAGGCAGGCACTGGCATCACTGGTGTCACTGGCAGAGGGGCTTTGGAGCTACTGTCCACACCAGGAGCACCCAGAGAGGGCACCCTCAGATTTAGCAGCCAGCTGCTCCTCCCCGTTATAAGACACACTTGTACCTCCCTGCTGACCTGAGAGGGACGTGGACCTGGTGGAGAGTTCAGGTGCCTCGTCCCCCCTCTCACCTTGTCACCGCTGGATGGAGCTCATGGACAAAGTGATGGAGTGCAGGTCTGCGAACATCTCCGGCAGCCACTGATTGGTCGGCTGGATCTGGCTCTCCATGACAGTCACCAATCTCTCAATGGAGGAAGCCAGACACACCCCCATCAGAGACAGTGCAGCACCCAAGGCCTGGATGGACTCCTCCATCGTCCGTGCTTCGGTACACATAGCCTCTGGCAACTCTGCCAGATGTTGCCTGACCTCTCACTGCAGCTGCAGCATTTCCCGTGTTGCTGATGACACCAGAGGCACGTTATCAGCTTCAACTCGCTGATAGTTTTGGAACTGAGCAGATTTCCTTTGCTTGATTCTAAAACATGGAACTCAGTCTGACATGGGGACCCATGGGAGGATTTAAAATAACTTGGATGATCCCTAGGACTGGTGGAGGAGTATTCAATACCTCTATTTATTTGCTAACCACAAGTAACAGAGAAAACAGAAACTGTAATTGAACAAGCCGATATCTAAAATCTTCTCCCATAGATCAGATACTCTCGCAATATGTCTTGCCACCTTCAAAGATTGATGCACATGAACCCCAAGTCCCTCTATTCCTGCACACTCTTTAGAACTGTGCCATTAAGTATATATTGCCTCAGCCTATTCCTTCTGCTAAAATGCATCACCTCACACTCGTCACTATTAAATTCCATCTGCCACCTGTCTGCCCATTCTGCTAGCCTATCACTGTCCTGTTGCAGGCAGTTCATTTCATATCACTGTTTGCCACTCCTCCATGTTTGGTGTCATTGGGATATTTTGAGATTCTACTCTATATTCCAAGATCCAAGTCATTTATCTGTAGCAAAAAAAGCAGTGGTTTTAGCACTGACCCTTGGGGAACAGCACTGTCGACTATCCTCTAGTCTGACCGAGAACCATTTAATACTTTCTTTTAATTTCCAAAATATACTTTATTCATAAAAATCTGTAAAAATTACCTTCCCAAACAGTTCAAAACAGTATCAAGTCAAAAAATACAAACAGTGCAAAGGTGATCAGCTTCCTTCTTTACAATCATGAGTTGCCTCACAACCCTTCCATTTCATTGTCATGCCATATACATTTTTACATTTTACAGCACACAAACTTTTCCTGATACAGTTCGAGGGGTTTCCCATGGATCCAGCCCCTCAGTTCAGCCTGGTGGGGGGACCTTACACAGTGGTCTTTCCCCATTGAGCCTTTGCTGCGGCTGCCCTAAGCTTTAGTGCGTCCCTCACCACGTAGTCCTGGACCTTGGAATGTGCCAGTCTGCAACATTCGGTGGTGGACAACTCTTTGCGCTGGAAGACCAGCAGGTTTCGGGCAGACCAAAGGGCGTCTTTCACCGAATTGATAGTCCTCCAGCAGCAGTTGATGTTTGTCTCGGTGTGCGTCCCTGGGAACAGCCCGTAGAGCACAGACTCCTGTGTTACAGAGCTGCTTGGGATGAACCTCGACAAAAAACACTGCATCTCTTTCCACACCTGCTTTGCTAAGGCACATTCCAGGAGGAGGTGGGCAACGGTCTCTTCCCCACCACAGACACCGCGGGGGCATTGCGCGGAGGGGGTGAGACTTCGGGTGTGCATGAAGGATCTGACGAGGAGGGCCCTTCTTACCACGAGCCAAGCTACATCTTGGTGCTTGCTTGAAAGTTCTGGTGATGAGGCATTCCGCCAAATGACTTTGACGGTCTGCTCGGGGAACCATCATACAGGATCCACCGTCTCCTTTCCCCGTTGGGCCTTGAGGACATTCTGTGCAGACGACTGCCTGATGGATCGGTGGTCAAAGGTGTTTTCCCGCAGAAACTGCTCCACGAAGGATAGGTGGTACGGCACGGTCCAACTGCATGGATTGTTCCACGGCAATGTGACCAGGCCCATCCTTCGCAACACCGGGGACAGATACAACCTCAGCACGTAGTGACACTTGGAGTTGGCGTACTGGAGGTCTACACACAGCTTGATGCAGCCGCACACGAAGGTGGTCATCAGGATGAGGGCGACGTTGGGTACATTTTTCCCGCCCTCATCCAGAGATTTGAACATCGTGTCCCTCCGGACCCGGTCCATTTTAGATCCCCAGATGAAGCGGAAAATGGCTCAGGTGACCACCACAGCGCAGGAGTGGGGTATGGGCCAGACCTGCGCCACATACAGCAACAACGTGAGCGCCTCGCACCTGATGACCAGGTTCTTACCCACAATGGAGAGAGATCGCTGCCCCCACATGCCCAACTTTTGTCGTACCTTGGCTACTCGCTCCTCCCAGGTTTTGGTGCACGCCCCGGCCCTTCCGAACCATATCCCCAGCACCTTCAGGTAATCTGAACTGACGGTGAAGTGGACAAAGGATCGGTCAGCCCAGTTCCCAAAGAACATGGCCTCGCTCTTGCCGTGGGTAACTTTGGCTCCCGAGGTCAGTTCGAACTGGTCGCAGATGCTCATCAGTCTGCGCACGGACAGCGGATCCGAGCAGAAGACGGCGACGTCATCCATGTGCAGGAGGGAGGTTTTCACCTGAGTGCCTCCGCTGCCTGGGATTGTCACCCCTCTTATGCTCGCATCCTTCCTAACAAAGAACCATTTAATACGACTCGCTATTTTCTGTCCTTAATCCAATTTTGTACAAAGCTGCCTGATTGTCGGTGCTGTTACTCAGTGTCCTTGTGCCATTGTGCAGTGAGGGTGAGTCTGTCAGCGCGTGTGTTGCTGAGTCTGGGATCCTTGAGCAATCTGACTACAATCGTATTTTTACAAAAATAATTGGGGAAATGAACATATTTCACGAACAGGCAGCTGGAATTTGAAACAGCCAGTGGAAGAGTGGCACAGCGGAAGTGTGTTGGGCCCTTAAACCAGAGGTCGAAACCATTCTCTGCTATTTTGTAGTAACACAAACAGGTCACTTTCAAAACATCTGGTGTTTATCCACAATGACATCATGCTTCCTACTTTACTGCAATGAGCTTTTTTCTTCCAGAGATCATATCAATCAGCAACAAATCTCACAAATCACCGAGTCTCTCCCCCTTTGTCAACCCCTTCCTGCAGAGTCTCCGTTCCACCACCAGATGGTGATGTTGGCCACAATAAAACCAGGGCAAATGGTCACAGTGAGGAGACGGTCAGCAACAGAAAAGTGAAACAGTAACAGGGAAAACCTTGACACGACAACAGGGGACATCTTTACACAACAGAAAACATATTTACACAACAGGAACTACCTTGATACAACAGGGAGAACTCAATAAAATATAAATGCCTTGATTCTCCATCTCAGTCTTGTTGTCTGTCTGTTTCTCTCTCTCTGCGTCCCTCAATTTTGCTTCCTCACAGTCTATTGGTTTTCTGTGTGTTTTTCTCTCTGTCCCATTGTCGATGGTGTTACTCAGCGTCCTTGTCACATTGTGTAACCAGGCTGAGCCTCCCAGCACCTGTGTTGCTGTAATAAAAACAGAAAATGCTTGAAATACTCAGCAGGTCTGGCAGCATCTGTGGAGAAAGAAACAAAGTTAACGTGAGCTAACGAAACAGATCTGAAATGTTAACTGTTCTCTCTGCACAGATGCCGCCAGACCTGCTGACTATTTCAAGCATTTTCTGTTTATGTTTCAGATTTCCAGCATCTGCAGTATTTTGCTTTTGTACGTGTGTTGCTATGTCTGGGACTGTTTGAGTGCAATGCTATTGCTTTATAAACAGCGTTGAAACAAACATTTATCTAGTTAACACACAGCACTAATACACAGCTGGATATAAACAGCAGCCTGCAGCAGAGGGTGCAGTGGAAGTTTATTAACACAAATAGTTCACCAACACTATATTTACTGCTATCCTCAATCACACCACACTTCATCTTAACACGTTTTAATCTTCATTTACATCAACTTCTTGCTTCCAGTAAACACTTCAATTTGGAACACAGCTTCCAAATCACCTTTATTCACAAACCCGAACACAAACTGCAAATGCTGCAAACACACACTAGCCCAGATTTTCCCCTTTCTGTCAACCCATTCCTGCATCACTGCCTCTCCACCAGCAGTTGTCGCTAGAATCATACAATCAGAGAATGGCGAAAGCACAGAAGGTGGCCGTTCGGCCTGTCGAACCCGTGCTGGCTCTCTGCTAGAGCAACTCACCTCGTCTCACTCCCCAATCAGTTCAATTTTGGTGGTGGGAAAACTTCTCAAAAGAATAATTCGGGACAAAATTAATAGTCCCACGGACAAATGTGGGTTAATTCCAGAAAGTCAGCATGGATTTCTTAAGGGAAAATCATGTTTAACTGTCCTGCTGGAGTTTTTTGATGAGGTAACAGAGAGGGATGATGAGGGCAATGCTGTTGATGTGGTGTACATGGACTTTCAAAAGGTCTGGCAGCATCTGAAAGGTCACTGACGTGAAATGTTAACTCTGCTTCTCTCTCCACAGATGCTGCCAGACCTGCTGAGTATTTCCAGCACATTTTGTTTATATTTCAGATTTCTAGCATCTGCAGTATTTTTATTTAATTGACTATCAAAAGGAGTTTGAAACAGTGCAACACAACAGACTTGTGAGCTAAGTTATAACTCATGGAATAAAAGGGACAGTAGTAACATGGATATGGAATTGGCTGAGTGACAGGAAACAAAGAGTCGTGAGCAATGGATATTTTTCAGGCGAGAGGAAGGTTTGCAGTGGAGTTCCCCAGGAGTCAGTGTTGGGGCCCTCGCCTTTCCTGATATATGTGAATGACCTAGACCTGAGTGCACAGGACACAATTTCAAAGGTTATGGATGATACGAAAATAGGAAGCATTGTGAACTGTAAGGAGGATAGTGTCAAACTTCTAAAGGACATAGACAAGTTGGTGGAATGGGAGGACAGATGACAGGTGAAGGTCAATGTAGAGAAATGTGAATTGATTCATTTTGGTAGGAAGAACATGGAGAGACAATATCGAATAAAGGGTACAATTCTAAAGGGGGTGCAGGAGCAGAAGGACCTGGGGGTATAAGTCATCCAAGGTGGTGGAATTGGTGGAGAGAGCGGTTAATAATGCATACAGTGTCCTCGGCTTTAGTGATAGAGGCATAGAGTACAAGAACAAGGAGGTCATGTTGAACTTGTATAAGACACTAGCCTTAGCTAAAATACTGAGTCCAGTTCTGGACGCACACTTTAGGAAAGATGTGAAGGCATTGGAGAGATTATGGAAAAGATTCATGAGAATAGTTCCAGGGCTGGGGCAGCACAGTGGTGCAGTGGTTAGCACTGCAGCCTCACTGCTCCAGAGACATGGGTTTGATTCTGGGTACTGCCTGTGCGGAGTTTGAAAGTTCTCCCTGTGACCACGTGGGTTTTCACCGGGTGCTCTGGTTTCCTCCCACAGCCAAAGACTTGCAGGTTGATAGGTAAATTGGTCATTCCAAATTATTCCCAGTGGTGGCAGGGATTACTGCAGGGTTAGGATCAATGAGTGGTTGTTGTTCAGCACAGACTTGGTGGGCCAAATGGCCTGTTTCAGTGCTGTATCTCTAAATAAAAAATAAATAAAAATAAATGAGGAACTTCAGTTATGAAGATAGATTGGAGAGGTTAGGACTGTTTTCCTTGGAGAAAAGAAGGCGAAGAGGAGATTTCATAGTGGTATTCAAAATGATGATGGGTGTGGACAGAGTGGATAGGGAGAAACTGTTCCCACTTGTGAAAGGATCGAGAACGAGAGGGCACAGATTTAAAGTCATTGGTAAAAGAAGCAAAAGCGACATGAGGAAAAACTTTTTCACGCAGCGAGTGGTTAAAGTATGAACTGCCTGAGAATGTGATGGAGGCAGGTTCAATTGAAGAATTCAAAGGGGAATTAGACTGTTATCTGAAAAGGAAGAATGTGCAGGATTATGGGGAGAAGACGGGGAAGTGACATGAGGTGAATTGCTCATTTGGAGAGTCAGTGCAGACACGATGGGCCAAATGGCCTCCTTCGGGGCAATAACAATTCTGTGATTCCAATATTCAAGACATTTATATATAATAAAAGCAAAATACTGCGGATGCTGGAAATCTGAAATAAAAACAAGAAATGTTGGAAATACTCAGCAGGTCTGGCAGCATCTGTGGAGAGAGAAGCAGAGTTAACGTTTCAGGTCAGTGACCCTTCTTCAGAAATAATAAATATTAGAAATGTAAAAGGTTATCAGCAAGTAAAGTGGGGGTGGGGCAAAGGAGAAGGTGTAAATAGGACAAGGTCACAGAATAGCTGACCAGAAGGTCATGGAGCAAAGGCAAACGATATGTTAATGGTGTGTTGAAAGACAAAGCATTGGTACAGCGTGATGCCACTACCAAACGCATCTTCCCCTCCCTTCTCCTGTCAGCCTCATTAGTTCTGTGAATAATACAATGATTTAATAGACAAAGTTTTGAAACATTCCTGCCCATAAATCTTGGTAACAGAGAGTGTGTGGATCTCCTGACTCAGAATGTTTAATGGATACAGTCCTCAGATCCGACAAGGAACCCCTGAACATCCACAGTAAAGATAGTGTGGATGAGGAAATGTAAGAGCCGGGAGCTGAAACTCAGGGACGGCCGAGCTCTCCTGTCATTGAGCTTGTGTGTCTGCTCTGCTCGCCGCACTTCCGGCTCTACTTTGTTTCCAATGAAAAGATGAAAAGGGCCGTTCGGTTTTCCTCTCACTGACAGCGTGTTTCACTTGGGTTAATATAACCCGGGACTTTTGCTGCTGAAATGAATTCTGCAAGGTCCCAGCAAACACACCGGCTCCCTCCTTTCTCCCCTCTTTCTACCGGATTGTTTTACCAGGAGGGGCTCAATAATAACAAACCCCCTGCAGGGAATGACCGCAAATTGAGCATCTAAATGGGGCAAGTGGGCAGCTTTCTGGGTTCTAGGTTCCCCCTACCCCGCCCCTCCCTCCCTCCAGTCCAAGCCCCTCTTCACTTTCTTTGGGACTTTGATGAGGGTGAAATGGGGAAAGTTCCCATTGATGTTTGAATGCTGAATTGCTGCAGAGATCTGCGCACGCGCGCTGTAGCCCCGCCCCCTGTGAGACGTCACAATGAGGAGTGGAGCGCATGCGCAGACTTTCCCCAACCCAGTCTGTGAGGCCATTCACTCAATCAGGGGAAGATGCTTTAAATCAGCTGCTAATGGAGACTTCCCGGGCCCGGGGGAAGGGAAACAACAGCATCTGCTTCCAGCAGCCACTGCTTTGGGAGCGTGTCCGCAGATGTGCTCAGAGATTAGCATTGAGTGGTGGGAAGTTGAGGGGGAGTCGGGGAGTGTTTGTAACAGACACTGTGGAGCAGGAGCTGCTCCCGGAACATGGAGTGAGCCGGGGACACGGGGAAGGGAGCGTTCATTCTCGGACAGTGTCTGTACAGGCTCAGGGAGACACAATGGGAAGAAATCACTATTGAAAATCACTGACAATTTCACCACCCAAAGGAGAAGGAATTTTCCTGCTTTAGTTCCAGTCTCTCACTGTTTGTTGGATTGTGAACAGTGGAGGAAAAATAGCCGCAAAATAACGATGTGGACAGTTAGACAAAGAACATTTATTGCAGACACCAGGTGAGAAGTGTGAAAGGCACATTTTAAATAGTGGCTGCTTGTTTTCCGTTGAAATAGAAATGTGACTGTGTAAAGGTCACTGCTCTATCGGACAGTCCCAGTCATTGAGCAGTGCAGGGCTTGTGTTGTTTCTGAATGTCACAAACCTGTTGTAAAACCTCTGCAAACACCTGGTAAACAGAAGCTGAATACTGCAGTACTGCAGTGGAGTCAGACACTGACACTGTTTGTGTTCCTGGTTTTCATTTTGTGATTGTTCATAATGATTATTATTGGGACGATTACATTGATCGCTTTTGTATCTTCTATCTCACCAGTTCTTTCATTCCTGCAGGAAAATACATGAAGGAACCTGAATGGATGTGGTGATTCCTGGACACAAGGAAAAGTGCAGTGATCTCGTTCCAACACACAGTCGGTACAGGATCACTCCCAAAGCACAGAGATACTGCCAGCTCATCAGTTCCACTGGAACAAACAAAAGAAGTAGTCAGACAGACACTGATCCCAAAGTCGAGAGACACATTTTCAATCCAACAGTCAAACAACAGCAGGAGAGACAGAAGTTGTTTCCATTTCACTCCAATTCAGTACAGCTGACAGGTTGATACATCAATCGCAGTCCAAAAACAAACTCACTATCAGATCTCAATAAACTCTGTCACCATGGTGACATTTTAAATATAAAATCTGAAATAGAACAGACAAAATTTACATGATTGAAAGGTACAGAATGAATGCAAGGAGGCTTCAAGGGGATTTGGACAGGCTAAGTGAATGGGCTTGAACATAGCAGATGGAATATCATGTGAATAAGTGTGAAGTTCTCCACTTTGGTAGAATAAACAGAAAGACAGAGTATTTCTTAAATGGTGAGAGGCTGGGAAGTGTCGATGTCCAAAGGGACCTGGGTGTCCTTGTTCATGAGACACTAAAAGTTAGTGTGCAGGTGCAGAAAGCAATTAAGAGGCAACTGGTATGTTGGCTTCATTGAAAGGGGATTTGAGTGCATGAGTAAAGATGTATTGCTTCAATTGTATAAAGTCTAGATGAGACCGCACCTGGAATATTCCGTACAATTTTGGTTTCCTTATCTAAGGAAGGATAGACTTGTCATAGAGGGAGTGCAACGGAGATTCACCAGACTAATCCCCTGGGATGGTGGGGTTGTCTTCTGATGAGAGACTGCAGAAACTGGGCCGAAATTCTCTGGAGTTTTGAAGAATGAGAGGTGATCTCATTGAAACTTTCAAAGTTCCTACAGGGTGTCACAGGGGAGATATGGATAGGATGTTTCCTCTGTCTAGTGCGTCTAGAACAAGGGGACACAGTCTCAGAATAAGGGCAGGCCATTTGAGACTGAGATGAGCAGGAATTTCTTTGCTCAGAGGGTGGGAAATCTGTGGAATTCTTTATCCCAGAGGGCTGTGGAGGCTCAATCATTGAACATATTCAAGACAGAAATCGATAGATTATGGCATAGAGGTAGATGATCAGCCACAATCTGTTTGAATGGTGGAGCAGGCTCGATGGGCTGAATGGCCGAATGCCCCTATTTCCGATGAATCCCATAATGTACATCAGACGTTAGACCATGTTATGCATTACATACCAGTTCAAAAATCCCACAGAGATTAAGACTGAAAGATACAGTATCAATTCCATTACTACAAAATGAAGGACTTGGAGCTTGCAGACCAGCCCATGTATAAGATTGAAAGTTATATTTTCATTCACAATCGTTTTCACAGAACTGAATATTAAATACCAATCCACAACTTGTACAGGACTACCAAATAAAACCTACAACTGTAAAACACAGTTAATCCATATTTTAAATTAAACACAAGGCAAACAAATATTGATACATTAAGAGAGAGGGAAACAGTGAAAGCGAAGCGGAGCATAAAGAGCCCAGGAGAGGGAGAAAGATTTCACTCGGAGAGCAGGGAACAGCGAGAGCAGGCGTCAAAAAAGGCAAAGGAATACACAATTAACGGGAGAACACTGAATGGTGTCGAGGAAGTGAGAGACGTTGGAGTGAATGTCCACAGATCCCTGAAGTAGCAGGACAGGTCAATAAGGTGGTTCAGCTGGTATATGGCATCCTTTCCTTTATTAACTGAGGTACAGAATATAAGGGTGATCTGGGTGTCCATGTCAATAAGTCACTGAAAGCTAACATGCAGGTGCAGCAAGCAATTAGGAAGGCTATTGGTATGTTAGCCTTTATCACAAGAGGATTTGAGTACAGGAATAGTGAATTCTTGCTTCAATTGGAAAGAACCTTGCTTAGACCGCACTTGGAGTACTGTGTGCAGTTTTGGTCTCCTTACCTTAGGAAGGATATTATTGCCACAGAGGGAGTGCAACAAAGGTTAATCAGACTTGTTCCTGGGATGGTGCGAATGTCCTATGAAGAGAGATTGGGGAAACGGGCTGTATTCTCTGGAGTTTCAAAGAATGAGAGGTGATCCCATTGAAACCCACAAAATACTTAAAGGACAGTCAGGGTAGATGCAGCTAAGATGTTTCTCCTGGTTGGGGAGTCGAAAACCAGAGGGTGCAATTTCAAAATAAGGATGAAACCACTTAGGACAGAGATGAGGAGAAATGTTGTTACTCAGAAGGTTGTGAATCTTTGGAATTCTTTACCCCAGAGGGCTATGGAAGCTCAGTCATTGAGTATGTTTAAAGCAGAGATTGACAGATTTCTAAATACAAATGACATAAGGGAATATGAGGAAAGTGTGGGGAAATAGGCATTGAAGTGGATGATCAGCCATGATCATATTGAATGGTGGGGCAGGCTCGATGGGCTGAATGGCCGACTCCTGCTCCTATGTTCCTATGTTCCTAACTCCACATGATCGGTGAGGCACAGCTTCAGGCCGACTTGGTGGGTGGTGCAAACAGATATCACTGCTTCTGGTCTTCACCAGAACAGAGAGTGAGATGTAACATTGATCATCAAACAGACTGTGAGAGAATACAACAGAATAAAACACATGGAGAGACACTGTGGAATAACAAATAGATTTGATTGGAATGTTGAATTTTGATTGGAATAGATAAAACAGCAGATTAAATTGGGAGTCTCATCATTATATTGATCTGGGACAGAAAAGAGAAACTGGTGGGAAGAAGGAAGAAAAGAAAGGATGGAACTGTTCAGTTTTTCTGAGTTTTTTCACCCACCCATCAAAGCTGGATTTTAAAAAAAGATGCAAATAACGAAGAATTTCACCAAAAAGGGAGATTAAATGCTGCCGAAACCTTGGATCGAATGATGCCCCAACAGATCACCTGTTTAACTGTCTCCTCACTGGGGGATTTCAATCAGTGAGTAATATTATTCTCTACCTTTTTTTTTGTTAAATGAACCCAGAACTGTCACTTGGAGTTAATATCTGTGTTTCCACTCCTGAATAACAAAAGTGTGAATTTCTCAATATTTTTTGGACACATTTCCTGCTGGAAGAACTAAGAACTCTTTTCTAATTTACACAATACTATGTACACACTCATCAAGCCTCCGAAGCTAGCATCCTTGGTGCTGCTCTCTCTTCCAAACCTCATCTCATGTGACTGTTACATCATCACTCTGACAGTGGGAGGGGTTGATCCCACTGTCTTCAGCATTAACCCTTTACATCCTTATACTACACTGTCTGTTCAAACAAATTGGGTGGAGGGAACCTCTTTCATTTATTGAAACACCAACAGCTGCCAGTTGAAAATCAACTCAACCCATCAGGGAGAGAGAGAAAGAGTGAGAGACTGTCAGAGAACTTCCTGCATCCAGTCCTGACCCTGTCACACTCAGCAGATGCTCACCCAGACCCCACTCTCATCAACACTGAATACTGTTACCGAGACCCTTCAAATACTGTTTATAAAAAGGTAGAACAGGTCAAAGTTCACACAGCTGTATTGAATAGAACAAAGTTTAATATTTTCTCACCGTCTGTCGGTAACCACATGAGACATAGGTTTTCTTATTTGCTTCCTTTGATTTTTCTTGTTCCTGACTGACAAATATTCCAAACCTCGGATCAACCCTCCCACTTGCGTCATGTCCCAGTCACGGTTGAAAGCAACACATAACGACACAAACACACTGAAACATACAACGCAGTCACACTTTCCTTCAGTGAGATTAATGTCGAGCTGTTTTCCAGGTTGAATGTAACTGTGAACAAACTTCTATCAAAGAAGTTGCCTTTGGCGTATCAGCACTGAATTTCTGTGCAAGGAGGAACAGCCATTCCAAACTCACATCCTTCACAAAGGCTGTTTTCTCCTGTGACTGAAATTCATCATGTAATTTGAATTCGAAGTCAAATTTCACAAGACAGAAATGTAAATGAAAGATAAGGAAGCTTCTAAAGCACACTGCAAATGTGCAATAAGACTCTGCTGGGAGTTGAACCCAGGATCTCCTATTTACTAGACAGGTGCTGTAACCAACTAAGCTACAGAGCCAGATTGAAAAGGCTTGGGCAGTTGAAATCAGAGAAGGGCACTATTTATTCTCATCCCACTTCTCCACTGGTCACAACATATTTTAACTTTTCCCACTTCCTGATACAGTCGATCATATACTGTATTTTTCCCAGAACTGAGAATGAATGTTTTGGAAGTAAATACATAATTCAATTTTTTCCAAAAGTTTACAGAATACAACATGTGAGTAATATTCCCCATTGCTTTCTCAGCACTGATGGATTGTGAAGCGGGAGACAGCCAGAAGTCCCACTGAGCCGCACTGACCCTGTGCTGAGAAGGAAATGAGATAAAGTTCAATCTTTCACAGTGAGATGCTGCAGAGAGATAAGAGTCCCGAATCAAAGTGAGACTTTCTCATACTGTTGTTGAATTTCACGTCAAACAATCCTTGTACTCTCTGCTAATGAAGCCTAAAAAAAGGGAAAAACAGAATGGCACTCAAACTCACAACCCTGAGATTAAAAGTCTCATGTTCGACTGACTGAACTGTCACTTCTACTCGGTCTCTTATTGGATGGATGCAACTGTATGCTCCAACGCTGGGGCAGCTTTCAAATCCTCCCATGGATCCACATGTCAGACTGAGTTCCATGTTGTAGACTCAAGCAAAGGAAATTTGCTCACTTCCAAAACTATCAGTGAGTTGAAGCTTATTACGATCAACATCATCAGAGGTCAGAACTACCTGGTGAAAGAAAACACCCTGAAGAAGGATCCACAATTATTCAAACAAATCGACAAAGTGAAAAACAAAAAAATCGATGAGTTAATCCAAGACAAACAACAGAAACACAGAAGAATTCCATTCCATACCAGAACCCAGTCCTGTTGTTTTTGGATCCAGCTCTCAGTTACTGCTTCACCTTCATACACACACTTGGCAATCTGTACATTTAGTTCATTTCAATTTTGTCAACAGGCTCTTTGAATCCAGTTCTCTGGTCCTCAAACAGGCTCCGTGTGAAAGTCAACTCCGCTTTTTGTAAGGCTGCAACCAATCGATGACCTTCAACTAAAAATGCAAATGAAGTAGGAGTCATGCAGGATTAGAAACTAGGATCTCTCACATGCTATCCAATTACACATCGAAAATGAAAACCATACCCCTGGACCAACAAGACACTATAAAGAGCCTTATTTTTAGCACTCTTTAGAACTGTGTCATTAAGTATATATTGCCTCTCCCTATCCCTTCTGCGAAAGTCTATCACCTCACACTAGTCACTATTAAATTCTATCTGCCACCTGTCTGCCCATTCTGCTAGCCTATCACTGTCCTGTTGCAGGCAGTTCATTTCATCCTCACTATTTACCACTCCTCCAGGTTTGGTGTTATCAGCATATTTTGAGATTCTACTCTATTTTCCAAGATCCTAGTCATTTACATATAGCAGAAAAAGCAGTGGTTCTCGCAGTGACCATTGGAGAACACCCACTGTCGAACATCCTCCAGTCTGACAAAGAACCGTTTACTATGATTCGCTATTTTCTGTCCTTAAGGCAATTTTCTATCCAAATGGACAGGGAGTCTCCTATTGCATGAACCTCACTTTTGTTAACCACCCTTTTATGTGGTACCTTAGAACAGTACAGCACAGTACAGGCCCTTCGGCCCACGATGTTGTGCCGACTCTTTAACCTACTCTAAGATCAAACTACCTACATGCCCTTCATTCTACTATCTTCCATGTACCTATCCAAGAGTCGCTTAAATGCCCCTAATGTATCTGCTTCTTCTACCACCGCTGGCAATGCATTCCACGCACCCACCACTCTCTGTGTAAAGAACCTACCTCTGACATGTCCCCTAAACCTTCCGCCAATCACCTTAAAATTATGCCCCCTGGTGATAGCCCTTTCCGCCCTGCGAAAAAGTCTCTGGCTATCCACTCTATCTATGCCTCTCATCAAGTGGTACACCTCTATCAAGTCACCTCTCATCCTTCTTCGCTTCAATGAGAAAAGCCCGAGCTCCCTCAACCTTTCTTCATAAGACATGCCCTCCAGTCCAGGCAGCATCCTGGTAAATCTCCTCTGCACCCTCTCTAAAGCTTCCACATCCTTCCTATAATGAGGCGACCAGAACTGAACACAATATTCCAAGTGTAGTCTAACCAGGGCTTTATAGAGCTGCAGCATAGCCTCGCGGCTCTTAAACTCAATCCCCTTCTCATCCATTCTTAATCCATCCATCCATCCTTTCTTAAAATCCATATCAACAACATTCGCTGCATCATCTTCCTGTTAGTTCATCAAAAAATGCAGTTAGTCAAGCATGAACTCCCATTTATAAATCCATGCTCACTCTCCTCAATTAACTCAAATCTCTCCAAGTGACTGTTGATTTTTTTCCCTAATTATTGTTCCTAAAACCTTACTCACCACTGCTGTTAATCTAACTGGCCTGTAGTTACCTGGATTGTCCTTACACCCTTTGTTGAAATAGCAAGTCACATTTGCCACTGTTCAATCCCCTGGCACCTCCACAGTGCTTGTTGGGAGGGTGTTCCTGGTTTTTGACCCTGCAACAGTGAAGGAATGGCGGTATAGTGCCAAGTCAGGATGGTGTGTGACTTGGAGGGGAACTTGAAGGTGGTAATGTTCCCATGCGTCTGCTGCCTTTATCCTTCTAGGTGGTAGTGTTTGTGGGTTGGAAGGTGCTGTTGAAGGAGGCTTGGCAAGTTGCTGCAGTTCATCTTGTAAATGTTACACACTGCTGCCACTCTGCACTGTTGCTAGAGGGAATGAATGTTTAAGGTGGTGGATGGGGTGCCAATCAAGTGGGCTGCTTTGACCTGATGGTGTCAATCTCTTGAGTGTTGTTGGAGCTGCACTCATCCAGGCATGAGTATTCCATCACATTTCTGACTTGTGCCTTGTAGGTAGTGGGCAGTCTTTGGCGAGTCAAGAGATGAGTTAGTCGCCACAGAGTTCCCAGCCTCATGACCCGCTCTTGTAGTTGTAGCTGTAGTTGTAGTAGTAATAGGCAATCGTCCGTCTCAGAAGACGATGGGCTACGCCCGGGGTGTACGTCACTTCTGTATTAAGCATCGTTTGTTGTGGCTGTCGAGGACGACTCGTGAGTGACAATCCCTTCCACAGCTGGTACAGATGAATATCATTGGCCCGAGGTCGACTGATAATTTTTCCTTCCTCTGAGCTCTCTTTGCCCCCAACTGGTCATTTCTTTTGTCCTCTGCTTTTCCCATGGTCTTCCTGAATGCCTTTCTCCAGGAATTCCAGTCAGCAGGAAGGACTTCCCATGCATCGACTCCAATCTCAGTCTGCTTGAGATCTCACTTGCAGATGTCCTTGTATCATAGACGTGGGTGACCTGTTGGTCTCGTGCTGATAGCAAGCTCACCAAAGAGTGTGTCTTTGGCAAAGCGACCGTCATCCATTCAGCACACATGACCCAGTCAACAGAGTCACCGCTGACTCAAGAGGGCAAACATGCTGCAGATCCCTGCACGCTGGTGTACTTCTGCATTCGGCACTCTGTCCTGCCAGGAGATGCCCAATATTCATCTGAGACAGCGGAGGTGGAAGCTGTTCAGCTGCTTTTCTTGAATTGCATAAGTTGTTGATGCTTCTCTCCTATAAAGGAGGGTGCTGAGAACACAAGCCTGGTACACGCAGAGCTTTATATTTTCGATCAGTTTGCTGTCGGTTCACACTCGTCTTCTCAACTTTGACATGACAGCTGCAGCATTGACAATCCTGGTGCTGATTTCAGCATCAAGGGACAGATTGCTGGTGATTGTTGATCCAAGGTATGTGAAGCTGTTGACAACCTCCAAAGTGAGGCTGTCGATGTTGATGGAAGGTGGAGTCTCTACGTCCTGGCCCATAACTTTGATCTTCTTGATGCTGATCATCAGTCCAAACTCCTTGCAGGCCAGGGATAAGCGATCTACAAGCTGGTGCAAGTGAACTTCATTATGGGATTTCAGCACAGCGTCATCAGCAAACAGCAACTCACGGACTAGGAATTTACCCACTTTGGTCATGGCGCACAGTCTTGCCAAGTTGAACAGCTTGTCGTCAGCTCTGGTATGCAGGTGGACATCCCCCATCTGAGTCACTGAAAGTGTAAAATAGCAGAATGGAGAAGAGTATGCTAATTGTAAAGATGTGAGCTGTGAGGAGCTTACAACCTGCTTTACTCCACTGCTGATCTTGAAAGTGTCTGATGTTGCTCCTTTGTAACTGACGGAACTGTGCATGTTTCGTGGAAAGAAATGACGCCCAAGAGTTCAGGAGGGCAGCCTAGTTTCCACAGCAGTTTGAAGAGTCCGTCTCTGCTGACAAGATCGAAGGCCTTGGTGATGTCGATAAAGACAATGTAGTGTGGTCTGTACTGTTCACAGTACTTCTCCTGTAACTGCCGACGTGAGAAAATCATGTCGACTGTCGATCTACCAGCTCTGAAGCTGCACTGAGACTCAGGATAGATGTGTGATGCCAGGGTCTTCAATCTGGTCAGAGCAATGTGAGCAAAGACCTTCCCCACAATACTTAGCAAGCAGATGCCTCGGTAATTTCTGCAGTCACTGCGCTTTCCCCCTTATTTTTGGACAAGGTGACAATATTTGCATCACGTATGTTTTGAGGTGCAGATCTTTCCTTCCAACAGAGACACAGAAGTTCATGGAGATGCTGCAGCAGAGCCGCTTTTCCACTTTTGATGATTCCAGGTGGAATAACATCATTTCCCGGGGCTTTACTACTGGCAAGACGGTCAATGGCCTTGTTGAGCTCCACTATGGAGGGCTCACTGTCCAGTTCCTCCATGACAGGGAAGTCTGGAATGGCGCTGAGAGCTACTTCAATGACAATGTTCTCCGTTATGTAGAGTTCAAGGTAATGCTCCACTCACCTTTCCATCTGCTTGTTAGGTTCAGTGATGATCACCCCTCTCTTTGTCTTCAAAGGTGCTGATTTAGTTACTGCTGGTCCCATTGCTTTCTTAATTCCTTCATACATCCCTCCAGCATCCCCGGATTCAGCAGCAGATTGTATGCTGTTGCAGAGTTTTAACCAGTATTGATTAACCAGCAGTGCCGAGCAGTTTTTTTTTTAATTTATAAAATATACTTTATTCATAAAAATCTGTAAAAAATACATTACTAAAGAGTTTCAAACAGCACCAAGTCAAAAAATGCAAACAGCACAAGGGAGATCAGTTTCCTTCAATACAATCATGAGTTGCCTCACAACCCTTCCATTTCATTTGTCATGCCATGGACATTTTTACATTTTACAGCAAATGAAAATTTTCCCAATACAGTTCGAGGGGTTTCTGATGGATCCAGCCCCTCAGTTCAACTTGGTGGGGGGACCATACACTGTGGTCTTTCCCCATTGAGCCTTTGCTGCGGCTGCCCCAAGCTGTCGTGCGTCCCTCAGCACGTAGTCCTGGACCTTGGAATGTGCCAGTCTGCAGCATTCGATCATGGACAACTCTTTGCTCTGGAAGACCAGCAAGTTTCGGGCAGACCAAAGAGCATCTTTCACCGAATTGATAGTCCTCCAGCAGCAGTTGATGTTTGTCTCGGTGTGCGTCCCTGGGAACAACCCACAGAGCACAGACTTCTGTGTTACAGAGCTGATTGGGATGAACCTCAACAAAAACCACTGCATCTCTTTCCACACCTGCTTTGCAAAGACACATTCCAGAAGGAGGTGGGCCGAGCAGTCTGCAGAGACCTGTTTCTGGAAGCTCTGAGAGCATCGAGATTTTGTTTGCTCGGGACTGGTTTGTAGTTCATGAGGACTCTCCTCTTAGTTGCAATAACTGACTCTATTTCAGTCCAATAAGCCTCAAACCAGTCAGCATTCCTCCCATCTCTTTTTCCATACACAGTGAGTGCATGGTTGTTTGAAAGAGCCTGATCAAGGATGTTGAGGAACTCCTGGGTCCTTTCTGGATCAGTGGTTCGGCGAGTGTTGATCTGAGGACGACCTTTCTTCATGGATGGGTGAAGCTTCCTTGTCTGACGCCTGACCTTGTTACACACCAGGGAGTGATCAGTGTCACAGTCAGCACTGTGATAGCTGCGAGTGATGAGGACACTGCTGAGGGTGGTAGGTCTGGTGATGATAAGGTCTAGCTGGTGCCAGTGGCGTGATCTCAGATGTCTCCAGGACACCCTGTGGCACAGCTTGACCTGGAAGTAGCTGTTCATCACACAGAATCCATGCTGACAGCATAGCTCCAGCAACCTCTGTCCATTTTTGTTCATCTTGCCAAGCCCCTGTTGCCCTATGCTCGTTGGCCAAGCTGTAGTCAGTACCCAAGCTTGTGTTGAAGTCTCCCAGAAGGTACAAACCCTCGGTGCTGGAAATTCTACTGATGGCAGTATCAAGTGTCACATAGAATTGATCCTTGACATCTAGGGTGGAGGTGAGTGTCGGGACATAGGTGCACATGAGATTAACTGGGCCCGCGCTTGTTGACAAGTGAAGAGTAGGAAGTGTCTCTGAGCCAACTGTGGGGGGGGTGGGGGGGGGGGCGTCACTCATCGCAAGAAGCATGTTTTTTACTGTGAAACCCACTCCAGGCTCACGAGTTGCCTCTTGGGCATTCCCCTTGCCAGAAGAAGGTGTAGTGTTTCTCTTTGAGGGATCCACTTTGAACGAGTCTAGTTTCCTGCAGAACAGCAATGTCCACATTGAGTCTTGTGAGTTCTTTGTACTTCACAGCTGTCTTGTGTGTGTCATCAACCTGCAGAAGGTTGTCGGTAAGACCAGGACACATGGTCCTTAGATTCCAGCTTGTGATGCGAAGGACTGGTGTCTTCTTTGTTAAGTTCGTCTGGCCTGGTGCACAGATTATCGATCCACCTGTTGAGAGATGACTCTCTGAGCTCCAAGCACCCATTGAAGCAAGCAGGTTGTGGCAGGATAGCAACTAACTGACTGGGGTTACCCAGCTTGGAGTAGGTGGTAGTTATCCAATGAGATCTGATGTTCTCTACCACTGTCGGAAGTAACCCCTGGTGCTCATACTCTACACCAATTGAATGAGAGCTTATAATCGGTAACTGTTTCTTCCCATGTTGTGTTAATGTTTAACCACAAAGTTGGAGTGTCCTCTCATGGGCAAATAGTATGGAGACCCTGAACATCAGGACCCCCTCTCAGCATTGCTAGTATTGTCCAAAGGAAAGGGAAAATCCAGTACTGTTTGGTAACAGCTCTGCAACAGGAGTTGCTGGAAAACTGCCTGATAAGTAACAGGTAACCGCCTACGGGACTCCACTCCGGAATTACTGCCCAGGTTTTCTCCCTAAGCCTTCTTCTCTCTCAAGACACCCACAGGGAAGTGAGACTTTTTGCCCGTAGATGGGGCTCTGTTTCTTGGCATCAGGATGGAACCACACACCAGTGGGCCTGCATGACATGCACAAGGATATCACACACTGCCCCATCCCTGTGACAGCTCAGAGAGATACCCTGATGATAATACACCCCACAGGAACATCACAAACAGCCCCCTCCCTAGGACAGCTCAGAGTCAGACACTGCACACACTGCAACAACAGTGACATTACTGTATTGGTCCCTCCATTCTGAAAAACAAGCATTCACCCTACTTTATGCTTTCTGTCCCTCAGCCAATTTTGTATCCACGCTGCCACTGTCCCTTTAATCCCATCTGCTCGAATTTTGTTAACAAGTCTATTTTATGGTACTTTTTAAAACACAATTTTGAAGTCCAGACACACACCATCAACCTCACCACCCTGGTCAACTCTGTGTGAAACTTCATCAAAGAAATTAATTAATTATTTCAGACACAATCTTCTGTTAACCAAACTGTACTGGCTGTCATTTATTAGCCCATGTTCTACCAAGTGACAATTAATTTCCTCCTGGATAATTGCCTCTAAAAGTTTCCCTACCACCGACATTAGAGAAACTGGTCTGCAGTTCCTGGGTTTATCTCTCTTTTTAAACAGGGCTGTAAAATTAGCAATCCTTGCAGACTTATCTTTCAGTTCTGGAAAGTCTATTGTGGACAATCACTTTGGGCATGACTTTAACCAATAAGGCAACAGGATAATTGTTTAATAAGTCCAGAACTTGTATTGAGAGAAAAATAGTACTTAATAATTGAAAGTAAAATTATACTTAACAAACTTGGGGAATATACCTTTGCAGCTCTAGCAGGTGTGCGTACTGGTCGAGCTTGGTCTCAGAGTGTCACGGTCCTCTTTGTCCAGTCTAGATCCCTCATCAGGTGGAGAACCTGGTTGATGATCTGAGCCTTTACCCCTGAGAGCTTCTAGTGTTCCTGCACACTGAAACCTTACAAGATCCCTACTTTTAACCCCTGGATGGCCATCACACCACCTTGTAAAATAATAATTGCTCCTATCTGTTGCTAGGTACATTTAATTAGTTCTTAATGACGTCTTCCACGAACAGTCACCTATCCTCGGCATCTCAGACATGAGTACAATGGAGTGGTTTCACACTGTCTCCCAATCTGATCTGAAACAAGTTTCCTATTCATTAAATCGAGACTCTTGAAGGTCACGATGTACCAGACCATGGGTTTTATCAGGGGTCCTAGAAAAGTCCATTGTTTGAATACATTTAGCTGAAACTGCCCTTTCCCACAAAGACACAGAAACTCACAGTAATTAGATTGAACAAACTTTAAATGAAAACCCATTCTCTCTAAAATGTTTATTGATTCATTAATTATAACTCAATCAAGGTTCATTACTTTTACAATCATCTGTTTCAGGATGGGTAGCTACTCATTAATTATACAGGATATAAACATTAGTACTGAACACAACATGGTTCCTTTGGTCATGTGTTAATTATAAAATGGCTTTCGTAACGTTGTTAGTTTTGACAATGGATACATTATAAAAATGGTCAAGTTAAACTAAGATCGAGCTACCCAATCTTACCTCCATCCTCCAGTCCTCTGGCATCATTCGCATATTCGAGGAGGATAGAAAGATTGTGGTTCGTGTCTCCGCTATTTCCACCCTTACTTCCCTCAGCAACCCAGGATGCAGCCTATCCAGACCGGGTGACCTTTCTACTGTGAGCACTGCTAACCTTGTTATTGTCTCCTCTTTATCTATTTTCATCCCCTCCAAATTCTCCACTTCCTCCTCCTTTACTGTGACATTTGCAGCATCCGTTTGTTTTGTGATGACAGACGAAATGTACTTAATTGGTACCTCAGCCACACCCTCTGCCTCCACAGGATCTCCTAATTGACCCACCCTTTCATTGACTGTCCATATGTTTGGTAAAAGACTTCAGTGTTCCCAGTTATGTGACCTGCTAATCTTTTCTCATACATCTTGCTGATCTCTTTGACTTTTTCAGCTCTCCTCTGTACTTTCTGTATTCTGCTTGTTTCTCTACTGCATATGAGTCCTCACATGATTTTTCAGTGAATGGTTTTTGAACTATTTTGTAAAAGGATTTAGTTTTGTAAATTTCTCCCTAGCTCCCCTCATGGTCAGGCAGAAAGTTTAACTGCTGTGTTTTCAAACAGCAACAGCTTTATTTGAAAAGACATTATGACAGGATTCCGGGTCTTAATCCAGTCACAAATCTGGTTCTGATGTCTTGTGGCTCCAGCTGTCACATGGCCTGTCAGAGGATGACCTCATAATTGACCCAGTCATGGAGCTGTGGGTTGATGTTTAAATTGTTTCAATAAATTTTCCAGAAGGACAATCAAAATGAATCGATATATAAAAGGTAGATTTTGTGAATTTGTGCTCCCAGTGGAAATTCCTGCAGAGTCTGCTGGTTTTCATATCCCCAATTCCCCACAGGAAGCTCTGTGCTCGGAGTCTGTATTCACTACATCAACATTATACAGAATCATTTCATGGGAGACCCCAGTGTGAATTGTAGGCAGGTGGGTCAGTTTTAACTTTCAAAGTAACACAGAAGCAAAATACTGCAGATACTGGAAATCTGAAATAAAAACAGAAAATGATGGAAATACTCAGCAGGTCTGGCAGCATCTGTGGAGAGAGAAACAGAGTTAACGTTTCAGATCTGTGACCTTTTATCAGAACTGAGCTGAAATTGTCTGAGTGACTGAGATTGTGGAATCAATTTCAGGGTCAAAGACATTGTATTTGGTAAGGATAGGAAGATGGAGATTATTAAGTATAGTGCAAAATTATAGATGCTTTTACATTATTTTGATCAAAATTGATTTAAACTTTGTGCTCATGAATCCTATCTTTTGATCACAATGACACTGATAACAATGGAAAAAGCAAGACTTGCATTTCACGACTTTTCAAGTGTAGTCACTCATCAGTACAATAGAGTACTCTGCAATAAAGATGTTTAAGAGTCCCACCACACAACTGCCAGACGATGACCATCCCAAACAAGAGAGAATCTAACCATCTCCCTTTGACATTCAATGGCATTACCATCGCTGAATCCCCCACTATCAACAACCTGGGGGTGAGCATTGAGCAGAAACTGAACTGCAGTAGCCATATAAATATTATGGCTACAAGAGCAGGTCAGAGACTAGGAATCCTGCGGCAAGTAACTCACCTCCTGACTCCCCAAAGCCTGTCCACAAGTCAGGAATGTGATGGAATACTCTCCACTTGTCTGGCTGGGTGCAGCTCCAACAATACTCAAGAAACTCAACAGGACAAAGCAGCCCGCTTGATTGGCACCCCATTTACAACTTTCATGCCCTCCATCACTGGCACACAGTGGCAGCAGTGTGTACCATCCACAAGATGCACTGCAGCAATGTGCCAAGGCTCCTTCGACAGCACCTTCCAAACCCGTGTCCTTTATCACCAAAAGGACAAGGGCAGCAGATGCATGGGAACACCACAACCTGCAAGTTCCCCTCCAAGCCACACACCATCCTGAATTATAACTGTATCACCGTTCCTTCACTGTTGCTGGGTCAAAATCCTGGAACTCTCTTCATAACAGCAGTACATGGACTACAGTGGTTCAAGAAGGCAGCTCAGCACCACCTTCTCAAGGCAATTAGGGATGGATAATAAATGCTGGCCCAGCCAGCGACACCCACCTCCCATGAATGAATTAAAAAATGATAATATCCTGTAATCCTCCAAAGTAGAAAATACAGATGGAAATGAAAAATAATAAAACACAGTGAGCATGGATTTCACAAAGAAAGACTTGATTAACCTTATCTTTGAAAAATCAACAGCAAGAGTAATATAGCAGATGTAGAAGAGTTTAAGTTAATAAAGCCTCATCCATTTATGTGCTTGAACCATCAAATTGTGGGTGAATAAACAAACACACTAACTGACAGAGCTGCATGTTGTGCTTTCGAAATTACCCTAAAGTAGGGTGTTAATGAGTTAAAGCTTCAGGTTGCTGCAACCAGAATAGCCATTGTCCACTATCAGTTTTACTGTAATAAATAAAGGGTGGAACATTCATTGTGAATCTATAGAAACAGTCTGGTCCTGCACACTGCAGACACATCCACGTCATCACCAACCAGCTCTCCTATAATTGGTGCAGTTATTTGACTTTGCCCCATTAGCTCCATGGAATTACTTTCAAAAGATTTTAAATTACAAGCAGTTTTGTTAATGTTCAGCCTTTGAGAAGAAATCATTCCCTGGCCACAGTGGAGACAGCATTGAATATAAAACAGTAGACTACCAGGTAACACAGTGAAAGCTGATCAGCTCATCTATAATTACTTACTTTTCTTACTTTTGCTCTTGCTATTCAGTTTTTCATCATTTTCAGCTCCTGACTGTGGATATTATTGTGATTAAATGTGAAAAGATGCACTGTGTCTCAGCCCCGGTATATTGGCTCTTTCTCTGTACAGTGCTGTATACACTCAGATACTGACAGTGTCTCTCCCTCCCTCAACTTTCCAGCCCTGACGGTGCAGAAAGCGCTGCTCAAAGTTACACATTCTGACTGTTTACAGTTGATTAGTGAGAGATTATTAACGTATCCTCCTGCAGCGCTGCCTCGGTTAATAACAGCAGATCTAAGTCACATTTCAGATACAGAAACAGACGCATCAATTATTCACTCTTTCCCAGAGTGTGTGAGGCCGGGACAAGCAGCAACATTCCAGCCCCACGCTCTGCAATTACCCAGCACCAGCGGAAAGCAGTGAATACAGATTCAATCAGTGGGTTAATGTCCATTACAGGGATGCAAGATTCCACAGCCCAGGACAAACATCCCCATACACCGAGAACAAGCTCAGGAAAACCCGGGGGAGTTAATATCCCAATCACTGAGCATTCCAGTAACATTGAACAAGTTCTTGAACTGAGTGAACCTTTCAAAGTACAGAAGTGATGACAAGGTCAAAAAGGTCTGAACAGTTGAGGTGACTGAGCGGTTTCAGCTTCTCTGTTCAGGTTGCAGCTTTCACTGGAGGCATGTGTTTAAATCCCACTTCTGACAACTTGATTTTCAGTTACTTTGCAGAGCTTCCTTGAAGGTTTGAGGTAGAGTAAATACAGAGGAACTGTTTCTAACTGCTGAAAGGTCAATAACCGAAGGTTACAGATTTAAAGTGACTCACAAAACCAGAAGGAACTTGAGGAAAAATTCCTTTCTGCAACGTGTGGTTAGGATTTCAGTGATGTGGATAGATTGGAGAAGCTGGGGTTGTTCTCCTTAGAGAGGAGATTTGATAGAGGTGTTCACAATCATGAGGGGTCGTGACAGACCCGATAGAGAGAAACTGTTGGTAGAAGGATTGAGACTCAGGTAAAAGCTGTGGCTCAGTTGGTCACACTCACCTCGAAATCACAAGCTTCTGGGTTCAGATTTCACAGCTGACACTGCAGTGCAGCACTGAGGGTGTTGAAGGTGCTGCCTTTCAGGTGTGATGTTAAACCAAGACCTGGTCTGCATGTTTGGGTGAATGTAAAAGATCCCATGCTCCAATTTCAAACAAGTGAAGAGCAATTCTCCCTGGTGTTGTGATCAATATTTGCCCCTCAATCAGATCAGTTGGTCATTATCACATTGCTGTTTGTGGGTATTAGCTGCTGCATTTCTGACATTACAACAGTGATTACACTTCAAAAGTATTTCATTGTTTACAAAGTGCTTTGATATGTCCAGTAGTCTTGAAAGGTGCTATATAAATGCAAGTCTTTTCTTTCTTTATCACAACACATTGCAGTGTAAAAAATGGCTCTTCATGTCACCTCTGGTTCTTCTGCCAATCACCTGATATCTGTGTCCTCTGCTTACTGACCCTTTTACCACTGCAAACAGTTTCTCCTTATTTAAACTATTGAAAACCTCCATGATTTTGAACAAATGTGTCAAATCTCTTCTGAATTTTCTCTGCTGCAAGGAGAACAACCCCAGCTTCTCCAATCTCTCCACATAACTGAAATCCCTCACCCTGCTACCATTGTGGTAAATCTCTTTTTTATTCTTTCCTGGGATGTGGGCACTGCTGACACAATGTGATTCCTGTCAACGGAGCGGCCCGCTGACATCATCGGAGAGCGCCAAGCTGCTCATAGGCGCAGCTACATCTTGCCAGGATTAAGTGGCACATGCACAGGATGATGTCATGGTTCAGCACCAACATCATCGCATATCCGCCCATGTTCCATCTTCGCACATTCACGCTGAAGTGTCATCGGGTATCCAGCCTCTCACTCAGCTGAAGGAAGCGGCTGAATGGGAGACTTTGAGGTTGGAGCTCTCCCCCCTCGGCCTTGAGGCTTCTTCTCCTCAGCTGCTCGCTCTCCACCTCGCTGCTCCCCTGGATGATTGTTCTCCGTTCGCGTCACCCAGCTCTCCTGCCACTCGCTCCCAGCCCCCCAACCCCCACTCCAGCCATTAGCTCTAGGCCGTGCCATTTCCCTCCTCTTGGCCACTCGTTCTTCACTCCTACGTCACACGTTATGAGAGGTATCGATAGTGTAGATAGCCAGAGTCTGTTTCCCATGGTAGGGGTGACTAAAACTAGAGGGCATAGATTTAAGCTAAGAGGGAGGAGGTTTAAAGGGGGTCAAAGGGGTAAATTTTTCACAGAAAGAATAGTGGGTATCTGGAATGAACTGCCTGGTGGAGGCAGGAACAGTAGTCACATTTAAGAGGCATCTGGACAGGTACTTGAATGAGCAAGGCATGGAGGGATATGGAATTAATGCAGGCAGGTCGGATTAGTATAGATAGGCATAATGTTCGGCATGGACGCGGTGGGCCGAAGGGCCTGGTTCTATGCTGTACGACTCTATGACTCTCTGTGACTCCTGTTAATTGTTTAATTATCCACCACCAGTCAGGTCTGGATGTGGCAGGACTGCAGAGCTTTGATCTGATCTGTTGATTGTGAGATTGCTTAGCTCTGTCTATTGCATGCTGCTTCCGCTATATGACATGCAAGTAATCCTGTGTTGCAGCTTCACCAGGTTGACACCGCATATTTAGGTCTGCTTGGTGCTGCTCCTGACATGCCCTCCTGCACACTTCATTGAACCACTCTTGCTCCCTTGGCTTGATGGTAATGGTAGAGTGAGGGATATGTCAGGCCAGGAGGGAACATATTGTGTTTAAATACAATTCTGCTGCTGCTGATGACCCACAGTGCCTCATGGATGCCCAGTTTTGAGCTGCCAGATCTGTTCATTTCTTCCCTCAGATATAATTGAAATAACAAAATTCTGAACAAATGCATGAACTAAATATAAAGGAGAGAGAAATAAATACTGACAAAATAGATGGCAGCATTTGGAAGGGAAAAAGATTTCAGTTTTATTATTGATGAGTGAGAGGAATTTCTCACACTTTGGGGCTTCTGTAAGTGGATTTACTGTATCAGAGTAGAAGTACTGTATCAGGCCTTGTTCGCTCAGTTGGTAGAGTATGAGACTTTTAATCTCAGGGTCTTGGATTTGATACCCTTGTTGCGTGGTTGTTCTTCCCTTTTTCAGTCTTCATCGGCAGAGAGTTCAAGGAGTCTTTGAAATTAAATTCAACAACATCATCAGATTTCAACGCCCCACCCCCGTCCCAGTGTAGTTGACAGGACCCACAACCTCTGCCCTCCCCCCTCCCCCCTCCCCCCCGTCCCAGTGTAGTTGACAGGACTCTCAACCTCTGCCTTCCCCCTTCCCCTCCCTCCCAGAACTGCGACAGGGTTCCCCTTGATCCAAGGTTGGCATATATTATCATTCAGGAGCAAGAAAAATCGAAAGGAACCTAACAAGAAAACCCAGTCTCCAGATGTGAGAATCTATAGATTTGCTTTGGGAAAGTGAATCAGAGCAGAATGAAGGGTGAACTGTCCGACTGCCCAGAAGAGATGAAGACACAGCTCAGTCAGCACGTTCCCCTGGTTTATGATGCTGGAACATTCCTCACACAGAAAATATTCAACCTGATGACAAACGTGCTTACAGCCGATAAGTTATTAAGATAATTTTTTTTTGAGCTACAACACAAACAGCTACTCGACAATGTGGAAAATTGCCCAGGTGTGCCCTGTCCATAAAAAAAAAGCAGGACAAATCCAATCTGACCAATTACCGCCCCATCAGTCTACTGTCAATCATCAGCACAGTGATGGAAGATGTCATCAACAGTGATATCAATCACCACGCATTTAGCAATAAACTGCTCATCGATGCTCAGTTTAGATTCCGCCACGGCCTCTCAGATCCAGGCAAACATTTGGAAGCTGGAGTATAATGTGGGAAAATGTGAGGTTATTCACTTTGGTAGTAAGAACAGATAAATTAAATATTATTTAAATTGCGAGAGACTACAGAATGCTGCGGTATGGAAGGATCTGGGTGTCTTCGTACGTGAATCACAAAAAGTTAGCATGCAGGTAGAGCAAATAATTAGGAAGGCAAATGGAATTTTACCCATTATTACAAAGGGGAATGGAGTATAAAAGGAGAGAAGTCTTGCTACAAATGTACAGGGTGTTGGTGAAACCACACCTGGAGTACTGTGAACAGTTTTGGTCTCCTTATTTAAGGAGGGATATACTTGCATTGGAGGCAATTCAGAGAAAGAGGTGGGCAACTGTCTCTTCCCCGCCACAGCCACCTCGAGGGCATTGAGCGGAGGGGGTGAGACTTCGGGCGTGCAGGAAGGATCTGATGGGGAGGGCTCTTCTCACCACCAGCCAAGTTTCATCTTGGTGCTTGTGTGAAAGTTATGGTGATGAGGCATTCCGCCAAATGACTTTGGAAGTTTGCTCGGGGAACCATCCGACTGGATCCACCACCTCCTTTTCCTGTAGGGCCTTGAGGACATTCCATGCAGACCACTACCTGAAGGATTGGTGGTCAAAGATGTTTTTCCACAGAAACTTTCCCACGAAGGATAGGTGGTACGGCACAGTCCAACTGGATGGAGCATTCCGCGGCAATGTGACCAGGCCCATCCTTCACAACGCTGGGGACAGATAGAACCTCAGCACGTAGTGACACTTGGAGATTGTGCACGTGGAATCTGCGCACAGCTTGATGCAGCTGCACACGAAGGTAGTCATCAGGATGAGGGCAACGTTGGGTACATTTTTCCCGCCCTTATCCAGGGGTTTGAAGATCGTGTCCCTCCAGACCTGGTCCATTTTGGAACCCCATATGAAGCGGAAAATGGCTCGGGTGATCGCCACAGCGCAGGAGTGGCGTATGGGCCAGAACTGCACCACGTACAGCAACGTGAGCGCCTCGCACCTGATCACCAGGTTCTTACCCACAATGGAGAGAGATCGCTGCTCCCACATGCTCAGCTTATGGTGTATCCTGGCTACTCGCTACTTCCAGGTTTTGGTGCATGCCCCGGCCCTTCCGAACCATATCCCCAGCAACTTCAGGTAGTCTGACCTGACGGCGAAGGGGACAAAGGATCGGTCAGCCCAGTTCCCAAAGAACATGGCATCGCACTTGCCGTGGTTAACTTTGGCTACCGAGGCGAGTTCGAACTGGTCGCAGATGCTGATCAGTCTGCGAACGGACAGCGGATCCGAGCAAAAGACGGCGACGTCATCCAGGTACAGGGAAGTTTTAACCTGAGTGACTCCACTGCCTCGGATTGTAACACCTCCCTTCTGCTTGCATCCTTCCTAATAGACTCAGCAAAGGGTTCAATACAGCAAACAAACAAGACAGAGGAGAGAGGACTGCCCTGTCTGTCTTTGCAAAGCAGGTGCAGAAAAAGATGCAGTGGTTTTTATCGCAGTTCATCCCAAGCAGCTGTGTAACACAGGAGTCTGTGCTCCACAGGCTGTTCTCAGGGATGCACACCGAGATAAACATAAACTGCTGCTGGAGGACTATCAATTCGGTGAAAGACACCCTTTGGTCTGCCCGAAACTTTCTGGTCTTCCAGCGCAAAGAGTTGTTCACGACCTAATGTTGCAGACTGGCACATTCCAAGGTCCAGGACTACGTGCTGAGGGACGCACTACAGCTTGGGGCAAAGGTTCACTGGGGAAGACCACTGTGTAAGGTACCCCCACGAAGGTGAACTGAGGGACTGGATCCATGGAAATCCCCTCGGGCTGTATCCAGAAAATATTTCTCCGCCTCCAGGCTCACTTCTTTTGACCAGGAGTCCTCCTCCCGACCAGCAGACCCATTCACCCACCTCCAGCATTCTCCCTCTACCTGGACCCCTCCCCTGGCCACTTACCCACTCTTGATCTCTTCATTGAAAACTGTCGGCTGGACATTTGTCATCTCAATTTCTCTGCCCCCCTCACTCACTCTAACCTGTCCCCCTCTGATCTTGATGCACTCCGTTCTCTCAGGTCTAACCCCGACATGGTCATCAAACCTGCAGACAAGGGTGGTGCTGTTGTTGTATGGCGTACCGACCTCTACCTTGCAGAGGTTCAGCGCCAACTCACAGACACCTCTTCCTACCTCCCTCTGGACCATGACCCCATCGGCGAATATCAAGCCACCATCCAAAGGACTGTCACTGACCTCATCTCCTCTGGAGATCTTCCCTCTACAGCTTCCAACCTCATAGTCCCGCAACCCCGGACAGCCCGCTTCCACCTCCTTCCCACAATCCACAAACGGGAATGTCCCGGCAGACCCATTGTGTCAGCTTGCTCCTGCCCCACTGAACTTATTTCTTCCCATCTTGACTCTATCTTTTCTCCGCTGGTCCAGTCTCTTCCCACCTACATCCGTGACTCTTCTGACGCCTTACGTCATTTTGACAATTTCCAGTTTCCTGGTCCCAACCTCCTCCTCTTTACTATGGACGTCCAATCCCTCTGCACCTCCATCCCCCACCAGGATGGTTTGAGGGCTCTCCGCTTCTTCGTGGAACAGAGGCCCAACCAGTCCCCATCCACCACCACCCTCCTCCGCCTGGCTGAACTTGTTCTCACATTGAACAACTTCTCCTTCAACTCCACGCACTTACTTCAAGTAAAAGGTGTCGCTATGGGTACCCGCATGGGTCCTAGTTATGCCTATCTTTTTGTGGGATATGTCGAGCATTCTTTGTTCCAGTCCTACTCAGGCCCCCTCCCCCAACTCTTTTTCCGGTATATTGATGACTGTATCGGTGCTGTTTCCTACTCCCGCCCCGAACTGGGAAACTTTATCAACTTTGCTTCCAATTTCCACTCTTCTCTCACCCTTACATGGTCCATCTCTGATACTTCCCTTCCCTTCCTCGACTTCTCTGTCTCCATCTCTGGGGATAGGTTGTCTACTAATATCCATTATAAGCCCACCGACTCCCACAGCTACCTCGACTACACTTCTTCACACCCTACCTCCTGTAAGGGCTCCATTCCATTCTCCCAGTTTCTCCGTCTTCGACGCATCTGCTCTGATGATGCTACCTTCCATGACGGTGCTTCTGGTATGACCTCCTTTTTCCTCAACGGAGGAATCCCCCCCCCCCTGTTGTTGACAGGGCCCTCAACCGTGTCTGGACCATTTCCCGTACCTCTGCCCTCAACCCTTCCCCTCCCTCCCAGAAACATGACAGGGTTCCCTTTGTCCTCACTTTCCACCCCATCAGCCTCCATATCCAAAGGATCATCCTCTGCCATTTCCGCCACCTCCAGCGTGATGCCACTACCAAACGCATCTTCCCCTCCCTTCCCCTGTCAGCATTCTGAAGGGATTGTTCCCTCCGCGACAACCTGGTCCACTCCTCCATTACCCCCACCATCTCGTCCCCATCCCATGGCACCTTCCCCTGCAATCGCAGGAGGTGTAATACCTGCCCATTTACCTCCTCTCTCCTCACTATCCCAGGCCCCAAATACTCCTTTCAGGTGAAGCAGCGATTTACTTGTACTTCTTTCGATGTAGTATACTGTATTCGCTGCTCACAATGTGGTCTCCTCTATGTTGGGGAGACCAAGCGCAGACTGGGTGACCGTTTTGCGGAACACCACCGCTCGGTCCGCAGGCAGGACCCTGAGCTTCCGGTTTCTTGCCTTTTCAACACTCCCCCCTGCTCTCATGCTCACATCTCTGTCCTGGGATTGCTGCAGTGTTCCAGTGAACATCAACGCAAGCTCGAGGAACAGCATCTCATCTTCCGATTAGGCACACTACAGCCTGCCGGACTGAACATGGAGTTCAATAATTTCAGAGCATGACAGCCCCCCATTTTACTTTCATTTTTAGTTGTTTTTTCTTTTTTCTTCTTTTTTGCTTTTTTACATTTTTTACAACCTTTTATATTGCATTTATTTCATTTCATCTTAGTTTATTCAGTTTGCTTACCCACTGTTTTTTTTCAGGTTTGCACTTGCTGCTGTTCAATATTCAGTCCGTTAACACCTATTCTGTACTAATGCTTTGTCTTTCAACACACCATTAACATATTGTTTGCCTTTGCTCCATGACCTTTTGGTCAGCTATGTGGCCTTGTCCAAGCTGCACCTTCTCCTTTGTTATCTCTTGCCCCACCCCCACCTCACTTGCTTATAACCTGTGACATTTTTAATATTTGTCAGTTCCGAAGAAGAGTCAGTGACCCGAAACGTTAACTCTGCTTCTCTTTCCACAGATGCTGCCAGACCTGCTGAGTGGTTCCAGTATTTCTTGTTTTTATTCCAGAAAATATTTGTTTGCTGCAAAAAGTACATGGCAGGTAAAATGAAATGGAAGGGTTGTGAGACAATTCATTCCTGTACTGAAGGAAACTGATCTCCTTTGCAATCTTTGTATTGTTGACTTGGTGCTGTTTTTGAACTGTTTTGTAATGTATCTTTTTATAGTTTTTTTAACGAATAAAGTATATGTTGGAAATTAAAAAAAAAGTTCAGAGAAGGTTCACTGGATTTATTCCTGTGATGAAGGGGTTGTCTTGTGAGGAGGATTGAGCAGGTTGGACCTATACTGATTGGAGTTTAGGAACATGAGAGGTGATCGTATTGAGACATATAAGATTCTGAAGGGTCTTGACAGGGTAGATGCTGAGAGGATGTTTCCCCTCGTGGTGGAATCTAGAACTAGGGGACACAGTTTCAGAATTAGGGATTTTCCATTTAAGAAGTAAATGAGGAGGAATTTCTTCTCTCAGACAGTCGTTCATCTTTGGATTTTTATCTACAAGGAAGTCAAGGGTTATGGGGGGCAGGCAAGAAAGTGGGGTTGATGCCATGATCAGATCATCCATGATCCTATTGAATGGCGGAGAAGGCTCGAGGGGACAAATGTCCTCTTCCTGCTACTATTTCTGTTCTTATGATCTCATTGCAGCTTGTTCCAAATAGAGACAAAAGAGTGGAATTCCAGAGGAGAGGTGAGAGTAATTACCCTTGAGTGAGTGTGGCATCAAGGATCCCTAGCAAAATTGAAATCAATGGGTATCAGGGGAAAACTGTCCACTTGTTGGAGTCTTACCTAGCACAAAGCAAGATGATTATGGTTGGTGGAGGCCGATCATCTCAATCCAGGACATTGCCTCAGGAGTTTCTCAGGGTAGTGTCCTAGGCTCAACCATCCTCAGCTGTTTTATTAATGAGTTTCCCCTCAACTTAAGTCAGAAGTGGGAATGTTAGGTGATGATTCACAACTCCTCAGATACTGAAGCAGTCCATGTCCGCAAGCAGCGAGACCTGAACAACATTCAGGCTTGAGCTGATAAGTGATAAGCGACTTGGTTGCCACAAAAGTGCCACGCAGTGAACATCTCCAATGAGAGAGAATCAAACCATCTACCTTTTAATACTCAGCAGCATTATCATCACTGAATCCCTCACCATCGACATCTTGGGGGTTACCATTGACCAGAAACTAAACTGGACCAGTCACATCTATGCTGCGGCTTTTAGCATAGGTCAGAAATTGGGAATTCTGCAGCAAGTATCTCACCTCCTGACATGCCAAAGCCTGTCCATTATCTACAAGGCACAACTCAGGAGTGTGATGGAATACTCTCCACTTTTCTGGACAGCTGCAGCTCCAACAACACATAAAGAGCTCAATACCACCCAGGACAAAGCAGTCCTCTTCATCGGTACCTCACCCAGCACTTTAAACATTCACTCCCTCCACCACCAGAGCACAGTGGCAGCAGTGTGTACCACCTACAAGATGCACTGCAGTAACTCGCTAAGTAACGTTCGACAGCACCATCCAAACCCGTGATCACTACCACCTCGAAGGACAAGGGCAGCAGATGCATGGGAACACCACCACCTGCAGGTTCACCTCCAAGTCACTCACCATCATGACTTGGAACTATATCACCATTTCTTCACTGTTGCTGGGTCAAAATCCTGGAACTCCCTCCACAATAGCACTGTGGGTGTTCCTACACCACATTGACTGCAGCAGTTCAAGAAGGCAGCTACCCACCACATTCTCAAGGGCAATTAGGGATGGACAATAAATGCTAGCCTTGCCAGCGATACTCACACCCAAGAATGAATAAAAAACAAATCATTCTCCACAGATTCCCCACAATCCAGGCTTGGACATTTACTTCAGGAGCACAGAGCTTTATATAACTACAACATGAGTTCCAATCTTCAGATTCCATTAGCCTTTCCCATTATTTTCTGCCAGTCCACTAGCTTTTAGTGATTCAGCACTCGGGTCTCTGCTTCTCCAGTTTCTAACATCTCACCCCTTATAAAAACACTCTGATCTATCTTTCGTAGGTCCGAGATGACCCCACATTTTAAACTCCATCTGCCAAAGCATTGCTCACTCACTTAATCTATCAAGAAGATTTGAAAATAAATTTCTTGCCAAAGGATAATGTTCTGCTTCTGCTCCCTTGCCATTTGCTTTTCCCATTAGTATTTCATTTGGTGCAAATCCAGAGAAAGTAAAGATGGAAGGCAGGAAGGAGGGGAAAATCTTGCTCCTTTTCGTGATCCCTATTTGATCTTCATTCCAGTCCAATTTGGGTGAAGAATTCCGATTGTCTGTCTCAATTTTAATAAAGGATAAACAATTCTGGAATCACCAGCGAGATATTGACAAGAACATGTTTCCAGGCCAACTTTCCACAAAAGCTCCCCCACAACAATGTACCAGACACTTCATGAACTAACGACAAAATTGGGATCCGAACCCACACATGCAAAGCAAAATGCATGAGCACGCCACCGTCTTAACCTCTCGACCACCTTGTCAGCTGTTTGGACAGTACAGATCCTGGCTGTGCAGCCAGATGTGCAATGATGGAAATGCAGCTTCTGTAAGTAAATGAAATTTCCATCACATCAGGTCATGGCTTTATTAATAGAGGCACAGAGTAAAAACATATAAGTTATGCTAAACCTTTATAGAATACTGGGAATGAATGGCCTCTTCCTACACCTCCACAGAAAGCTTCCATTCCAGGTTTACACACACTCATCAGGATCACTCTCCACAGATCCTGCCACTCCAGGCTCGGACACCCACTTCAGGATCACTCTCCACAGATTCTTCCCTCGAGGCTCAGACACCCTCTTCAGAATCACTCTCCATACATCCCGCCGCTCCACACACGGATATCTCCCTCAGGATCCGATCAAGGAATGTTGCTTGTCACTTATCAGCTCAAGCCTGAATGTTGTTCAGGTCTTGCTGCTTGCAGGCACAGACTGCTTCAGTATCTGAGGAGTTGTGAATCATCAGCGAACATTCCCACTTCTGACTTATGTTGAAGAGAAAGCCATCAATGAAACAGCTGAGAATGGTTGGGCCTCGGACACTGCCCTGAGAAACTAGGTATCCAGTCATGAATGGTGGTGGACAATTAAATAACGAACCAGATGAGGAGGGCCCAAAAACATTCCTATCCTCAATGTTGGTGGAGCCGAGCACGTCAGTGCAAAAGGTGAAGCTGGGGCATTTGAAACCATCTTCAGTCAGAAATTGCTCAGTGGATGATTCATCTCGGCCTCTTGAGGTCCCCAGCATCACAGCTTCCAGTTTTCAGCCAATTTGCTTCACTCCACATAATGGCAAGAAACAGCTGAAGGCACTCGATACAGCAAAGACTATGGGCCCGAACAACATTCCGGCTCTAGTACTGAAGACTTGTGCTCCAGAACTAGCTGCACCCTCAGCCAAGCTGTTCCAGTAGAGCTACAACACAGGCATCTACTTGACAATGTGGAAAATTGTCCAAGTGTGCCCTCTCCATAAAAAAAATGCAGGACAAATCCAATCTGACCAATTGCCACCCCATCAGTCGACTATCAATCATCAGCAAAGTGATGGAAGATGTCACCAACAGTGCTATCAAGCACCACACACTTAGCAATAATCTGATCATCGATGCTCAGTTTAGGTTCTGCCAGGGTCTCTCAGCTCAAGGAAATAATTTGGCAGATAGAGTAGAATGTGGGAAAATGTGAGGTTATCCACTATGGCAGGAAGAATAGAAAAGAAAAAGATTATTTAAATTGTGAGAGATTACAGAATGCTGCGGTGTAGAAGGATCTGGGTGTCCTCGTACATGAATCGCAAAACGTTACCATGCAGGTACAGCAAATAATTAGGAAGGCAAATGGAATGTTACCCTTTATTGCAAGGGGAATGGAGTATAAAAGTAGAGAAGTCTTGCTACAAATGTACATGGTGCTGATGAAACCACACACCTGGAGTACTGTGTACAGTTTTTGTCTCTTTATTTAAGGAGGGAGATACTTGCATTGGAGGCAGTTGAGAGAAGGTTCATTGGATTGATTCCTGTGATGAAGGTGTTGTCTTATGAGGAAAGCTGAGCAGGATGGACCGATACTCATTGGAGTTGAGAAAAATGAAAGGAGAACGTATTGAGACATATAAGATTCTGAGGGGGCTTGACAGGGTAGATGCTGAGAGGATGTTTCCCCTCGTGGTGGAATCTAGAACTAGGGGACACAGTTTCAGATTTAGGGGTTTTTCATTTAAGAAGGAATTTCTTCTCTCAGAGGGTCATTAATCTTTGGAATTCTTTACCGCAGAGAGCAGTGGAGGCTGGGTCATTGAATGTCTTCAAGATTTTTATCTACAAGATAGCCAAGGGTTATGTGGGCAGGCAAGAAAGTGGGGTTGAGGTCATGATCAGGTCAGCCATGATCCTATTGAATGGCGGAGCAAGCTCGAGCAGCTAAATGGCCTACTCCTGCTATTAGTTCTTCTGATCTTATGTTCGTATGATCACATTGCAGCTTGGTCCAAGTAGAGACGAAAGAGTGGAATTCCAGAGGAGAGGTGAGAGTGATTACCCTTGAGTGAGTGTGGCATCAAGAATCCCCAGCAAAATTGAAATCAATGGGAATCAGGGGGAAAACTCTCCACTTGTTGAAGTCATACCTCGCCCAAAACAAGATGTTGTGCTTCGTGGAGGCCAATCATCTCAGCCCAAGACATTGCCTCAGGAGTTTCTCAGGGTAGTGTCCGAGACCCAAACATCCCAGCTGTTTCATTGACGACTTTCTCTTCAACATAAGTCAGAAGTGGGAATATTAGATGATGACTCACAACTCTTCAGATACTGAAGCAGTCTGTGCCTGCAAGCAGCAAGACCTGAACAACATTCAGGCCTGAGCTGATAAGTGACAAGCAACCTTCTGGCCACACAAGTGCCAAGCAGTGAACATCTCCAATGAGAGAGAAAAAAAAATCTATCTTTTGATATTCAGAAGTATTATCATCGTTAAATCCCCCACCATCAACATCTTGACCAGAAACGTAACTGGACCAGTCACATCTATGCTGTGGCTATAAGCGCAGGTCAGAGATTACGAATTCTGCAGCGAGTATCTCACCTCCTGACACCCCAAATCCTGTCCACCATCTACAAGGCACAAGTCAGGAGTGTGATGGAATACATCCCACTCAACAACACTCAAGAAGCTCAACACCATCCAGGACAAAGCAGCGCACTTGATCGGCACCTCACCCACCACCTTGAACATTCACTCCCTCCACAACCAGTAAACAATGGCTGCAGTGTGTACCATCTCCATATGCACTGCAGCAACTCGCCAAGTATCCTTCAACAGCACCTTCCAAACTCGTGACCACTACCACCTCAAAGGACAAGGGCAGCAGATGCATGGGAACTCACTACCTGCAGGTTCCCCTCCAAGTCACTCACCATCCTGACTTGGAACAATATAGCCATTTCTTCGCTGTTGTTGGGTCACAATCCTGGAACTCCCTCCCCAATAGCACTGTGGGTGTTCCTGCACCATATGGACTGCATCAGTTCAAGAAGGCAGCTCTCCACCACCTTCTCAACGGCAATAGGAATGGGTAATAAATGCTAGCCTTATCAGCGATACTCACACCCAAGAATGAATAAAAATCAAATCACTCTCCACAGATTCCCCACAATCTGGGCTTGGACATTTACTTCAGGAGCACAGAGCTTTATATCACTGCAACATGAGTTCCAATCTTCATATTCTGTTCACTTTTCACATTATTTTCTACCAGTCCACTAGCTTTTATTAATTCAGTATTCGGGTCTCTGCTCCTCCGCCGTTTCTAACATCGCACCTCATACAAAAAAGCACTCTGATCTAAAGTAGGTAGTAGATGACACCTCATTTTAAACACCATCTGCCAAAGCATTGCTCACTCACTTAATCTATCAAGAAGATTTGAAAATAAATTTCTTGCCAAAGGATAATTTTCTGCACCTGCTCCCTCGCCATTTTATTTTCCCATTTGTCTTTCACTTGGTGCAAATCCAGAGAAAGTAAAGATGGAAGGAAGGTGGGGAGGAAAAATCCTGCTCCGTTTCGTGATCCCTATTTGATCTTCATTCCAGTGCAGTTTGGGTGAAGAATTCCAATTGTCTGTCTCAATTTTAATAAAGTATAACCAATTCTGGAATCACTGTCTGGACATTGACAAGAACAGGTTTCGAGGCTGACTTTACACAAAAACAATACACTGAACAGTTCATAAACTAGCGACAAGGATGGGATTCAAACCCACGTGTGCAAATCAAAAGGGATTAGCAGTCCATCGCCTTAACCTCTCCGCCACCTTGTCAGTTGCATAGACATAGCTGTCACCTTCAGCACAGATTCTGGCTGTGCAGCCAGCTGTGTAATGATGGAAATATATCTTCTGTCAGTAAATGAAGTTGGGAATGGAGCGGTGTGAAACATTTCCAGACCATGTCCAACACGTTTCTACTCAGTGTGAAAACCCACCACGGAAAGACTGGAACATACAATCATTTCATCACATCATGATTAACATCACTCAGGCACCTGAACCATTAGGTCACTGACGAAGTCATGATGACCGAATTTCTCATGAAATGACAACTGAACTAACTGACTGGAAGAATTGCTTTAACTCCACATGATCAGCGAGGCACAGCCTCAGGCCGACTTGTCGGGTGGTGTAAACAGATATCACTGCTTCTGATCTTCACCAGAACAGAGAGTGAGATGTAACATTGATCATCAAACAGACTGTGAGAGATTACAACAGAATAAAACAAATGGAGAGACACTGTGGAATAACAAATAGATTTGATTGGAATGTTGAAATTTTGATTGGAATGGATAAAACACCAGAAACAGCAGATTAAATTGGGATTCTCATCATTATATTGATCTGGGACAGAAAAGAGAAACTGATGGAAAGAAGAGAAGAAGGAAGAAAAGAAAGGATGGAGCTGTTCAATTTTTTCAGTTTTTTCACTCGCCCATCAAAGCTGATAAAAAACGTTGCAAATAACAGAGAATTTCACCAAAAAGGGAGATTAAATGTTGCTGAAACCTTGGATTGAATAATGCCCCAACAGATCATCTGTTTAACTGTCTCCTCACTGGGGGATTTCAATCAGTGAGTAATATTATTCTCTACTTTTTTTGTTAATTGGTCCCAGAACTGTCACTTGGAATTAATATCTGTGTTCCGACTCCTGAATAATAAAATTGTGAGTTTCTCGATATTTTCTGGACACAGTTCCTGCTGAAAGAACTAAGAACTCTTTCTAATTTACACAATACTATATACACACTCATCAAGCCTGCTAAGCTAGCATCCTTGGTGCTGCTCTCTCTTCTCCCAATCCTCATCTCATGTGACTGTTACATCATCACTCTGACATTGGGAGGGGTTGATCCCACTATCTTCAGCATTAACCCGAGACATCCTTATACCACACTGTCTGTCCAAAAAAAATGGGTGGAGGGAACTTCCTTCATTTATCAAAACACCAACAGCGGCACAGTGGCGCAATGGTTAGCACCACAGCCTCACAGCTCCAGCGACCAGGATTCAGTTCTGGGTACTGCCTGTGTGGAGTTTGCAAGTTCTCCCTGTGTCTGTGTGGATTTCCGCCGGGTGCTCTGGTTTCCTCCCACCTCCAAAGACTTGCAGGTTGATAGGTAAATTGGCCATTGTAAATTGTCCCTCGTGTAGGTACATGGTTGGAGAATGGTGGGGATGTGGTAGAGAATATGGGATTAATGTAGGATTAGTATAAATGGGTGGTTGCTGGTTGGCACAGACTCGGTGGGCCGAAGGGGCTGTATCTCTAAATAAGAAAAGTAAAATAAAAGCTACCAGTCGTAAATCAACTCAAACCCATTAGAGAGATAGAGGGAGACTGTCAGAGAACTTCCTGCATCCAGTCCTGACCCTGTCACACTCAGCAGCTTCTCACCCAGACCCCACTCTCATCAACACTGAACATTGTTACCGAGACCCTTCAAATACTGTTTATAAAAGGGAGAAAAATTCAAACTTCATCACAGCTAGATTGAATAGAACAAAGTTTAATATCTTCTCGTCATCACTCGGTAACCACATGAGACAGTCCTTAAATCAGTAGCATAAATTATCAGCTGTAAGAATGTTTGTCATTGGGTTGAATCATTTCTGTGTGAGGAATGTTCCAGCATCATAAACCAGGGGAACGTGTTGACTGAGCTGTGTCTTCATCTCTTCTGGGCAGTTGGACTGTTCACCCTTCATTCTGCCCTGATTCACTTTCCCAAAGCGGATCTGCAGATTCTCAAATCTGGAGACTGGGTTTTCTTATTTGGTTCCTTTTGATTTTTCTTCCTCCTGAATGATAATATATTCCAAACTCGGATGAACCTTTCCCTGTGTCCCGGTCTCGGTTAAAAGCGACAAATAACGGCACCAACATTCTGAAACATTCAACACGGTCACATTCTGCTTCAGTGAGATTAATGCTGAGGCAGTTTCCGTGTCGAATGCGATTGTGAACAAATTTCTCTCAAGGAGATTGTGAGTGATCAAGTATTTGCACTGAATTTCTGTGCAAGAAGGGACAGTTTCAAACAGCCATTCCCAAATCACTTCCTTCACAAAGACAAAGACTGTGCTGTCTTAACGTGTGACTCAACTTCACAAACAATTTTGAACTCGAAGTTCAGGAGAAGACAGAGATGTGAATGTTTGACAGTGTAATCTTTAAATCATAATTTTCCGTTTCTTCGTTGAAGTGAGGCTCAACCCTAAGCCACTAGAGATCGCGGAAAGCTACAAACTTGGATCCAGAAATCAGAAAAGTAGTGAAACAGTTGGTGAGTACATTGTGACACTGAAGAATTCATCACCACATAGCAACATTGGCACATTCTTAGACCGTACATTATGAGACAGATTTGTGCTTATATTGGTGGATGAGAAAAGATACTAAACACACAAAATCCCAATTTGAGCAAGTGTGTAAGATTGCTCTTTCCATGGAGATAGCATCAAAGAATGCTCGTGAATTTCGTCCTATGCCAGTGACAGTAACACACTTCAGAGGAACTTAAACACACTGGTAAAATGGGCTTTCACACAACAGATAAAATTTTACACAGAGAATTGTGAAGTGATACAGTTTGGGAGGAAGAATGAGACAATGTACACCAATCTTTTTTGATCAAGGTTTGAAAAGGTTGCGAAGAGCAAACAGGACACTTGGCTTTATTAATAGAGGCATAGAGTAAAAGCAAATAAGTTATGCTAAACGTTTATAAAACAATGGGGCTGAATGGCCTACTCCTGCACCTCCACGGAAAGCTTCCACTCCAGGCTCGGACACCCTCTTCAGGAGCACTCTCCATACATCCCGTCACTCCACGCACAGATATCTCCCTCAGGATCAGATCACAGCTCCACAGTCCTGCCACATCCAGTCGTGAATGGTGGTGGATAATTAAACAACGAACAAGATGAGGAGGCTCCAAAAACATTCACATCCTCAATGATGGTGGTGCTGAGCACGTCAGTGCAAAAGATGAAGCTGAAGCATTTGCAACCATCTTCAGTCAGAAATATTAAGTGGATTTGATCTGTGCTAATTTCAGCTCCTCATGCTCGCTGGTGCCTTGGTTCTCTGGTGCTAATTTCAGAGTAAATCATGCAGCTTGACAATTGGAGCCAAAGAAAAAGACACAGGAGAGGTTGAAAGTGCCAAAACCTGGGATTGAACCAAGAACTGTTTAACTGTTAGTACAGCACGAACTCAACAAAGCTATTTCAACAACACACTAAAGCCACCATTCTGTCACTGCTTTGGAAGACAATATATACATTAAAGTGTTTGTAAAAAGTTACAGAATACAACATGTGAGTAATATTCCCCATTGTTTTCTCAGTACTGAGGGATTGTGAAGTGGGACACAGCCAGAAGTCCCACTGTGCCACACTGACCCTGAGCTGTGAGTGAAATGAGATAAAGTTCAATCTTTAGCAGAGAGATTCTGGAGAGAGGTAAGAGTCCTGAATCAAGGAAAGACTTTCTGACACAATAAAAGCAAAATACTGCAGATGCTGGAAATCTGAAATAAAAACAAAAAGTGCTGGAAATACTCAATAGCTCTGGCAGCATCTGTGGTGAGAGAAACAGAGTTAACGTTTCTGGTTAGATTAGATTAGAGATACAGCACTGAAACAGGCCCTTCGGCCCACCGAGTCTGTGCCGAACATCAGCTACCCATTTCTACTGATCCTACATTCCTACCAAACATCCCCACTTTTTCCTATATTTCCCTAACACCTACCTAAACTAGTGACAATTTATAATGGCCAATTTACTTATCAACCTGCAAGTCCTTTGGGAGGAAACCGGAGCACCCGGAGAAAACCCACGCAGACACAGGGAGAACTTGCAAACTCCACACAGGCAGTACCCAGGTCCCTGGAGCTGCGAGGTGGCGGTGCTAACCACTGCGCTACTGTGCTGGTCTGTGACCTTTCATCAGAACTGACACTGGTTAGAAAAGAATTAGGTTTTAAACAAGTGAAGGGGAGGGGCATGTGGGAGAGAACATAGGGGAAGGTGTTTGATAGGGCAGAGGGCAGGAGAGATTAATTAACAAAGCTGTCCGGGGACAAAGGCAAAGAGTGTGTTAATGCTTGTGGTTGCCTGACACCAGTCATGCTCTGATGTTATTGAACACAATGTTCAATCCACAAGGCTGTAGAGTGCCGAATCAAAAGGTCGGGTGCTGCTCCTCGAGCTTGGGTTGATTTTAACTGGAACACTGGAGCAGACCAAAGACAGAAATGTTGACATGAGAGCAGGGGGGAGTGTTGAAATGGCAAGCAACCAGAAGCTCAGGGTCATGATTTCGGCCTGAGCAGAGGTGTTCCACCTAATCTGCGTTTGGTCTTTCCAGTTTAGAGGAGACCGCATTGTGAGCAGTGAATACAGTATACATAATTGAAAGAAGTACAAGTAAATCGCAGCTTCACCTAAAAGGAGTGTTTGGGGCTTTAGATAATGAGCAGAGAGGAGGGAAAAGGGCAGGTATTATATCTCCTGCGATTGCATGGGAAAGTGCCTTGGGAAGGGGACAAGGTATCGGGGGTAATGGAGGAGTGGACCAGGGTGTCACGGAGGGGACAATCCCTTCCAAATGTTGACAGGGGATGGGAGGATGCGTTTTGTGGTGGCATCACGCTGGAGGTGGCAGAAATGGTGAAGGATGATCCTTTGGATGTGGAGGCAGGTGGGGTGGAAAGTGAGGACAAGGGGAACCCTGTCGCAGTTCTGGGAGGGAGGGGAAGGGGGCAGGCAGAGGTTGAGAGTCCTGTCAACTACACTGGGAGGGGGCGGGGGGGGAGTAGTTGAAATCTGGTGATGTTGTTGAATTTAATTTCAAACACTCCTTGAACTCTCTGCTGATGAAGACTGAAAAAGGGAAGAACAACCACACAACAAGGGTCTCAAATCCAAGACCCTGAGATTAAAAGTCTCATGCTCTACCAACTGAGCTAACAAGGCCTGATACAGTACTTCTACTCTGTCTGTTATTGGACGGATGCAGCTGTTGGCTCCACACCAAGGGCGGGAATTTGTTCCACCAACTATGAAGCAGTTTCCGATCAATTCCCCAGATTATCAGTAAATCCACTTCCAGAAGCCCCAAAGTGTGATATATTCCTCTCACTCATCAATAATAAAACTGAAATCTTTTTACCTTCCAAATGCTGCCATCTATTTTGTCAGTATTTATTTCTCTCTCCTTTTTATTTATTACATGCATTCCTTCAGAATTTTTTTTTCAATTATATCTGAGGGAAGAAATGAACAGATCTGGCAGCTCAAAACTGGGCATCCATGAGGCACTGTGGGCCATCAGCAGCAGCAGAATTGTATTTAAACACAATATGTTACCTCATGACCTGCCATGTCCCTCACTCTACCATTACCATCAAGCCAAGGGAGCAATAGTGGTTCAATGAAGTGTGCAGGAAGGCATGTCAGGAGCAGCACCAAGCAGACCTAAAAATGAGTGAAGCTACAACACAGGACTACTTGCATGTCATATAGCGGAAGCAGCATGCAATGGACAAAGCTGAGTGATCTCACAACCAACAGATCAGATCAAAGCTCTGCAGTCCTGCCACATCCAGTCCTGAATGGTGGTGGATAATTAAACAATTAACAGGAGGACGAGGCTCCACAAATATCCCCATCCTTAATGATAAGGGAGACCAGTATATCAGTGCAAAATACAAGGTTGAATCATTTGCAACCATCTTCAGCCAGAAGTGCCAAGTAGATGATCCATCTCGGCCTCCTCCTGAGGTCCCCAGCATCACAGGTGCCAATCTTCAGCTAAATCCACTTCACTCCACATGATATCAAGAAATGGCTGAAGGCTCTGGATACTGACAACATCCTGGCTGCAGTGCTGAAGACTTGTGCTCCAGACAGGTGCCACGCCGCCCACCAAGCTACAACACTGGCATCTACCCAGCAATGTGGAAAATTGCCCAGGTATGTTCTGTATACAAAAGGCAGGACAAATCCAACCCGGTCAATTCCTGCCCGATCAGCCTCCTCTTGATCATCAGTAAAGTGATGGAAGGTGTCGTTGACAGTGCTATCAAGCAGCACTTACACAGCAATAACCTACTCACCAATGCTCATTTTGGGTTCTGCCAGGGCCACGTAGTTCCTGACCTCATTATGGCCTTGGCCCAAATATGGACAGAAGAGCTGAATTCAGGAGGTGAGGTGACGTGACAGTGACTGCTCTTGCCAAGGGCATCAAGGAGCCCTTGCAAAATTGAAGTCAATGGCAATCAAGGAGAAAAATCTCCACTGGTTGGAGTCATACCTTGCGCAAAGGAATATGGTGCTGGTTGTTGGTGGCCAATCATCTCAGTACCAGACATCGCTCAGGAGTTCCTCAGGGTAGTGTCCTCGGCCCCAACCGTCTTCAGTTGCTTCATCAAAGAACAAACAAAGAACAATGAAAATTACAGCACAGGAACAGGCCCTTCGGCCCTCCAAGCCTGCGCCGATCCAGATCCTCTATCTAAACATGTCGCCTATTTTCTAAGGGTCTGTATCTCTTTTCTTCCTGCCCATTCATGTATCTGTCTAGAATCAATAAACTTCCTTCCATCATACGGTCAGAAGTGGAAATGTTCACTGATGATTGCAAAATGTTCAGTTGCATTAGTAACTCCTCAGATACTGAAGCAGTCCGTGTCCACATGTAGAGAGACCTGGGCAAGATTGGGCTTGGACTGATAAGTGGCAAGTAACATGCACGCCACAAAAATGCCAGGCAATGACCATTTCCAACAAGAGTGAATCTAACCATCTCCCCTTGACAGTCAATGACATTACCATTGCTGAATCCTTCACAATCAACATCCGGGGGGTTACCAATGAGCAGAAACTGAATTGGATCAGTCATATAAATACCGTAGCTACAAGAGCAGGTCAGAAGCTGGGAATTCTGCTGCAAGTAACTCACCTCCTGTCCACCATCTACAAGGCACAAGTCAGGAGTGTGATGTAATACTCCCCACTTGCCTGGATGAGTGGAGCTCCAACAACACCAAAGAAACTCAACACCATCCAGGACAAAGCAGATCACTTGATCAGCACTCCATCCACTACTTTAAATATTCACTTCCTGCACCACCAGTGAACAGTGGCGGCAGTGTGTACCATCTACAAGATGCACTGCAGCAACTCACCAAGCCTCCTTCGACAGCACCTTCCAAACCCCCAACCTCGACCACCTAGAAGGACATTGGATGAATGGGAACACCACCATCTGCAAGCTCCCCTCCAAGTTACACACCGTCCTGACTGGGAACTATATCACCATTCCTTCACTGTCACTGGATCAAAATCTTGGAACTCCCTTCCTAACAGCACTGTGGGTTTACGTACAACACATGGACTGCAGCAGCTCCAAAAAGGCAGCTCACCACCACCTTCTCAAGGGCAATTAAGGATGGACAATAAAGGCTGCGTTTGCTGACAACGCAACCACTAGGTGGCACAACTCGCTTTCTCCCCCTGCTTTGCACCGGCCGCTTCCACCCTCCATAGTCGCTCGCTCCAGACCTCGCTGCCCCCCCCCCCCTACTTCCCTGGCCGATTGTCTCCCGATCATGTCACCCCATTCTCCAGTCGTTCGCTCAGTCCCCACCCCCCCCTCCCCTCCAGCCACTAGCTCTAGGCTGCGCTGCTTCCCTTCTCTCGGCCACTTGCTCCCACGTTTGTCCAGTCTCCACGCGCCGCCCGAAGAAGCAAGGTGGGCTGCAAAGTGTGACGTAGGAGTGAGTAGTGAGTGGCCTAGAGGAGGGAAGTGGCACGGCCTAGAGCTAGCGGCTGGAGCGGGGGTTGGGGGGCAGAGAGCAAGCGGCCATAGAACTGGATGACGCGAGTGGGGAACAATTGTCCAGGGGAGCATCGAGGTGTAGAGCGAGCGGCTGAGGGGAGGAAGCGTCGAGGCCTGGAGCGAGCTGCCGAGGGGGGAGAGCTCCAGCCTCAAAGTCTCCTATTCAGCCGCTTCCTCCAGCTGAGTGAGGGGCTGGATACCTGATTACGCTTTAGCGCACATGTGCGAAGATGGACCAAGCGCGGATATGCGATGATGTTGGCGCTGCGCAATGACATCATCCTCCACATGTGCCACTTAATCCTGGCAAGATGTAGCTGTGCCTATGCACAGCTTGGCACAGTCCGATGATGTCAGCGGGCCGCTCCGTTGACAGGAATCACATTGTGTCAGCAGTGCCCACATCCCATGAAATAATAAAAAAGAGATTTACCACAATGGTAGCAGGGTGAGGGATTTCAGTTATGTGGAGAGATTGAAGAAGCTGGGGTTGTTCTCCTTGCAGCAGAGAAAATTCAGAAAAGATTTGACACATTTGTTCAAAGTCATGAAGTTCTTCAATAGTTTAAATAAGGAGAAACTGTTTCCAGTGGTAAAAGCGTCAGTAAGCAGAGGACACAGATATCAGGTGATTGGCAGAAGAACCAGAGGTGACATGAAGAACCATTGTTCACACAGCAATGTGTTGTGATAAAGAAAGAAAAGTCTTGCATTTATATAGCACCTTTCAAGACCACTGGACATATCAAAGCACTTTGTAGACAATGAAATACTTTTGAAGTGTAATCACTGTTGTAATGTCAGAAATGCAGCAGCTAATACCCACAAACAGCAATGTGATAATGACCAACTGATCTGATTGAGGGACAAATATTGATCACAACACCAGGGAGAATTGCTCTTCACTTGTTTGGAATTGCAGCATGGGATCTTTTACATTCACCCAAACATGCAGACCAGGTCTTGGTTTAACATCACACCTGAAAGGCAGCACCTTCAACACCCTCAGTGCTGCACTGCAGTGTCAGCTGTGAAATCTGAACCCAGAAGCTTGTGATTTCGAGGTGAGTGTGACCAACTGAGCCACAGCTTTTACCTGAGTCTCAATCCTTCTACCAACAATTTCTATCGGGTCTGTCACGAACCCTCATGATTGTGAACACCTCTATCAAATCTCCTCTCTAAAGAGAACAACCCCAGCTTCTCCACTCTATCCACATAACTGAAATGCTAACCACACGTTGCAAAAAGGAATTTTTCCTCAAGTTCCTTCTGGTTTTGTGAGTCACCTTAAATCTATAACCTTCGGTTATTGACCTTTCAGCAGTTAGAAACAGTTCCTCAGTATTTACTCTACCTGAAACCTTCAAGGAAGCTCTGCAAAGTAACTGAAAATCAAGTTGTCAGAAGTGGGATTTAAACACATGCCTCCAGTGAAAGCTGCAACCTGAACAGAGAAGCTGAAACCGCTCAGTCACCTCAACTGTTCAGACCTTTTTGACCTCGTCCTCACTTCTGTACTTGGAAAGGTTCACTCAGTTCAGGAACTTGTTCAATGTTGCTGGAATGCTCAGTGACTGGGATATTAACTCCCCCGGGTTTTCCTGAGCTTGTTCTCGGTGTATGGGGATGTTTATCCTGGGCTGTGGAATCTTGCATCCCTGTAATGGACATTAACCCACTGATTGAATCTGTATTCACTGCTTTCCACTGGTGCTGGGTAATTGCAGAGCGTGGGGCTGGAATGTTGCTGCTTGTCCCGGCCTCACTCACTCTGGGAAAGAGTGAATAATTGATGCATCTGTTTCTGTATCTGAAATGTGACTTCAATCTGCTGTTATTAACCGAGGCAGCGCTGCAGAAGGATACGTTAATAATCTCTCACTAATCAACTGTAAACAGTCAGAATGTGTAACTTTGAGCAGCGCTTTCTGCACTGTCAGGGCTGGAAAGTTGAGGGAGGGAGAGACACTGTCAGTATCTGAGTGTGTACAGCACTGTACAGAGAAAGATCCAATATACCGGGGCTGAGACACAGTGCATCTTTTCACATTTAATCACAATAATATCCACAGTCAGGAGCTGAAAATGATGAAAAACCGAATAGCAAGAGCAAAATTAAGAAATGTAAGTAATTATAGATTAGCTGATCAGCTTTCACTGTGTTACCTGGTAGTCTACTGTTTTATATTCAATGCTGTCTCCACTGTGGCCAGGGAATGATTTCTTCTCAAAGGCTGAACATTAACAAAACTGCTTGTAATTTAAAATCTTTTAAAAGTATTTCCATGGAGCTAATGGGACAAAGTCAAATAACTGCATCAATTATAGGAGAGCTGGTTGGTGATGACGTGGATGTGTCTGCAGTGTGCAGGACCAGACTGTTTCTATAGAATCACAATGAATGTTCCATCTTTATTTATAACAGTAAAACTGATCGTGGACAATGGCTATTCTGGTTGCAGCAACCTGAAGCTTTAACTCATTAACATCCTACTTTAGGGTAATTTAGAAAGCACAACATGCAGCTCTGTCAGTTAGTGTGTTTGTTTGTTAACCCACAATTTGATGGTTCAAGCACATAAATGGATGAGGCTTTATTAACTTAAACTCTTCTACATCTGCTATATTACTCTTGCTGTTGATTTTTCAAAGATAAGGTTCATCAAGTCTTTCTTTATGAAATCCATGCTGACTGTGTTTTATTATTTTTCATTTCCATCTGTATTTTCTACTTTGGAGGATTACAGGATATTATCATTTTTTTTATTCATTCATGGGAGGTGGGTGTCGCTGGCTCGGCCAGCATTTATTATCCATCCCTAATTGCCTTGAGAAGGTGGAGCTGAGCTGCCTTCTTGAACCACTGCAGTCCATGTGCTGCTGTTATGAAGAGAGTTCCAGGATTTTGACCCAGCAACAGTGAAGGAACGGTGATACAGTTACAATTCAGGATGGTGTGCGGCTTGGAGGGGAACTTGCAGGTTGCGGTGTTCCCATGCATCTGCTGCCCTTGTCCTTCTAGGTGATAAAGGTCGCGGGTCTGGAAGGTGCTGTCTCAGGAGCCTTGGCACATTGCTGCAGTGCATCTTGTGGATGGTACACACTGCTGCCACTGTGTGCCAGTGATGGAGGGCATGAATGTTGTAAATGGGGTGCCAATCAAGCGGGCTGCTTTGTCCTGTTGAGTTTCTTGAGTATTGTTGGAGCTGCACCCAGCCAGACAAGTGGAGAGTATTCCATCATACCCCTGACTAATGTACAGGCTTTGGGGAGTCAGGAGGTGAGTTACTTGCCGCAGGATTCCTAGTCTCTGACCTGCTCTTGTAGCCATAATATTTATATGGTTACTGCAGTTCAGTTTCTGCTCAATGGTAACCCCCAGGTTGTTGAGAGTGGGGGATTCAGCGATGGTAATGCCATTGAATGTCAAAGGGAGATGGTTAGATTATCTCTTGTTTGGGATGGTCATTGTCTGGCAGTTGTGTGGTGAGAATCTTATACATCTTTAGTGTAGGGTACTCTATTGTACTGTTGAGTGACTACACTTTAAAAGTCCTTCCTTCATTGGCTGTAAAAGGGTTTGCAATGTCCTGTGGTCGTGAAATGCAAGTCTTGCTTTTTCCATTGTTATCAGTGTCATTGTGATCAAAAGATAGGATTCATGAGCACAAAGTGTAAATCAATTTTGATTAAAATAATGGAAAAGTATCTATATTTTTGCACTGTACTTAATAATCTCCATCTTCCTATCCTTACCAAGTACAATGTCTTTGACCCTGAAATTGATTCCACAATCGCAGTCCCTCAGACAATTTCAGCTCAGTTCTGATGAAAGGTCACAGATCTGAAACGTTAACTCTGTCTCTCTCTCCACAGATGCTGCCAGACCTGCTGAGTATTTCCAGCATTTTCTGTTTTTATTTCAGATTTCCAGTATCAGCAGTATTTTGCTTCTGTGTTACTTTGAAAGTTAAAACTGACCCACCTGTCTACAATTCACACTGGGGTCTCCCATGAAATGATTCTGTATAATGTTGATGTAATGAATACAGACTCCGAGCACAGAGCTTCCTGTGGGGAATTGGGGATATGAAAACCAGCAGACTTTGCAGGAATTTCCACTGGGAGCACAAATTCACAAAATCTACCTTTTATATATCGATTCATTTTGATTGTCCTTCTGGAAAATTATCTTGAAGCAATTTAAACATCAACCCACAGCTCCATGATTGGGTCAATTATGAGGTCATCCTCTGACAGGTCATGTGACAGCTGGAGCCACAAGACATCAGAACCAGATTTGTGACTGGAGTAAAACCCGGAATCCTGTCATAATGGCTTTTCAAATAAAACTGTTGCTGTTTGAAAACACAGCAGTTAAACTTTTTGCCTGACCATGAGGGGAGCTGGGGAGAAATTTACAAAACTAAATCCTTTTACAAAATAGTTCAAAAACCATTCACTGAAAAATCATGTGAGGATTCATATGCAGTAGAGAAACAAGCAGAATACAGAAAGTACAGAGGAGAGCTGAAAAAGGAAATGAGATCAGCAAGAGAATGTATGAGAAAGGATTAGCAGGTCATAACTGGGAACACTGAAGTCTTTTACCAACATATGGACAGTCAATGAAAGGGTGGGTCAATTAGGAGATCCTGTGGAGGCAGAGGGTGTGGCTGAGGTACCAATTAAGTACATTTCATCTGTCATCACAAAACAAACGTGTGCTGCAAATGTCACAGTAAAGGAGGAGGAAGTGGAGAATTTGGAGGGGATGAAAATAGATAAAGAGGAGACAATTACAAGGTTAGCAGTACTCACACCTGTCTACAGGTCACCCGGTCTGGATGGGCTGCATCCTGGGTTGCTGAGGGAAGTCAGGGTGGAAATAGCAGAGACTCGAACCACAATCTTTCAATCCTCCTTGAATATGGGAATGATGCCAGAGGACTGGAGGATGGAGGTAAGCTTGGGTAGTTCGATCTCAGTTTAACTTGACCATTTTTATCATGTATCCATTGTCATAACTAACAACGTTAAGAAAGCCATTTTATAATGAACACATGACCAAAGGAACCATTTTGTGTTCAGTACTGACGTTTATATCCTGTATAATTAATGAGTAGCTACCCATCCTGAAACAGATGATTGTAAAAGTAATGAACCTTGATTGAGTTATAATTAATGAATCAATAAACATTTTAGAGAGAATGGGTTTTCATTTAAAGTTTGTTCAATCTAATTACTGTGAGTTTCTGTGTCTTTGTGGGCAAGGGCAGTTTCAGCTAAATGTATTTAAACAATGGACCTTTCTCGGACCCCTGATAAAACCCATGGTATGGTACATCGTGACCTTCAAGAGTCTAGATTTAATGAACAGGAAATTTGTTTCAGATCAGATTGGGAGACAGTGTGAAACCACTCCATTGTACTCATGTCTGAGATTCTGAGGACAGGTGGCTGTTAGTGGAAGACATTATTAAGAACAAATTAAATGTACCTAGCAACAGCTAGGACCAATTATTATTTTACATGGTGGTGTGATGGCCATCCAGGGGTTAAAAGTAGGGATCTTGTAAGGTTTCAGTGTGCAGGAACACTAGAAGGCCTCAGGGGTAAAGGCTCAGATCATCGGCCAAGTTCTCCACCTGATGAGGGATCTAGACTGGACAAAGAGGACCGTGACACTCTGAGACCAAGCTCGACCAGTCCCCAGAGCTGTAAAGTTATCTTCCCCAAGTTTGTTAAGTATAATTTTACTTTCAATTATTAAGTACTATTTTACTCTCAATAAAAGTTCTGGACTTATTAATGAAGTATCCTGTTGCTTTAATTGGTTAAAGTCATTCCCAAAGTGATTGTCTGCAATAGACTTTCCAGAATTAAAAGATAAGTCTGCAAGGGTTGTGAATATTACAGCCCTGTTTAAAAAGAGAGATAAACCCAGGAACTACAGACCAATTAGTCTAATGTCGGTGGTGGGGAAACTTTTAGACACAATTATCCAGGAGAAAATTAACTGTCACTTGGTAGAACATGGGCCTAATGAACGACAGCCAGTACAGATTGGTTAACAGAAGATTGTGTCTGAAATAATTAATGAATTAATTTCTTTGATGAAGATTCAGAGAGAGTTGACGAGGGTGGTGAGGTTAATGGTGCGTGTCTGGACATCAAAATTGTGTTTGAAAAGATACCATAAACTAGACTTGGGGCAGCACAATGGCACAGTGGTTGGCATTGCAACCTCACAGCTCTCGCAACCCAGGTTCAGTTCTGGGTACTGCCTGTGCAGAGTTTGCAAGTTCTCCCTGTGACTGTGTGTGTTTCTGCTGGGTGCTCCGGTTTCCTCCCACAAGCAAAGACTGCAGGTTGATAGGTAAATTGGCTGTTGCAAATTGCTCCTAGTGTAGGTAAGAGAATGGTGGGGATGTGGTAGGGAATATGGGATTATGGTGTAGGATTACTATAAATGGGTGGTGGTTGGTCAGCACAGACTCAGTGGGCCGGATGGCCTGTTTCAGTTTTCCATCTCTCTCCGACTTGCTAACAAAATTCAAGCAGATGGGATTAAAGGGGCAGTGGCAGTGTGGATCCAAAATTGGCTGCAGGGCAAAAAGTAGGGTGAATGCTTGTTTTTCAGAATGGAGGGAGTAATACAGTAATGTCCTTGTTGTTGCAATATGTTCAATGTCAGACCCCGAGCTGTCCGAGGGATGGGGCAATTTGTGATGTTCCTGTGGTTGCAATCTTTGCAGTGTCTGACCTTGATCTGTCACAGGGACGTGGCATTTATGAGGTCCCTGTGGGGTGCTGTTTGTTTGGTGTATCACACTGACCTGTCCCAGAGAGCGGGAAGGTTGTGATGTCCTTGTGGGTTGCAATCTGTTCAGTGTCTGTCTCTGATCTGTACCAGAGATGCGGCAGTGTGTGATATCCTTGTGCATGTCATACAGGCCCACTGGTGTGTGGTTCCATCCTGATGCCAAGAAACAGAGCCCCATCTCTGGGCAAAAAGTCTCACTTCTCAAGGGGTGTCTCGAGAAGACACAGTGGCGCAGTGGTTAGCACTGCAGCCTCACACCTCGAGTGACCCGCGTTCGATTCTGGGTACTGCCTGTGCAGAGTTTACAAGTTCTCCCTGTGACTGCGTGGGTTTCTGCCGGGTGCTCTGGTTTCCTCCCACAGCCAAAGACTTGCAGGTTGATAGGTAAATTGGCCATTGTAAATTGCCCCTAGTGTAGGTAGGTGGTAGGGGAATTGAGGGGATGTGGTAGGAATATGGGATTAATGTAGGATTAGTATAAATGGGTGGTTGATGGTCGGTACAGATTCGGTGGGCTGGAAGGACCTGTTTCAGTACTGTATCTCTAAATAAATAAATAAGAAGGCTGAGGCAGTAAACCTGGACAGTAAATCCGGAGTGGAGTCCTGGAGGCGGTTACCTGTGACTTATCAGGCAGTTTTCCAGCAACTCCTACAGCAGAACAGGTAACAAACAGTACTGGTTTTTCCTTTCCTTTGGACAATACGAGCAATGCTGAGAGGAGGTCCTGATGCTCAGGGTCTCCATACTGTTTGCCCAGGCCTGTGCCCCAGAGAGGACACTCCAGCTTCGTGGTTAAACATGAGCACAACCCGGGAATAAACAGTTACTGATTATAAGCTCTCATTCAATTGGTGTAGAGTATGAGCGCCAGGGGTTACTTCGGACAGTGGGAGAGCTCTTAGTGTCTCATTGGATAGCTACCATTCACTCCAAGCTGGGCAGCCCCCAGTCAGTTAGGTGCTGTGAAGCCACGACCTGCTTGCTTCAATGGGTGCTTGGAGCTTCGAGAGTCATCTCTCAACAGGCGGATTGATAATCTATGCACCAAGAAAAACAAACTCAACAAAGAAGACACCAGTCCTTCGCATCACAAGCTGGAATGTGAGGAACATGTGTCCTGGCCTTACCGACAACCTTCTGCAGGTTGATGACACACACAAGACAGCTGTGATCGACAAGGAACTCACAATGCTCAATGTGGACATTGCTGTGCTGCAAGAAACTAGACTCGTTCAAAGTGGATCCCTCAAAGAGAAGCACTATACCTTCTTCTGGCAGGGGAAAGCCCAAGAGGCAACTCGTGAGCATGGAGTGGGTTTCACAGGAAAATACACGCCACTTGAGATGAGTGAACCACCCACAGTAGGCTCAGAGAGACTTCTTACTCTTCACTTGTCAACACGTGTGGGCCCAGTTAATCTCATGTGCATCTATGTCCCGACACTCACCTCCACCCCAGATGTCAAGGATCAATTCTATGTGACACTTGACACTGCCATCAGTAGAATTCCCAGCACTGAGGGACTGTACCTTCTAGGAGACTTCAACACAAGCTTGGGTACTGACTACACAGCTTTGCCAATGTGCATAGAGCACCAGGGGATTGGCAAGATGAATGAAAATGTACAGAGGTTGCTGGAGCTATGCTGTCACCATGGATTCTGTGTGATGAACAGCTACTTCCAGGTCAAGCTGTGCTACAAGGTGTCCTGGAGACATCCGAGATCATGCCATTGGCACCAGCTAGACCTTATCTTCACCAGACATAACACCCTCAGCAGTGTCCTCATCACTCGCAGCTATCACAGCGCTGACTGTGACACTGATCACTCCCTGGTGTGTAACAAGGTCAGGCTTCAGCCAAGGAAGCTTCATCCATCCATGATGAAAGCTCATCTTCTGATCAACACTTGCCGAACCACTGATCCAGAAAGGACCCAGGAGTTCCTCAACATCCTCGATCAGGCTTTTTCAGACAACAATGCTCAAGGCCTCAGTGCAGTGTCAAAGTGGAATCATCTGCACACCACCATCTATAACTCTGCACTCACTGTGTATAGGAAAAGAGATGGGAGGAATGCTGACTGGTTTGAGGCTTATTGGACTGAAATGGAGTCAGTTACTGTAACTAAGAGGAGAGCCCTCATGAACTACAAACAAGTCCCCCGCAAACAACATCTAAATGCTCTCAGAGCTGCCAGAAACAAGTCTCTGCAGACTGCTCGGCACTGCACCAATCAATACTGGTTAAAACTCTGCTGCTGAATCCGGGGATGCTAGAGGGATGTATGAAGGAATTAAGAAAGCAATGGGCCCAGTAGTAACTAAATCAGCACCTTTTGAAGACAAAGAGAGGGGTGATCATCACTGAACCTAACAAGCAGATGGAAAGGTGAGTGGAGCATTATCTTGAACTCTACATAACGGAGAACATTGTCATTGAAGTCGCTCTCAGTGCCATTCCAGACTTCCCTGTCATGGAGGAACTGGACAGTGAGCCCTCCATAGTCGAGCTCAACAAGGGCTCAAAACATGCGCGATGCAAACATTGTCACCTTGTACAAAATTAAGGGGGATCACAGTGACTGCAGCAATTATCGGAGCCAGCTATTCAGTTCCACTCACCTGCTCGATCCCTTTCCTCCTGCAAGTTCCTTTGCTTCAGGTATCCATCCAATTTCCTTTTCAAATCATTGATTGTCTCTACTTCCACCACACTCGTGGGTCAGGACATTACTACTCACAGCATAAAAAAATTCCACCTCACCCAAGGATGGGAAATATTTATATCTTCTATATTTAGCTTATTCCCTATCTCTACGAGAATAGAATGGCAGTCAACATGAAAGGGAACCCAAAAATCTTCGAGCAGTATATAAATAATAAGCAGGTAGTCAGCGGTGAAGTGGGCCCCATTAGGGACTTAGAGCTGCAGGGCAATGTTAATCTAGTTAATAAGTACCTTGTATCAATGATCACTAAGGAAGTGGAATTTCACAAAATATCAGTAGAAGTGGAGAGTGTAGAGGCAATGGAGAGGGTACAAATTGAGAGAGGGAGGTACTGAAAAGGCTGGTTATGCTTCAGGAAGATAAATTACCTGGTCCGGATGGCTTTCATCCCAGATTGCGAAAGGAAATGTGGATGCAGATAACAGAAAGGCTTTCTATAATCTTCCAATCTTCCCTGGATATGGGGGAGGTGTCAGAGGATTAAACAGTGGCAAATGTGACACCCTTATTCAAGAAAGGGTGTCAGGACAGTCCGGCTAACTACAGGCCAGTTAGATTAACAGCAGTGGTGGGTAAGGTTTCAGAAAGAACAATCATGGAACAAATCAACAGTCACTTGTAGAGGTTTGAGTTAATTCAGGAGCGTGAGCATGGATTTATAAATGGGAGTTCATGCTTGACTAATCTAACTGCATTTTTTGATGAACTAACAGAGAAGGTTTATGAAGGGCATGCAGTGGATGTTGTTTATGTGGATTTTAAGAAACGACACATAAAAGGGTGATTAACAACATTGAGGTTCATGGAATAGGAGGGTCAGTGTCCAATTGGATAGAAAATTGGCTTAAGGACAGAAAACAGCAAGTCGTAATAAATGATTCATTCTCAGACTGGAAGGTTGTCGACAGTGCTGTTCCCCAAGGGTCACTGCTGGAACCACTGCTTTTTTCTTGCGACAGATAAATGACTTGGATCTTGGAATATAGAGTAGAATCTCAAAATATGCCGATAACACCAAACTTGGAGAAGTGGCAAACAGTGAGGATGAAATGAACCACCTGCAACAAGACAGTGATAGGCTAGCAGAATGGGCAGACAGGTGCAGATGGATTTTAATAGTGACTAGTGTGAGGTGATGCATTTTAGCAGAAGGAATAGGGAGAGGCAATATATACTTAATGGCACAGTTCTAAAGAGTGTGCAGGAATAGAGGAACCTGTTCACTGAACAAGGAACAACGTGAACAATTACTTCTTGTTGTGTGCTCTCAGATTTGTCACCTTCACTGGACTGGAGTGAGGTGACATCTACTGGCAGGAAGCAAGAACTGCAATCAAGCAGCAGAAATTCCATCGTCTGTCAGGGTGAAAGAAACATTGCAATGTGAGGAAATAGTGAATGGGTTTGATTGGGTTGATGGAGACATGATTCCACTTGTGGTGGAGTCCAAAGCAAAGGCCAGAAATATAAAATTGTCATTATTAAAAGATATTAGGAATTCATGATAAATGTATTTAGGTAGTGTGTGGGTGGAATCTAGATAAAATAGAAAGTGAGATTGGGTGGACAGAAGCAGTGTGAAAGGATGGCTCAAACAAAAGGTAAACACCCTGAAAGGTGAACTCTGTTTCTCTCTCCACAGATGCTGCCAGAGTTTCTGAACATTTCCAACACTTTCTGTTTTTATTTCAGAATTTGCAAGATGTTGCTTTGCTCTGAAAAAAAATTGGATGATCGGCTTTGGCTGCCAGTGAAATTCCACAGGAGCTAAAAGGAAGTTCTGATATCAGTGGCATGTTAATCTAGGGGTTTGATTCTTGCTTAGGGTGAGTGATTAATTAATGTGTGAGAGATCCTGGGTACAAATCCTGGACAAGCCCTTCTTCTTTGGCATTTTTAGTTTAAGGTCATTGATTGGTTTCAGCCTTGCAGAAGGCGGAATTGATTTCCATATGGAGCCTGCTTGAGGACCAGAGAGCTGGATTCAATGAGCTTGATTAACTAAATGTACAGATAGCCAAGTGGGAATATAAAATTGTTGCAGTAATTGTGACCTGACTCCAAAAACAACAGGACTGGGTTCTGGACTGGAATGGAATGGAATTCTTCAGTGATTCTGCTGTTTGGCTTGCATTGACTCATCGATTTTCTTGTTTTTCACTTTGTCGATGCCTTTGAATAATTGTGGATCCTTCTTCAGATTGTCTTCTTTCACCAGGTAGTTCTGACCTCTGATGATGATGTTCGTAATCAGCTTCAACTCACTGATAGTTTTGGAACTGAACAGATTTCCTTTGCTTGAGTCTACAACATGGAACTCAGTCTGACATGTGGACCCATGGGAGGATTTGAATGCCACCCCTGCGTTGAAGAATACAGTTGCATCCATCCAATAAGAGACCGAGTAGAAGTGACAGTTCAGTCAGTCAAACATTAAACTTTTAATTTCAGGGTGGTGAGTTTGAGTGCCATTTTGTTTTTCCCTTTTTTAAGGCTTCATAAGCAGAGAGTACAAGGAGTGTTTGAAATGAAATTCATCAAAGTATGAGAAAGTCTCACTTTGATTCGGGACTCATCTCTCTGCAGCATCTCGCTGTGAAAGATTGAACTTCATCTCATTTCATTCCCAGCTCGGGGTCAGTGCGGCTCAGTGGGACTTCTGGCTGTCTCCTGCTTCACAATCCATCAGTGCTGAGAAAGCAATGGGGAATATTATTCATGGCTCAGTAACCTGAGGACACCGTCTTAAGGTGAATGGCAAAAGAACCAAAGGCAACATGAGGAAAAACTTCTTTTGCACAGCGAGTGGTTAAGATCTGATATGCACTGCTTGAGAGTGTGATGGAGGCTGATTCAACCATGGCTTTCAAAATGGTATAAGATAATTATCTGAAGTGGAAAAATTGCATGTTTTCATGGAATACATGAGTCTGTGGCGTGAGCTGAGTTGCTCGTGCATAGAAGCAGCACAAGCACAATGAGCTGAATGGCTTCCTTTTGTTCTGTAACTATTCTATGATCTATGATTCTTTTCAGAGTGAAATCAACACTCACATACAAGAAACTGACAGGTACAATGTAAACCCCACACTAACATACCAGCGAATGCTAGGGACAGAGTAAAACCAATCAGTCCTGGACTAGAAACTGACAGGTACACTGTAAACTTCGCATTACCAGACAAGAAATTGACAGATACAGTGTGAAACCCACAGTCACGTAGCAGCAGTTGGCAGGTAACGTGTAAAAATCTTTCTTTCATATCCCAACTGCAAGGTACAAAGGAAATTCGGTACAAACCCAGGCTCACACTTCAAAGACTGAGAGATACAAAGCAAAACACATATTCACCTGCAAGTACAGAGACGAAGAAACACTCAGAGGAGGTGCAGATTAAAGACACATGCATGTAACAGAAAATGATAGGGATAGAATCAAACCCTTTCTCACTTCTCAGAAACTGATAGATATAGACAAAAGCTGATGCTCACATACAAGTTGTTGAAAGATATGTGGTGAAACTCACAGAGCAATAGCAGAAACAAACAGGTACTGAATAATACCCAAAGTCACAGACCAAAAACTGAAATATACTGAGTTAAACATCACTTTCTCACACCAGAAACTCATGGCTACAAAGTGAAGCTTACTCTATCCTCCCAGGCATTGACAGGTGCAAAAGAAAACACTCACGAATATACCAGGTCATGAAATGTACGTAATAAAACCTTTCAGCTGAAAGAATAGCATTCATGACAGGTGTGGTACCCAGAATGCTCAGCGACCGAGAATCCGCCCTATCTGTGACAGGAGCGGGGCGCGCAGGCGCAGTAGAGACAGCTTTGTCAGCAGCTGGAGCTGCGGGTTCGGAGTTGGAGCGGGATATTCACAAAGTGCGAGAAGACTTTGCGGGCTCACACAGCTGGAGCAGGGCCTCAGGGCCACAATAACATGGAACAATCCCATCTGTATCCCTGCGGATGGCGGTGGTGAAGCTTTTCCCGGTGAAGCTTCCCGAAACCGCGTAAATGGATAAGAATTGGGGACTGGGCAGGGAGCGTCTCTAAATGAATAAAATTTTGGTACTGGTCAGGGAGCGTCTGTAAATGGATAAGAATTGGGGACTGGGCAGGGAGCGTCTATAATTGAATAAGAGTTGGAGACTGGGCAGGAAGCGTTTCTAAATGAATAAGATTTGGGGACTGGGCAGGGAGCGTCGATAAATGCTTAAGAATTGGGGACTGGTGCGGGAGCGTTTTTTTATTCGTTCGTGGGATGTGGGCGTCGCTGGCTCGATCTCAGCTCGAGTAATGTGTCCAGTTCTGGGCACCAGGCTTTAGAAAGGACATCAAAGCTTCTGAGACAGTTCAGAGGAGATTTACTAGAATGATCCCAGAGATGCGGGGTGTCAGTTCTCTGGACAGGCTGGTGAAGCTGGGATTGTTCTCCTCAGAGTAGAGAATGTTAAGGGAAGATTTAATAGAGATGTTCAGAATCATGAAGGATTTTCATAGGGTAGAGAGGGAGAAACTGTTTCCACTGTCCTGGGGGTCAGTAACCAGAGGACACAGATTTAAAATAATTGGCCAAAAATGTCAAGGGGAGGTGAGGAGAGATCTTTTTACCCAGTAACTGATTCGGATTTGGAATGAATTGTCTGACAGGGTGGTGGAAACAGATTCAATTATAACTTTCATAAAGGAATTGGACAAATATTTCAAAGTGAAATTCTCCAGGATTATGGGGAAATAGGCAGGGGGTTGGACTAATTGCATCTTTTTGTCAGAGAGTCAGCAGAGGCACAATGGGGCCGAATGGCCTCCTTCTGTGCTGTATGATTCTATGAACATAAGAACGAGGAGCCGGAGTCGGCAAGTCAGCCACTCGAGCCTGCTCTGCCATTCAATACAATCATGGCTGATCTCATCACGGCAGTTCTTGTTTCTTGCCAGTAGATGTCACTTCACTCCAATGTAGTGAAGTTCACAAATCTGAGAGAGAAACAACAGGAAAGAATTGTTCCCATGATAGTGAATGTGTTGGATTTAGAAATACTAGGAGTGGAGACGAGTTATTACTTGTCTGCTCGATCCCCATAGTCCTGCAAAATTATTTCCTTCAAGTGCCCATTCAAATTCCTTTTGTAATTCTCGATTGTCTCCATTTCCACCGCCCTCGTGGGCAGCGAGTTACAGATCATCACCAATCAGTGTAAAAAAAGTTCTTGCGCACATTCCCCCTGTACCTCCTGTCCAAAACCTTCAATCTGTGTCCCCTAGTCCTTGTACCAATAGTTAACGGGAACAATGTTTCCTTGCCAACTTATTTAAAACTGTCATAGCCGAAAACATATGTATCAATTCTCCCCTCACTCTCCTTTGATACAGGCAGAACAACCCTAGCTTTTCCAACCTCACCTTGCAACTAAAATCCCCCATCCCTGGATCCATTCTGGTAAATCACCTCTGCATCCTCTCAAGGACGCTCACATTCTTTCTTAAGTGTGGTAAGCAAAACTGGAAACAACACTCCAACTGGGGCCGAACCAGAGCTTTATAATGGTTCAGCATAACTTCCCTGCTTTGTACTCAATGCCTCTATTTATAAAGCCCAAGATCCCATATGCTTTGCTAACCACTCTCGCAATATGTCTTGCCACCTTCAAAGATTGATGCACATGAACCCCAAGTCCCTCTATTCCAGCACACACTTTAGAACTGTGCCATGAAGTAAATATTGCCTCTCCCTATTCCTTATGCCAAAATACATCACCTCACACTTGTCACTATTAAATTCCATCTGCCACCTGTCTGCCCATTCTGCTAGCCTATCATTGTCCTGTTGCAGGCAGTTCATATCATCCTCACTGTTTGCCACTCCTCCAAGTTTGTTGTCATCGGGATATTTTGAGATTCTACTCAATATTCCAAGATCCAAGTCATTTATCTTTAGCAAAAAAAGCAGTGGTTCCAGCACTGACTCTTGGGAAACACCACGGTCGACTATCCTCCAGTCTGACAAAGAATCATTTCATAAGACTCGCTGTTTTCTGTCCTTAAACCAATTTTCTATCCAATTGGACACTGACCCTTCTATACCACGAACCTCAATTTTGTAAAGCCCCCTTTTATGTGGTACCTTGTCAAACGCTTCCTGAAAATCCATATAAACAACATCCACTGCATTCCCTTCATCAACCTGCTCTGTTAGTTCATCAAAAAATGCAGTTAGATTAGTCAAGCATGAACTCCCATTTATAAATCCATGCTCACTCTCCTTAATTAACTCAAACCTCTCCAAGTGACTGTTGATTTTTTCCCCTGATTATTCTTTCTAAAACCTTACCCACCGCTGCTGTTAATCTAACTAGCCTGTAGTGAGCCGGACTGTCCTTACACCCTTTCTTGAATAAGGGCGTCGCATTTGCCACTGTTTACTCCTGGCACCTCCCCCGTATCCAGGGAGGATTGGAAGATTATGGCAAACTCTTCCATTATCTGCATCCGCATTTCCTTTCGCAACCTGGGATGTGAGCCATCCAGACCAGGTGATTTATCTACCCGAAGCACAGCCAGCCTTTTTAGTACCTCCCTCTCTCAATTTGTACCCTCTCCATTGACTCTACTCTCTTCACTTCGACTGATATTTTGTCAAATTCCACTTCCTTAGTGATCACTGAGACAAAGTACTCATTAAGTAGATTAACATTGCCCTGCACCTCTAAGCTTATATTATCCTTTTTGTCCCTAATAGGCCCGACTCAACCTCTTACTACCCACTTATCATTTACATGCTGCTCGAAGATTTTTGGGTTTCCTTTCATGTTGACTGCCAGTCTATTCTCATAGAAATAGAGATTAAGCAAATATAGGAGATATAAGTATTTCCCATCCTTGATGAGGTGGAATTTTTTATGTTGTGGGTCGTAATGTCTTGGCCCACGAGTGTGGTGGAAGCAGAGACAATCAATGATTTGAAAAGGAAATTAGATGAATACTTGAAGGAAAGAAACTTGCAGGAGGAAAGGGATCGAGCTGGTGAGTGGAACTGACTAGATTGCTCCGGGGAGAGCCAGCATGGACATGAGAGGCCAAATGACCACCTTCTATGCTGTAAATGACTCTGTGTTGTTTCTCAAATTCAATCCACTGGTGCTTGGCAAATAATTTCAAAGTAAATTGTGCAACCGGAAAATCAGAACCAAGGCAAGGGACGCATAAGGAAGCAAAATTGCTGAAACCCAGGATTGAACCAGGGACCGTTAGATTTTCAGTCTAATGCTCTCCCAACTGAGATATTTCAGCCCTACATTAACAGTGGTTTGGTGTCCTTGTTTTGGAAGAAAATACATACATTCAAGTTTTCTAAAAAGTTAAAGAACACAACATGTGAGTAATATTCCCCATTGCTTTCTCAGTGCTGATTGATTGTGAAGCGGGAGACAGCCAGAAGTGCCACTGAGCCGCACAGACCCCGAGCTGAGAATGAAATGAGATCAAATTCAATCTTTCATAGTGAGATGCTGCTGAGAGGTAAGAGTCCTGAATCAAAGCGAGACTTGCTCATTTCAAACACTCCCTGTACTCTCTGCTCATGAAGCCTTAAAAAAGGGAAAAACAGAATGGCACTCAAACTCACAACCCTGCCATTAAAAGTCTCATATTCGACTGACAGAACTGTCACTTCTACTCGGTCTCTTATTGGATGGATGCAACTCCAACGCAGGGGTGGCATTCCACTCCTCCCATGGGTCCACATGTCAGACTGAGTTCCATGTTGTAGACTCAAGCAAAGGAAATCTGCTCAGTTCCAAAACTATCAGCGAATTGAAGCTGATTACGATCAACATCATCAGAGGTCAGAACTACCTGGTGAAAGAAGACACTCTGAAGAAGGATCCACAATTATTCAAAGGCATCGACAAAGTGAAAAACAAGAAAAACAAGAAAATCAGTAAGCAAGATGCTGGAGAGAGTTAAGAATCACAGAATCATAGAAAGTTGAGCGCACAGAAAGAGGCCACTTGGCCCATCATGTCTGTGGCGTCTGAAAAATGATCCACCTGTTCTCATCCCACCTTCCAGCATTTGGTCCGTTGCCCTGCAGATTACGGCACTTGAGGTGATTATCCAGACTCCTTTTGGATGAGTTGAGGGTTTCTGTCTCAACCACCCTTTCAGGCAGTGAGTTCCACACCCACACCATCCTCTGGGTGAAAAGGTTTTTCCTCGTCTCCCCTCTAATTTTTCTACCAATCACTTTAAATCTATGCCCCCTCGTCACTGACCTCTCTGCTAAGGTGAATAGACCTTGCACTTCCACTCTATTTAGACCGCTCAAAATTTTGTACATTTCAATCAGATCTCCTCTCAGCTTTCTCTGTTCCAAGGAGAACAGCCCCAGCCTATCCAGTCTTTCCTCAGAGCTGCATTTTTCCAGTCCTGGCAACATCCTTGCAAATCTCCTCTGTACCTTCTCTCGTGCAATTGCATCCTTTCTGTAATGAGGTGTCCAGAACTGCACACAGAACTCAAGTTGTAGCCTAACCAATGAGTTATACAGTTGCAGTATAAGCTCGCTGCTCTTGTATTCTATACCTCGGCTAACAAAGGAAAGGATTCCATCTGCCTTCTTAACCACCTTATCGACCTGTCCTGCCATCTTCAGGGATCTGTGGACATTCAATCCAAGGTCTCTCACTTCCTCTATACTTCTCAGTATCGTGTATTCTGTTGCCTTGTTTGACCTCCCCAAATGCAACGCCTCACACTTCTCCAGGTTGAATTCCATTTGCCACTTTTCTGCCCACTTGACCAAACCATCAATATCTTGCTGCAGCCTCCAGCTATCCTCCTCATTATCTACCTCATGGCCAATCATTGTGTCATCTGCAAAGCTCTTGATCATGCCCCCTACTTCCAAATCGCTAATATGTACCACAAAAAGCAGGGGACCTGGTACTGAGCCCTGCAGAACACCACTGGAAACAGCCCTCCAGTCGCTAAAACACCCGTCAACAATGACCCTTTGTTTCCTGCCACTGAGCTAATTTTGTATCCACCTTACTGCATTTCCCTGGATCCCATGGGTTTTTATTTTTTTAACCAGTCTGCCATGTGGGACCTTGCCAAATGCCTTGCTAACATCCATGTCGGACACGTCAGCTGCACTACCCTCATTTATCTTCCTTGTTACTTCTTCAAAAAATTCCATCAAGTTGGTCAAACAAGATAAAAGCAAAATACTGCGGATGCTGGAAATCTGAAACAAAAACAAGAAATGCTGGATTCACTCAGCAGGTCTGGCAGCATCTGTGGAAAGAGAAGCAGAGTTAACGTTTCGGGTCAGTGACCCTTCTTCGGAACTGACAAATATTAGAAAAGTCACAGATTATAAACAAGTGAGGTGGGGGTTGGGCAAGAGATAACAAAGGAGAAGGTGCAGATTGGACCAGGCCACATAGCTGACCAAAAGGTCACAGAGCAAAGGCAAACAATATGTTAATGGTGTTTTGAAAGACAAAGCATTAGTACAGATTAGGTGTGAATATACTGAATATAGAACATCAGCAAGTGCAAACCTGAAGAAAAACAACCTGAAAAAAACAGTGGGTAAGCAAACTGAACAAACTAAGATGAAATGAAATAAATGCAAAAAATGTAAAAAGGAATGCAAAAAAAAAAAGGAAGAAAAAATAACTAAAAATGAAAGTAAAGTGGGGGGCTGTCATGCTCTGAAATTATTGAACTCAATGTTCAGTCCGGCAGGCTGTAGTGTGCCTAATCGGTAGATGAGATGCTGTTCCTCGAGCTTGCGTTGATGTTCACTGGAACACTGCAGCAATCCCAGGACAGAGATGTGAGCATGAGAGCAGGGGGGAGTGTTGAAATGGCAAGCAACCGGAAGCTCAGGGTCCTGCTTGCGGACTGAGCGGAGATGTTCCGCAAAGCGGTCACCCAGTCTGCGCTTGGTCTCCCCAATGTAGAGGAGACCACACTGTGAGTTTTGGTCAAACAAGATCTTCGCTTAAAAATCCATGCTGACTATCCTTGATTAACCTGTGCTTTTCGAACTGACAGTTTATTCTGTCTCTCAGAATAGGTTCCAGTTATTGGGCCATGACTGAGGTTAGTCTGACTGGCCTGTAATCACTCGGTCTTTCCTTCGCTCCCTTTTTCAACAGAGGTTCAACCTCTTTTGTAGCAGACTATTGTAAATTTCACAATTCGCATGGGAAAAAGTATTAAATACTTCACTTACAAGTTCTAATGTTACTGGCGAAATGAGGGCTTATGTATGATTTGAACCCAGGACCTCACACAAATACACAGCAGGAATTCTGCTCCTTTACCAAAAAGCCATCTCCTTTATAGAGATGTAAATATGTAATATTGGAAGAGTGGAGGACTTGGGACCAGGACAGTGACTTTGACTTTTCTGCCTGTCTTCCAAATTCTGCAAGGTTCCATACAGACAATTAATGAACTGTCAGGGTGTTACTTTATTCCATTCTTCTTCTTCTTCTTCTTCTTGGGCAGTCTCTCGAGAACGAGAATGATTTTCTTCCACTTCAGGGTTCTGGGTCCAGTGACTAGATGTCTACTTAAATCGCAGAGAAATTAAACACTTTTCAATTTGTCTCACGACATAAATAGCAACATTTGCAGATATTTCACAGCTGTATGATTGGATGCTGCTAACGTTGTTACACTCAGTACACATGGTACCTTAATGTTGCAATAAATATTATAATATCTATTCAGGTAACTGTCATCCCACCGCTGCAAAATTTCACTGGTTCAACATTCTCATCAAATACTAAAGCATTCCACAAAGCAAGCCTCACAAATTCAACACCAGTTTCTCTTTTGGAGTCTCTCTGGTGTAATCTGATCTCTGATAGATTACTGGTGATCATCCTCCACATGAGCAGTCGTCCTAATCCCATGTACCTGTCCTGTTCCCACCTCCCTTTCCTGTATACACAACAGAATTCCATACTGCTGATATATGCTGGTAAACACTTTCCTTGTTGTATGAAACTGTGATTACAGTGGAAATCCGCAAGAGAGGAAGCTATTGTTGGCACCTTTAACTCTGCAGCCAGTGACCAGAAGAATTCTCACTCCTGAACGAGGACTGTTTCAATTTCCTTTTGGAAGATCACATCATCACATGAAGGAAGTGAAGTGCTTTTGTATCACAGTGACCACAGAGGAGTTTTAAAACAAACTATTAAATTATGAATTCATATTTTATTTTGAATGCTACATTGGAGGTTAATTTCACAGACAGTCCTGCAGTTTATGATTTGTGTGAAATCAGTGAGATTGTGAGTTGGGTCGACCCCTCCCTATCAGAGTCACCAGGACAAAGGGAGTGTTTAGTCATCGACATCTTGCTCAGTTCAGCATTTTGGTGGCTGGCTCTTGAACTCACACCGTCTCCTGACAGTGACAGGAGTAAACAAGTTATCGCTGAGGATTTCAAGTGCTATTTAAAGATTATTCACCTTTTACTGTTTACTTACTGCTGGAGGTTTGAAGAGGACATTTGAAACACGTTGGGAGACTTTCTGGGAAACTTTGTCAAGACTTCACCAACACTCTGTCAGCATTTACTCGGGAAATACTCTGAGGATTTCACCTATAAAGAGTAAGTGCTGTGTTACTCCACCTTATTGGAAACTTTACAGGAATCAGCAGGACAAAGGGAGCGTTTGGTCATTGACATCTTGCTCGGTCCGCGGGAGAAATGGGAGGAGAACACGAGGCCAGGCTGAGCAGCACCAGCCGCGGTAGGAGAGAAGGACAGGAGAGACAGGAGAGGGAGGTGGACTCCTTCTCCTCTGTAAGTACAGGACATTCCTCCTCCTTTGGACCTCCTCCATCAGGACCTCCAGTACTGTACCTGTGAACCTGTGCCTTCGTTCCCTCAGTCCCTGAGTGATCCTGAAACATGCTGCTGTGTGTCAGACAGCACACTTCACACCTTCAGTGGAAATGTGTGTGTGGAATCCACTTATACTGCACCAAGAACATTGCTTCGAATCAGCACTCGAGTGATGAACTGCAGCTTTCTGTTTTCATGCCTCCAGGCAATTTCAAATTATGGTCATCAGAATGTTGTGTGAAAACCAGATTTCAATCAGGCGAGTCTTATTATCACAGCACCCGTATCCCAAAATCACCAGCTGGAATTTCCTTCCAAAAACCACCCACTTCTGGGAGCTGGTCTGGCAAGTGAAGTGGGACACGGCCCCACAGCAAAACTCCACACCAGAAGTGACCACTGGGATTTCTGCCATGATTTCCCTCTCTGAGCCTCTGTAACTCTGATCATTTTGTGACAGTGCACCCACCAGAATCAAATGACTGGAGCGACGGGGGAGAAATGGCTAAATGTGAACACACAGTGGGCTAATTCTGGATTACGGATTTACCATGAGTTATGGCAATGATGATGAAACTGCAGTTTCTGAGCAGTCAAGGCTACGTTGTCAGAATGCCAGCTGTGGAAGCAGTAACTGTTGTCACTGTAGAAGTGACCAGAGCTCTTCTACCCTCATCCTAATGTCTGGTTGGCAGCTACATTGATCTCCCGGACGGCCAGTGCCCAGGGTCTTCCTCACTTCATGTGTTGCCTCCCTCATTGTGTTGTCGGTGTGAGTTCTGGACTCCTCCAATTGTCCCGTCATCTGCACCAGGAGAGAAGAGACTGTCTCCACAGCCTGTGTGTGAGACCAATGCTCATCAATCATTGATCTTTACCAGCCGAGGCCTCGGAGATCTTGCTCTTGGAATCCTCAGCGGAGACCTCCTGCTTCTGTCACCCCCGGGGGAGAGACAGATTTCTCCTCAATGTTATCCCCAGTTCCTCCTGCTCACTGCTACTCTGTGTCAGGAATACTGCCTTCCTGAATGGGTTTGAAGATTCACCAATAGTTACAATAACACAACAGAATATTTATTTAATTACAATCCATACAGTTACAAATGTGTAGGTCATGTTGAAAGAATGATCAGTTTGTTGTTCTGAAGAGGAGGAGGTGGAGGAGGATCGAGGTCTGTGTCTTCAGGTTTAATTCTGATGGGGGACAGCAGCAGTTCATTACACAGCTCGTCCACCAGGTAACCCACCGGGCGGGTCGGACACGTTCCAGCTGCTGCAGGAGTAAAGTTGAAAAGGTCACTGCGTGTTCTCGGAGCTGCTCCTGCTCATTATTGAAGAATAACTCACAATCCATGGTATAGGAATTGATCTTTCACTGATCAATGGTTTTGTTTCTGAGAGTGAATCACAGCAGAGAGAATTCACAGCTAAATTTCAAACATCTATAAGTAGGGATTTGTGTGTCACTAGTGTGGAGACACTAAAGATCCCTTTGAATCAGACAATTATAGTGACGGAGCTGAATACATGGAAAGAAATGGAGGATGGGAACAGATGATGAACCTCTGCAAATTCAACAAGGAGGTTGTTCTGCTGCCAGAGCAATGGTGGAATATGCTGGTCCCAGTCTGCCTGGTATTGTGGAGCAGCTGGCTTCTCACATCCTTAAGATCCAACACTGTCAGGCAGTCACTGTGACTGTCTTCCTTGGAGAACTGATAAAAGCTCCACAGGTTTCGAAGCATCTTAAACTAACTGCTGTGATAGGTATCTGAGGAAGTCCATGTAACTCCCATTGGGCTCCTCTAGATATCAATGAGGAAGCCTCGGCAGATCCAGTAAGTGGCAAGATCATCCACAGTGTTGACCTACAAGATCTGATGATCTCCTCACTCTTTCCATCCAAGTGCAACAATAAGTGAACCAGTTTGGAATGGACCTGTTGGTAGAAGAAAGATCTTCACCCTCAGATTCCACTTGGTCAAGTTTCCCAACACATTGGAACATTTCCACCAGTACTTTCTCACACCTTCCCTCAAAGAGTGACTGAATTCTGCTGAGGATTGTATCGACAAAGGGTGGATTAGTGTTTGCTCTCAACTGAATCATGTTCTTCGACAGGTATGACAGCACCTCAAGCGTTAGCATCTCTTTGTTGTGCTTATTCCACAACAGGATAATGATTGAGCCCAGCACCCTCCAAAACCATCCAGCATCTCCAAAGGTCATGTTCTCCAGGCCCCTGACACACTGCAATGAGAGAAGCAAACAGCAAATACCTCAACAATCTGCTCACCAGAGTGATTGTGAGTGGTTGCGAAGAGGATGGAAGGACAGCAAGTGACAATATTAGCTTGCCCAGCGGAGACAGAAATTGATGAAACCTGGTGGTGTTTGGAGGATCCCCCAGCTCCAAAACTTGAACAGAGACAGGGAATGAGGCCACCGTTCCCTTTCTCACACCCTTTATCATCTCCGACTTCGGAGCACCAAACCTACATGGTTCAAGTGGTGACTGAGGTAACTGCAGCAGCCCGACAGCGTCTCTAGTTTAAATTAGCTAACTCAGCCAAGAGTGGGAATCAAACCTGAGATCCTCTGGTTCATATGGTTGAATGTCAGGTGAACGGCAGTGCCTTTACCACTAGACCATTGGGGAACTCGAGAAACTGCGTTTCTAAATTAAAAAGTGCAATTTGTTTTCAGCAGCTTAAAAAATACAGATTTAGTATATTTTCACAATTCCCTGTCTGGTTTTTACACAAATGCACTGAGTTCCCATTGAGCCTTGAGGATAGAGTATAATTAGTCTACAAAAGCAGACAGGTCAAATGGCTCCTGATTGGGACAATCTGATTAATGTCATTTAAGAATTATAATAACTTAAATCTTTGGGAAGGAGAGGAACTTATTACACTGGGTTTTAAAAAATCTACAATATATGTGATTATGTTTGTAAACGGTTTCAAAGCAGCTGTTTACAGAAGTTAAAGGAACTTGGTTATGAATTATAGTCATCTTTTTGATGAGGCATTATTAGAGGTCATGCTAGATTAACGCTGGTGTTTTGTAGAACCACCGTTTCTCTGGCCTCAAAATTCCTCGCGTTCTACCACAATGTTGCTCATCAACACACTTAGCCTTTAGATCCTTAACTATTTACAAACATCTCCCACCCCCCAAAAAATTATATTCCCTGTGCTTGAATGGATCAGATTGTCAGACGGCTCTAATCTTGATTACCTCATGTTTTTTCATGCTTGTAGAGAAAGGGAACACATCTACAAAAGGTCAGGGATGAGTTTTGTTTGACCTGTAGGTTCTGGATTTCTTCGGTAAGTTGTCTGGTCTGTTTAGTAGTGCAGTCTTCGGAAGGCAAGCCTGCTTTTGCTGCAGAGCCTCTGCTGGAAGCACAGCAGCTCAGTGAAGTGCTTGAAGACTCAATATCATCTGTCAAGCTGCTGTCTTCTGGATCTGGGGAGTAAAAAACACAATCACATGAATAAAAAGTTACTGTGCTGAGAATGTTTCAGGTTATTGAAGTGTTGTGGCTCAGTCTGGGTTCAACAAACTCCATAAGAGAAACAAGCAGTTTGCAAGAACCGGTTTCTCAATTGTATAAAAACCGTCATTCTTCAACTCAACCGAAAGCGAAACAAATGTTACATTCTGTAGAAAGAAATTATTCCCTTATTGCTCGGGCTGTCAACACAGGCCAAACACATGCATAGGAGGGAGTCATTGTGACTGCATGGTGTCACAAGTGTTTCCACCCGGACCATTGAGGCCAGACTCCTTTTCTTAAAGATGGTCTTTTTGCATCTTCCTCATGCCCTGCACCATAATTCACTCCTCGCCAAGTGTACAAGTGACCTTACACACTACAAATTAGCAGCACTAGAACAGAACCATGTGGGGCACTGCTACCCACTTCCATCCCCTCGGAGAAACTGCCCTTAACTCCTACTCTCCCCTCCCTCAGAACCAGTTTTTAATCCCATTTCATCCCATTCCCCTAATACCAAAAGTGTTAATCTTCTCCAATGGTCTCCTCTCTACTAACTTTTCCAAGGCATTTCGAATGTCCCTGTACACACGGCCACCATTATCTGTCACTTCAAAAGAACTCTATTGGGTTTTGTCGAGCACGATTTTCCTTTATGAAACCAGTGTTTCTGCTTCTAATAATTTTCTCACTTGGATATTTAGCAATTTTATCTTTAAAGATTCTAAACATTGACCTAGAAAATAAGAAATAGGAGCGGGTGTAGATAGTACGGCCCCTCGAGCCTCTCCACCATCCAATAAGATCATGGTTGATCTTCTACCTCAATCCATTTCCCACCCTATCCCCATTTCCCTTGTTTCCATTCATGTCCAACACTCTACCAATCTCAGTCTTGAACATACTCACTCAACTAACATAGATGTTAAATTAACTGGGCTGCAATTATTCGGCTTAGTTCTGTCACCCTTTTCGAAGATGGATATTACATTACCTTTGAATGAACATAATAAAAGTGTCAGTGCAAAGTTGAAACCACTTCACACTGATCGAAAATGCAGTCTAAATACACCCAAAATGCAAGAGGGAACTTCAGGATTTTGACCACAAAGACTTAATAATGGATCCAGTTGATGTGAGGATTAGTGAAATAGATTCAGAAACACATTTGTGAATAAGATCTTGGGTTTTACAAAGAGGAGATGTAAAATACATACAGGTTTTCCAAATCTATTTTGAAGATCTGTTAGCTGTACCTTGAGCTCGCAGTTCTGTGTCCTCACCATGCTTATCATAACCTTGTCACTGCATGAGAGGGAGTCTCATGTCGGTGAGTTACCTCTTTTCCATTGGTTGTTTTGCCCATGCGAGACACTTCACTCAGACTACGAAGCAAACAGATAACCTATCCCCAGACATATAGCAATTCAGCCTTACAGGTTATAAACATTGGGATTCTGAGGAATGCCATCTGGCCTATTCAAGCTCATTGATTCAGAAAGAACTGCATCCCTCACTCCCACACTCTCCAACTGTTTCTTCAGTGTTGACAAGCTTTTTTATCTTCACTGCCCTATCTGGAAGTCTTTTCCACACGGCGATCACTATTTGTGTACGGAAATTCCTGACATCAGTCCTAATTTTGCTTTCTACCAGTTGAACCTGTGTGTCTTAGTTTGCTAAAATAACTGGCACTAGCTTTCATGTCCTAGGCTGACACTCCAATTTCACTTTCACTGAGGAGCCTCCTAGTCTGTAGATGGAGAATATTACTGCTGGGCACTTACGGGTTCAAACCCACATCATGTTGTTTTGTTGCAGCATGAACTGTTGCATTATATATAACTTTACAAACAGCATTTCAATTATTTTATCCAATCATTGTTTTTCTCCTCCTCTGGTTGTTGTGTCCTCACTGGGATTATGATCCATGGGTTCGGTCAGCCTTCTAGAACATTCTTCATGTGTGAGCTGAGAGAGCCATTGTTGACAGGCTGCTTGGAGCACATCACAAGTTCAGCTTAATCTCTCCCTTGCCTCAGGTCCATCCCTGTGTAATTGACATCAAGTCACTGAATTGCTATTAGGAGGAGGAATCCTGGCTACGTTTTTCCATTCTTAAACTAAGGACACTGAGACTAAATGTGGTACGTCAGCTCAGCACAAATCTGGGCAAATCTACCTTGGGGTTTCCGAGTTTCCATCATTCCATTGCCACGCCACATACACCCATTAAACCTTTAGGGGAGGTGGAACAACAAACAGCGGCAAAGAATTTTGATCCCGTTTCTCCAGTTGAATGTGTCCAGTGCATTTCTTTCTTTGTTTTAAAGAACATTTTTTCCTCAAGCCCCAAGAGAGTGGGAAAAGGAACTGGATTGCTCTCTCACATCATTCTGTGCAGTTCAGTTCAGTCAAAACTGTGAATGGATGTGTTCTTTGAGATTTATGTCTTCTGGGAAAGCCATTCCTCCTCCCCCTGCCCTAAATGAAGAGGGAGCCCCTCTTTTCTGTGCAGGGATAGGCACTGACATGTTGATGTTGCACCATGGACATTTGACAAAATTATTGACTCAGCCATGGACATGGGGGCAATTAATCTGTATATAAATTGTATAGCCAATCTGATGCCTTCAAAACACAGTCTGATTTAAAACATATTTTCTCCCTATAAATAAAGTAGCATACAAACATCAATGGAGAGCAGCAAAATGCATTAGCTGGCAAGCAAGCAATATAGTATGTAATGCCAATGCGAATTACTTTCATTGATAGAATAAAGCTAGCTACACCATGTCACGGGGCAGTAGATAGACCTTATCGATGACTTCTGTGGATTCACACTGTGTCAGGACTGCAAATTCATTCAATAAACCAAGAAACCCAAGGAGATGATTGTTATTGTGGTTATTGAGGTGAGGCAATAGAAAAATCAGCAGGAAAATGGACCATTTCTCATACTACTGATGTTCTTGTGTTCTTGTGTCTGGACAGAGTAGATAGGGAGAAACTGTTCCCATTGCTGGAAGGATCTACAACCAGAGGACACCAATTTAAGATGATTGGCTAAAGAATCAATGGCAACATGAGGAAAAACTATTTTAAGCAGCGAGTGGTTAGGATCTGGAATGCACTGCCTGAGAGTGCAGCGGAGGCAGGTTCAATCGAGGCCTTCAAAAGAGAATTGGATAATTATCTGAGGAGAAATATTTGCAGGGCAATGGAGAAAAGGCAGGGGAGTGGGACTGGGTGAGTTGCTGTTGCAGAGAGCTAGCATTGACACGATAGGCTGAATGGCCTCCTTCTGTGCTGTAACCAGTCACTGATTCTATGAGTTTATCACCTGAAAGCCCTGTTACATTTGCTCTTCCTTTCATCCATGTTAAACTCGAACATTTTTGATTTCTTGTGTTAAATACTGCTTACATGCTTATTTGCACGAATCTATTAATTATTCAGGTTGAATTGTCTTATTCAAAAAAAATTATCTGTTTATTTATTTCTGTTTTATTTATTAATAACACCTAAGTACATTTATACACAAAGATACACACAAATATATTCCAAAACCACACAAACAGACATACACATTTATTCATAATGAGCCCATTGATGCACCCCTGGCTACAGTAAAATAGTGGTAATATTTACTGCACTAGTAATCCAGAGGCCTGGACTAATAATCTGGTGACAGTGATTTCAAATCCCATCGCTAAACTGGTGACAGTGATTTCAAATCCCAGCAATAATCTGCTGACAGTGATTTCAAATCCCAGCAATAATCTGGTGACAGTGATTTCAAATCCCATCAGTAATCTGGTGACAGTGATTTCAAATCCCAGCAATAACCTGGTGACAGTGATTTCAAATCCCATCAGTAATCTGGTGACAGTGATTTCAAATCCCAGCAATAATCTGTTTACAGTGATTTCAAATCCCATCAGTACTCTGGTGACAGTGATTTCAAATCCCAGCAATAATCTGGTGACAGTGATTTCAAATCCCATCAGTAATCTGGTGACAGTGATTTCAAATCCCATCAATACTCTGGTGACAGTGATTTCAAATCCCATCAGTAATCTGGTGACAGTGATTTCAAATCCCATCAATAATCTGGTGACAGTGATTTCAAATCCCATCACCACAGTTGCAGAATTTAAGTTCAGTTAATGAAATAAATCAACAATAAATAGCTTGTATCAGTAATGGTGACAATGAAACAACTGGAGTATTGGTTCACTAATGTTCTTAGGACATGAAATCTGTTCTCCTCACCTGGTCTGGCCCATGTGTGACTTCAAACTCACAGCAATGTAGTTAACTCTTTACTGCTCTCTGAAATGCCCAAGCATACCGTTCATCTGTTTCAAATGAACAACTACAAGAAAAACTGCAAATCCACACGGGCTGCAGCTGTTCAGGAAGCCGGTTCAGCACCAGCATCTCAAGGGCAAGTCAGGATGGGCAGTAAATGTTGGCCTTGTAAATGATGTCCACATCCAATGAATGATTAATAAAACTCACCATTTACAGGAGCACAGTTTCAATCATAGATATGTATAACATATTACAGATTAGAAACATAATGAAAATACATTTACAACTGACACTGTCATAACTTCAGCACTCATTTTGTATAGAAATGTGACACCCACATTCACACACTGACAGTTTATATTGTCACAAGGTACTATTTGCAGCTCTGGGAAAAGTCTACACACCAGACCTTTACAAAGCCAAATGCTGCAGTTGTAGAAAATGTGAAATTAGGATGGGAAATGTTCATCGAGTCATAGAATAGTGAACAAAGACCATTTGGCCCATCATGCCAGTGCTGTATCTTTGGCTGTGTTCTCCAATTAGTCCAACTGCTCTGCTTCTTCCTAAAAACATCTCAAGGTGATCCTCCCCTGTCCTGGCAATATATCCACGTTACATTCATTTTACAGAAACTTTGCATGTATGTCAGCCAATGACCAGAAGAGGGCAGCATGAACCGCCATTGCAGCTGAACATATCGGGCTGAATTTTACCAGCCTCTCGATGTCATGGGTCACGGCAGGAGGGGGCCATAAAATTCCGCGGGAAGAGACCCGCCGCGACCCCCGACTTCGGGAAAGGCCCGCCGCTCCCCCACCCCCCACCCTCACCTCCCCACCGGCCGCTTGGCAGTGGGACCAAGTGTGAGATTCTGAAACCAGTTTTCAGTCTTCAAAATATGTTCAATGGGGAAGAAGAACAGTCAGAAGTCGTGGTCTATTTTTGAACCAATGACATGGGTATGAAAAGGGTTGAGATCCTACAATCAGAGTTTTAGGAGCTGGGAAGGAATTTAAAAGAGCAAGACCACAAAGGTTATAATATTTGGATTACTCCCATGTGTTTTAGTGAGTATAGGAATAGTAGGATAATACAGGTTAATGCATGGCTGGAGAAATGGTGGATGAGGCAGGGCTACAGCTTCCAGGAACATTGTCACCACTTCTGGTGTTGATGTGACCTGCACAAGATGGACAGGACAAATGTCCTCGCTGTCACTTTAACTAATGCTTTGTGAAAGGAATTATACTAATTTGGCTGGGGGAGGGGCACAAGGATGAAGCATTAGAGAATAGATACAAGGTGCACCGAGGACTGAGAGAAACAAACAGCATTAGAATAAAGAATAGTTCAGAAGCACAAAACTCAAACAGGAGACAAATGCAAGGCAGACTGAGATAGGTTTAGAGTGCATGTTTGTAAATACTTGAAGCATGGTAAATAGGATTGGTGAGCTGCAGGCACAAGTAGCCACATGGGATTGTGATCCAGTGGCAATAACGGAGACATGGATCAAACAAGGGGAGGAATGGGAACTTAATATTCCTCACTGCGATGTATTCAAGAAAGATAGAGAAGAAAAATAGGCAGAGGATTGTGTGGGTGCAGCTGTATTGATCAAAGATACTGTTACAGCACTAGGAAGAGAAAATGTACTTGAGGGTTGAAAGGTAGAATCTATTTGTTTAGAATAATGCATCAACAGAGGAGTTATTCCACTGCTCAGTGTATATCCAGGCCACTAAATAGTAGGAAGTGGACAGAGGAGCAAATTTGCAGGCAAATTGTCGAAAGATGCAAGAACCTCTGAGTAATGCTAATGGGGATTTCAATTATCCGAATACAGGCTGGGAAAATAACTGTGTGAAGGGCAAAGAGGGAGAAGAATTCCTGGAATGTGTGTAAGAGAACTTTCCGAATCAGTATATTTCCATCCAATGGGGAAGGAGATGGTACTGGATCTAGATTTGGAGAATGAAGTCAGGTGAATGAAGTATGTTTCAGTCGGAAAGGATTGTGTGAAAGAGTCATTAAAATATCATTCGTTTTAGATTAGCTGTGAAAAAGGACTGTCTGTGTAGGTATAAGAGCATAAGAAGTAGGAACAGCAGTAGGCCATTCAGCCCCTTGAGCCTGCTCCGCCATTCAATAAAATCATGGCTGATCTTATCGTTGTCTTTACTCCACTTTCCTGCCCCCCAATAACCCTTGGTTCTCCTGTCAATCAAAAATCTGTCCAACTCAGCCTTGAATATATTCATTGACCCAGCCTCCACTGCTCGCTGGGAAAGAGAATTCCAAACGCTAATGACCTTCTGAGAGAAGAAATTCCTCCTCATCACCATCTTCAATTGGAATCACCATAATGTGAAACTGTATCCCCTATTTCTACATTCCCCCATGAGAGGAAACATCCTCTCAGCATCTAGCCTGTCATGCCCCCTCAGGATCTGATATGTTTCAATAAGATCACCTCTCATTCTTCTAAACTCCAATGAGTACAGGCCCAACCTGCTCAACCTTTCCTCACAAGACAAACCCCTCATCCTAGGAATCAGCCTTCTCTGAAGTGAACCTTCTCTGAACTTTTTTTTATTTCCAAAATATACTTTATTCATAAAAATCTGTAAAAAATACATCACCAGTTTCAAACAGCACCAAGTCAAAAATTACAAACAGTGGAAAGGAGGTCCGTTTGCTTCAATACAATCATGGGTTGCCTCACAACCCTTCCGTTTCACATTTGTCGTGCCAGATACATTTTTACATTTTACAGGAAAAAACATTTTCCCGATGCAGTTCAAGGGGTTTCCCATGGATCTAGCCCCTCGGTTCAACTTGGTCGGGGGACCTTACACTGTGGTCTTTCCCCATTGAGCCTTTGCTGCGGCTGCCCCAAGCTTTAGTGCGTCCCTCAGCACGTAGTCCTGGACCTTGGAATGTGCCATTCTGCAACATTCAGTCGTGGACAACTCTTTGCGCTGGAAGACCAGCAAGTTTCGGGCAGACCAAAGGGCGTCTTTCACCGAATTGATAGTCTTCTAGCAGCAGTTGATGTTTATCTCGGTGTGCGTCCCTGGGCACAGTCTGTGGAGCACAGACTCCTGTGTTACAGAGCTGCTTGGGATGAACCTCGACAAAAACCACTGCATCCCTTTCCACACCTGCTTTGCAAAGACACATTCCAGGAGGAGGTGGGCAACTGTCTCTTCCCCAGAACATCCACCGTGAGGGCATTGTGCAGAGGGGGTGAGACTTCGGGCGTGCAGTAAGGATCTGACGGGGAGGGCTCTTCTCACCACCAGCCAAGCTACATCTTGGTGCTTGTTTGAAAGTTCTGGTGATGAGGCATTCCGCCAAATGACTTTGGCAGTCTGCTCGAGGAACCATCCGACAGGATCCACCGTCTCATTTTCCCGGAGTGCCTTGAGGACCACTGCCTGATGGATCGGTGGTCCAAGGTGTTATCCCGCAGAAACTGCTCCACGAAGGATAGGTGGTTGGGCACAGTCCAACTGGATGGAGCGTTCTGCAGCAGTGTGACCAGGCCCATCCTTCACAACACCGGGGACAGATAGAATCTAAGCACGTAGTGACACTTGGAGTTTGCGTACTGGAGGTCTACACACAGCTTGATGCAGCCGCACACGAAGGTGGTCATCAGGATGAGGGCCACGTTGGGTACATTTTTCCCACCCTGATCCAGAGGTTTGAACATCGTGTCCCTCCGGACACGGTCCATTTTAGATCCCCAGATGAAGCGGAAAATGGCTTGGTGACTGCCACAGCGCTGGAGTGGGGTATGGGCCAGACCTGCGCCACGTACAACAACAACGTGAGTGCCTCACACCTGATGACCAGGTTCTTACCCATAATGGAGAGAGTTGCTGCCCCCACATTCTCAGCTTGTGTTGTACCCTGGCTACTCGCTCCTTCCAGGTTTTGGGGCATGCCCTGGCCCTTCCGAACCATATCCCCAGCACCTTCAGGTAGTCTGGCCTAACGGTGAAGGGGATAAAGGATCGGTCAGCCCAGTTCCCAAAGAACGTGGCCTCGCTCTTGCTGTGGTTAACTTTGGCTCCCGAGGCCAGTTCGAACTGGTCGCAGATGCTCATCAGTCTGCGCACGGACAGCGAATCTGAGCAGAAGACGGCGACGTCATCCATGTACAGGGAGGTTTTCACCTGAGTGCATCCACTGCCTGGGATAGTCACCCCTCTTATGCTCGCATCCATCCTAATAGACTCAGCAAAGGGTTCAATACAGCAAACAAACAAGACCGGGGAGAGAGGACAGCCCTGTCTGACTCCAGATTGGATCGGGAAACTTTCCAATTCCCACCCATTGATTGAAACTGCGCTACTGATGTTTGTGGAGAGCAGTTTGATCCAATTGCAGATTCCCTCCCCAAACCCCATTTTGGAAAGCACGTCCATCATGTATGTGTGCAATATCCTGTCAAAAGCCTTCTCCTGGTCCAGGCTGATGAGGCAGGTGTCCACCCTCCTGTCCCGTACATAGGCGATCGTATCCCTGAGTAGCACGATACTATCAGAGATCTTCCTGCCTGGTACAGTACAGGTCTGATCAGGGTGGATCACCAACTCCAGAGCAGACTTGAATCGACTGGCTATGACTTTGTACAGAATCTTGTAGTCAACATTAAGCAGTGAGATGGGCCGCCAATTTCTCATTTCTGCCCTCTTCCCCTTCCGCTTGTAGATGAGGGTGATGATGTCTTTCCTCATGGAGTCTGACATGCTGCGGGCCAGGAGCATACTCTCGTATACTTCCAGCAGGTCCGGGCTGACCCAGTCCCACAGGGCCGAATACAACTCAACCGGTAAGCCGTCGCTTCTGGGAGTTTTACTTGTCTCGAAGGATCCGACGGCCTTTGTCAGCTCGTCCAGAGTTTGCGGCTTGTCTAGTCTCTCCCTCCTGCTGTTATCTAAGACCTCTGTGATAGATGACAGGAAGGACTGGGAGGCTCTGCTGTCTGTGGGCTTCGCGTCATACAGCCCAGCATAAAAGGATTTGCTGATCCTTAGTATCTCGTACTGCGACGCCGTCACCGAGCCATCTTCTTCCTTCAGGCTGCTGATCACAGAGCTCTCTCTGTGTACCTTTTGGAAGAAGTAACACGGGCACATCTCATCCTGCTCAATGGAGCGGACTCTGGACCCGAAGATGATCTTGGAGGCCTCCTTGGCAAAGAGCGAGGCCTGCTGGCTCTTCACCTCTTGGAGGTCCTCCTTGACCTCGCCCCCCATTGACTGCAGCCGGAGCAGATTTTGCATACTTTTCTGGAGTCGGGACATTTTCCTCTCTCTCTCTCTCACCCTCTGAACACCTTTGTGGATGAAGAACCTCTTGCTGTTCTCCTTGATCGCTTCCCACCAGTGAACTGGAGACTCAGGAGGGGTTTCACGGTCCTCCAACCTTTGTAATCCCTTTTGAGTTCCTCAACGTTCTCTGGGGTTAACAGTGTAGCATTGAGCTTCCACGTCCCTCTGCCAACCCACTGGTCATCCTGTAAGTGAAAGTCAGCCAGTAAGAGGCAATGCTTGGAGAAGAACACCGGCTTGACGTCGGTGGATCCGACCATGACAGTGCGGGACACAAACAGGAAGTCAATGCTGGAACGGGCAGACCGGTCCGATCTTGACCAGGTGTATCTGTGCTGCGCTCCGTCTGTAGGTTTGCTGAAGACGTCGTGCAGTTTGGCATCTTTAACTGTTTCTATTAGGAATCTGGACGTAGCGTCCAGTTTGCTGTCGTCTCTGCCGGATCGTCCAGCTGCATCAATGCTGCAGTTGAAGTCACCGCCTAGGATGACCGGCCTGGATGTCGCCAGCAGTAGTGGGCGCTGCTGGAAGACGGTCAGCTGCTCGTTGCATTGTACCGGGGCGTACACGTTGATCAACCGGAGCGGAGCGTTGTTGTTGATTACATCTGCTACGAGGAGGCGGCCGCCCACCACCTCCTTAACTTCGGAGATGGTGAAGTTACCTCCCCGCAGCAGAATACCCAGGCTGGAGGAACGGCAGTCATTACCACCCGACCAGATCGATGGCCCGTGGGACCACCATCGCGACCACTGCCTGTAGGTGCTGAGGTGTGGTATTCCACACTCGTGCAGAAACAGTCGGTCGGCTTTGACCTTGGCAAGGTAATCCAAGGTTGAAACACATCGCGCAGTGGATTTAATGCTGTGCATGTTACTGGAAGCAATTCTTATACCCATTTTTTAAAAGTTGGTTGTTGCTTCCCATACCATTTATCCTAGCTAGTCCCAGTCCTTCGGGATGTTCCTGCATACCCATAGTGTACGCAAGCTGTTTCACATTTGTTCCGCTGGGGTGACAACGGGGGGGGGGGGGGGCGGTCTTGTAGGTAGCAAGTATTGGTTTGTTCTCTGCTGTTCCCCTTTGTTCCTCCTCGAAAACATCACTGCTCCCGGCTTCCCGGAGCTGAGGTGCGCCAGCCGTGTCTTTGCTCCCGGTATCCCGGAGCTGAGGTGCGCCAGACGTGTCTTTGCTCCCGGTGTCCCGGTGCTGGGATGCGCTGGCCATGTCGTTAGGTTTGGCGCTTTGGTGTTGGGGCTCGCCAGGCCCATCACAGCCTCCTGTGTCCGGGGGCTGGGGGGCTTTATCTTCCAGCTCCTTGGAGTTCTGCCGCTTCCTTTGAAGGGGCCGTCGTTCCAGCACTTCCTCATCCAGTGAAGAGGAGCTGTTGTAGTCTGTCTCAGATGGTAGTCTCCTCTTGCCACTGGTTTGGGTGGTGGCCTATTCCGCTTTTGGAGGTCTTTTCTTTGTGGTTTTCCTTTGTACCACTTGCCACTGACCGGTTTGTCCATGTGCTGCCTCCTGCTCCATTGATTCTGTCTGTGGAGGAGGGGTTTACGGGTGCAAGGTAGGTGCTGGGTCGCTGGTTTCAGCTGCCTCCCCTTTCTTCTCCTTCTCAGGTAGAAGTTCCTCAATGTAGAGAAGGTTGCTTGTCTCCTTTCCAGCACCGGACGCCTTCGTTGAATCTTCTCCCGGCCTTTCCTTGGACCTTGCCGCCTGAGCATAACTGAGGCAGCGTTTGGGGCAGGTTTTGTAGAGATGGCCTGCCGCACCGCACAAATTGCAACACTTAGTCTGCTTACAGTCCTTGGTCTGATGGCCTTCCTCCTTGCAGTTCTTACAAACAACCGTGCTGCAGTTAGCTGCCACGTGACCAGATTTGCCACAGGTGCAGCAAAATCTGGGCTGCCCAGCGTAGACCAAGAAGCCTCGACTTCCCCCGATAGCGACGCTGGAGGGAGGATGGATGATGGCTTCACTGGCATCGACCTTCAAGGTCACCTTGACCTGCCGCTTGCTGGTCCAAATCCCAAAGGGGTCCTTGACATCAGTGCTGCTGCCGGCCACCTCGACGTACCTGGCGAGAAAGGTGAGTACATCCACCACCGGAACATGGGGGTTGTAGAGGTGAATCGTCACCACCCGGTCACGTTGTGAAGAGTGCCTCCACTGTGAGGATCGACAACGGCGCCCGGTCCCCTTTCTCCTTGAATGCCTTCAGGAACTTGATGCATCCCGCCACATTCTTGAACGTCACGTCGAAATACCCACTGCTGGGGAAATCCTGCAGGCAGAAGATGTCCGAAGCTTGAAATCCACAGCAATCGATGAGAATTTTCTTGATGAAGTAGGTGCGATCGACCAGTGCATCTCCTTCCTTGTCCTTCACCACCACCCGAACGGTGTTCCGCACTCCCTGGCCTCAAGCGCAAAGATTGGTTATAGCCATTTTACTCAAAACCTACCCAGGATCAAAAGCCACTGATCATGGTTTCTTCTCTTCCAAATAAGCACTGATAAGAACAGATACTACACTTGATCTTAGCCAAAAGGCCCTTATTTATGTTTAAAATACTAGTCTGGGACCCACTCTTCTCTCCCTCAAACTGAATGTAAAATTCAATCATATTATGATTGCTACTACCTAGAGGCACCTTAACTATGAGATCATTAATTAACCCTATCTCGTTGCACAATGCCAGGTCTAGTATAGCCTGCTCTCTGGTTGGCTCCAGAATGTATTGTTCCAAGAAATTATCCCAAAAACATTCTATGTACTCCTCATCTAGGCTACCTCTGCCCATCTGAATTTTCCAGTCTATATGTCGATTAAAACCCCCCATAATTATCACTGTACCTTTCTGAAAAGCTGCCATTATTTCTTCCTTTCTACCCCATCCGACAGTGTGGTTAATGTTAGGTGGCCTGTACACCGCTCCCACAAGTGACTTCTTGCCTTTATGATTTCTCATCTCTGCCCAAACTGCTTCGACATCGTGATCTCCAGAACTCAGGTCATCCCTCTCTATTGCGCTAATACCATCATTAATTAACAGAGCTACGCCGCCACCTTTTCCTTGCTTCCTGTCCTTCCAAAATGCCATGTAACCTCCAATATTCACATCCCAATCTATGTCGCCCTGCAGCCATGTCTCTGTAATGACTATCAGATAGTACTTATTTATTCTATTTGTGCTGTCAGTTCATTTGTTTTGTTTTGAATGCTCCATGCATTCAGATACAGAGCATTTAGTTTTGTCCTTTTATTATTTTTGTCACCTCTCGCCTTATTTGTTGATTTACTCTTTGATTTGTACATTCTGTCCCTTCCTGTCACAGTCTCTTTATCATTTCCCATATTTATACCGTTCTCTCTTGCCTTGTCTCTACTCCTTGATTCACCATATCTTCCCAAATTTGATTCCTTGCCCCCACTATTCAGTTTAAAACTGTCTCTACTTCCCTAGTTATGTGGTTCGCTAGAACACCGGTCCCAGCACGGTTCAGGTGCAGACCGTCCCAACGGGACAGCCACCTCTTTCCCCAGTACTGGTGCCAATGCCCCACGAACCAGAACCCACAACTACCACACCAGTCTTTGAGCTGTGCATAAATTTCTCTAATCTTATTTGTCCTCTGCCAATTTGCACATGGCTCAGGTAATAATCCAGAGATGATTACCTTTGAGGTTCTGCTTCTTAATTTGCTGCCTAGTTCCTCATACTGACTTTGCAGAACCTCTATCCTTGTCCTGCCTATGTCGTTGGTACCGACATGGACCACGATGACTGGATCCTCCCCCTCCCATTGTATGTTTCACTCCAGCCCTGAGCAGATGTCCTTAATCCTAACACCGGCAGGCAACACAGCCGTCTGGATGCTTGCTCTTTGCTGCAGAGAACAGAATCAATCCACCTTACTATACTGTCCCCTACTACCACTACATTCCTTTTTTCTCCCTCTTTGAGCCGCAAACACTTACTGCAGCCGTGTTTGCCCTGGATCACACTGGCATCCAGGAACTCCCACATGCTGCAGCTGTGACACATCACCTGTCCTGTCATCCTTAACGTGTTTCAATTAACTACTTAAATATTTGATTCAATTATTTATTTTACTGTCTATTTTATTAAGCTTACTACTAGTTTGTTTACTATTTTAAACGTTAGGACTAAAATGGATCTTAATCACTTACCAGATACTCATCAAACAGGTAGCTTCTTCCAAACCAATCAACTACCTGCCTGCCTGTGATGTCACAGCTTACCAGATCCTCACCAAACAGCTCCTTCCACTGCACCGAAGCAAGAACCAAATCCTGCAAACTCACCCCAGCAGCTCTCTGTTTCCCTGCTCTCACTCTCCATTGTGATGTCACTCTTGCTGTGCTTCTCTCTCTCTTGCTCTGTCTCAGAGTCTGTGCTTTTGACGCATTTCTGAACTCTCTGTTCCGTCGTGTTCCTCTGTCTCTGGTCCAAAATCTGACTCTGGTGGGATTTGAACCCACAACCTTTGAATATTTTTTTAAATCATTATTTAAAAGTCCAACACGCTATCCATTGCACCACAGAGGCATACATGTGATGAAAGACATCACCAAGGCCTTTGATCTTGTTAGCAGAGACGGATTCTTCAAACTGCGATGGAACATTGCCTGCCCTCCTGAACACTTGGGCGTCATTTCTTCTTTCCACGAGAACATGCACAGTTCCATCAGTTACAATGGAGCAACATCAGACACTTTCAAGATCAGCAGTGGGGTAAAGCAGGGCTGCGCGCTGGTGCCAACTCTCTTAGGAACAGAGGAACATCGGAGGAGGCCATTCAGCCCGTTGAGCCTGCTCTACCATTCAATTAGATCATGGCTGATTATCTACCTCAATGCCCCTTTCCCCTGCTATCCCCATATCCCTTGATGTCATGAGTATCAAGATTTCTATCAATTTCTGTCTTGAACATGCTCAATGATTGAACTGCCACAGCTCTCTGGGGTACAGAACTCCAATGACTCACCACCGTCTGAGTGTAGAAATTCAACCCTATCTCAGTTTTAAATGGCCTACTCCTTATTCTGAGTCTATGTCCCCTGGTCTTAGACTCACCAACCAGGGCAAACATCCTGTCGACACCCACACTATCACGCCCTGTAAGAATTTTGTCAGTTTCAATGAGATCACCTCTCATTCTTCGAAAGTTTAAGGAATACAGGCCCAGTTTCCTCATGAGGCAATCCCACCATCCCAGGGATTAGTCTGGTGACCCTCTGTTTCACTCCCTCTATGGCAAGTATATCCTTCCTGAGATGAGGAAACCAAACTATTCACAATACTCCAGCGCGGTTTCACCAAGGCTCTATACAATTGCAACAAGACATCTTTACTCCTGTACTCATGACCCCTCGTGTGAAAGCCAACATACTATTTGCCTTCCTAATTGATTGCTGCACCTGCACAAGAGCTTTTAGTGTCTCAGGAACAAGGACACCCAGGTCCCTTTGGACATCAACACTTCCCGACCTCTTACCATTTAAGAAATACTCTGTCTTTCTGTTTATTCTACCAAAGTGGATAACTTCACACTTATTCACATTATATTCCATGTTCTTGCCCATTCACTGAGCTGCTCCAGGTCCCCTGGAAGCCTCTCTACATCCTCCTCACAACTCACACTTCACCGAGCTTTGTGTCATCTGCAAACTTGGAAATATTACATTTAATCCCCACATCCAAATCATTTATTTCGGTTGTTAACAGCTGTGGCTCCAACACTGATCCTTGCAGTACCCCAATAGTAACAGCCTGCCATCCTGAGAAGGACCCGTTATTCCTGCTCTCTGTTTTCGGTCTGTTAACCAATTCTCAATCCATACCAGTATATTATCCCCAATCCTACATGCTCTAACTTTGTTTACTGACCTCCTGTGTGGGACCTTACCAAAGGAAAATGCAAATACCACACATCCACAGGTTCTCCTTTATCTGTTCCACAGGTAACATCCTCAAAAAACTCAACAGTTTTTTCAAACCTGTTTTTCTTTTCATAAATCTATGTTGACTCTGCCCAATCAAATCATTATTTTCTAACTGTCTACTTATCACATCCTTTATAATTGGCGTATTCTTCTCCATGCTGCTATTGTACGCTTTCTGTACTCAGATGGGCGAGTGCACCTGCACATCAGAGCTGACGACAAGCTGTTCAACTTGGCAAGACTGTGCGCCAAGACCAAAGTGGGTAAATTCCTAGTCTGTGAGTTGCTGTTTGCTGATGACGCTGTGCTGACATCCCATAATGAAGTTCACTTACAGCAGCTTGTATATCGGTTTTCCCTGGCCTGCAAGGAGTTTGGACTGACGATCAGCCTCAGGAAGATGAAAATTATGCGCCAGGATGTCGAGACTTCACCTTCCATCAACATCGACAACATCACTTTGGAGGTTGTCAACAGCTTCACATACCTTGGATCAACAATCACCAGCAATCTGTCCCTAGATACTGAAATCAGCACCAGGATTTCCAATGCTGCAGCTGTCATGTCAAAGTTGAGAATACAAGTGCAAACCGACAGCAAACTGACCATAAATACAAAGCTCTACGTGTACTCGGCTTGTGTTCTCAGCACCCTCCTTTATCGCAGAGAAGCATCAACAACTTATGCAAGCCAAGAAAAGCAGCTGAACAGCTTCCACCTCCACTGCCTCAGATGGATATTGGGCATCTCCTGGCAGGACAGAGTGCCGAATGCGGAAGTACACCAGCGTGCAGGGATCCGCAGCATGTTTGCCCTCTTGAGTCAGTGGTGGCTCTGTTGACTGGGTCAAATGAATGACGGTCACATTGCCAAATACATGCTCTATGGTGAGCTTGCTGTCAGCACGAGACCAACAGGTCAGGGAAAAAAATCAAGTCATTTGGAGAGGTTTGAGTTAATTAAGGAGAGTGGGCATGGATTTATAAGTGGAAGTTCATGCTTGACAAATCTAACTGCATTTTGTGATAAACTATCTGAGAAAGTTGATGAATGGAATGCAGTGGGTGTTGTTTATTTTATAAAGTACCACTTGCAAACTCCACACAAGCAGTACTCAGAACTAAACCTGGGTCATTGGAGTTGTGAGATTGCAGTGCTCACCACTGCACCACCTTTTGAATGTGGATAGAATAAAAAGTGAGATTGGATGGACAGAAGCAGTCTGAAAAGATGGCTCAAACAAAAGGTGAAAACCCTGAAATGTTAACTCTGTTTCTCTCTCCACAGATGCTGCCCGAGGTGCTGAGCATTTCCTGCACTTTCTGTTTTTATTTCAGCTTTGCAGGATGTTGCTTTGATCAGAAAAAAATGGATGATCGGCTGTGGGTGCCAGTGAAATTCCACAGGAGGGAAAATAAACTTCACCGTCAGCGGCTCATTGGTTTAGGGGTATGATTCTTGCTTTGGGTGGATAAATAATTAACGTGTGAGAGTTCCTGAGTTCGAATCCTAAATGACCCTTTCTCTGTTGCTATTTTTAGTTGAAAGTCATCGATTGGTTTCAGCCTTCCAGAAAGCTGAATCGATTTCCATACTGAGCCTGCTTGAGGGCCGGGGAACTGGGTTCAAAGAGCTTGTCGACAACATTGAAATGAACAAAATATGCAAATCGTCAAGTAGGAAAATAAAGTTGCAGCAGTAACTAAAGGCGTGCTCAGGTCTGCAAATGAAACCTGACCCAAACTTGACAGCGCCACATCCCACCTGGTACGATTCCTTTCATTTTTTTCCCGTGCCCGAACCGACCACCAGAATGTTCAGTTAAACTTGCTTCCCTTTTTCACTTTTTCACTTGTGCAGATAAGCAACAAAAACTGTAACTGGACTTGAAAGGTTGTTTCAATGTACATTAAGATTCGAGCTACGTACCGGAGGTGATGAGCTGAAGATTGTTACCATAGAAGTTAGTGATTGTTAGGTCACTAGTTAAAGAGAAACTCATGGAGTTGTGCCCAGACAGGTTGTCCCACACTGTATTGATTAAAATATTGCCCGAAGGCTAGAAAATATCATTATACATTCCCTAGACTCCTGCTTTACAGGCTGAAATACTTGCTGCAAGTTTATAAAGAGAGCAGCTGAGATGCAGAGACCAGTAAGGTCTTGAGTGATTAATTATTATAAAATATACATTCTTATATTAAAGAGATTGTGCTCTACCTTCGATGGAATCGCTCACTGCAGACTAGTGCAGAGTGTTTCCCACCTTGACGTCCTGGCTGTCACTGGATCTTGAGTCCAGGCCTCTGGATTACTGGTTCAGTAATCTTTCAAATGTCTCCCTTGATTTAATATTTTAATCTGGTAAGTCAGATTTTACAAAAAAAAATTAACTTATTTAAGACTGCTTCGTATTTAGCAGTGTCAAATGAATAAAGAAATTAAAATATATTCAAAATTATATATCAACTATTAAGTACTAATGCCGAGCTTTGTATATAAAACATGCCTCTTAATTTCATTAATTATCCATAAACACTGAGGCCACATTAAACTAAAAGCAGCGATTTATCAAGTCTGACACTAAATATATTCCAAATTCAGAGCATAATTCATTGTCTTTCCCCTTTAAATCTCTTAATTTGCATTACAAGCCTCCTTTGCTTTACAATCTTTATTCAATACAATATGTTTTGAGGCAGGCACAAGACGTCTTGCCAACCCCTAACGGGATGCAGTCAATTCATTTGCAAACTGTGCAATTAAAGAAAAGGTTGAAGTTGCTATTAATGCAGATTGAAGCTGTTCAAATGATTTTGTCACCAAGAATACAAAGCACGAAGGAAAACCAAAAAATAAACCAAAACATAAAAAGGTTAAATTTGTGTCAATGAAAAATAGAACTCATTAAAAACATCTTATTACACAACAGTGCAGCAACTGATTACATTGTAAATATTTCATTAAGATTAAAATGGCAAAGGCCTTCAACACCCCTAGAATCAGGAAAGGGCAAGAAAGGGCTAACTGGATAATTATGTCCCTGGGGCTGAGTTCTGCTACAATGTACACAAAAACTGTTTATTGAATAGTACACAGGAAGTTGAAATACCAAGCAGAGTCGGAAGTACACTTCAAAAGATCTGCGGTTTCCGGTGTTTCACCAACACAATTATAACACAAGGCATTTAGAGTGTTCGAGTGTGTCTGACCCAGCCCAGCCTGACCCGAGCCCGAATGCTGAACCCAAATGCTGAACCCGGAGGAGCGACCCAAACCCGACACATGTCATCGGGACCCTTCGGGTTAGGGTCAGGCAGGGAGCCATGTTCTAGCATTAACTGAGACCTAGCTCCAAAAGCAACAGTACTGTGTTCTGGTCTGGAATGGAATTCTTCTGTGTTTCTGTTTGGCTTGGATTGGAATTCTTCTGTGTTTCTGTTTGACTTGGATTTTCTTGTTTTTCACTTTGTCGATGCCTTTGAATAATTGTGGATCCTTCTTCAGGGTGTCTTCTTTCACCAGGTAGTTCTGACCTCTGATGATGTTGATCGTAATCAGCTTCAATTCGCTGATAGTTTTGGAACTGAGCAGATTTCCTTTGCTTGAGTCTATAACATGTAACTCAGTCTGACATGTGGACCCATGGGAGGATTTGAAAGCTGCCCTTGCATTGGAGCATACAGTTGCATCCATCCAAACAGAGGTAGAGTAGAAGTGACAGTTCAGTCTGTCGATCATGGGACGTTTAATCTCAGGGTTGTGAGTTTGAGTGCTATTTAGTTTTTCCCTTTTTTTAGGCTTCATTAGCAGAGATTACAAGGAGTGTTTGAAATGAAAGTCAACAACAGTATGAGCAAGTCTCACTTTCATTCGGGACTCTTAACTCTCTGCTGTGAATGATTGAACTTTATCTCATTTCATTTTCAGCTCGGGGTCAGTGCAGCTCGGTGGCACTTCTGGCTGTCTCCCACTTCACAATCCATCAGTACTGAGAAAGCAATGGGGAATATTACTCACATGTTGTGTTCTGTAACCTTTCGGAAACAATTGAATGTATGTATTTTCTTCCAAAACAAGGACACAAAGACATTAACAATGTGGGGCTGAAATAGCTCAGTTGGGGGAGTGTTAGATTGAAGATCTAAAGGCAATTTCAATTCTTTATGCGTCCCATGCTTTGGTTCTGATTTTCCAGTTGCACAATTTACTTTGAAATTATTTAACAAGCACCAGTGGATTGGATTTGAGAAACAACACAGAGTCTTTTGCAGCATAGAAGGTGGTCGTTTGGCCTATCACGTCCATGCTGGCTCTCCCCGGAGCAATCTAGTCAGTTCCACTCACCAGCTCGATCCCTTTCCTCCTGCAAGTTTCTTTCCTTCAAGTATCCATCCAATTTCCTTTTCAAATCATTGATTGTCTCTGCTTCCACCACCCACGGCATAAAAAGTTCCACCTCACCCAAGGATGTGAAATATTTATATCTTCTATATTTAGCTTATCCTCTATTTCAATGAGAAGAGACTGGCAGTCAACATGAAAGGCAACCCAAAAGTCCTTGAGCGGTATATAAGTAATAAGTGGGTAGTAAGAGGTGGAGTGGGACCTTATTAAGGACAAAGACGATAGTGTTTGCTGAGAGGTGCTGGGCAATGTTAATATACTTAATGAGTACTTTGTATCAGTGATCACTAAGGAAGTGGAATCTGACAAACTATCAGTCGAAGCGGAGAGAGTAGAGGCAATGGATAGGATACAGATTGAGAGAGGGAGGTACTAAAAAGACTGGCTATGTTTAGGGTATGTAAATCACCAGGTCCGGATGTCTTACATCCCAGGTTGCAAAAGGAAATGCTGATGCAGATAACGGAAGGGCTTGCTATAATCTTCCCTGGAAACAGGGGAGGGGCCAGAGGATTTAACAGTGGCAAATATGGCACCCTTATTCAAGAAAGGGTGTAAGGACAGTCCGGGTAACTACAGGCCAGTTAGATTAACAGTAGTGGTGGGTAAGGTTTTAGAAACAATAAACAGGGAAAAAATCAACAGTCACTTGGAGAGGTTTGAGTTAATTAAGGAGAGCGAGCATGAATTGAGAAATGGAAGTTTCATGCTTGACTAATCTAACTGCATTTTTTGATGAACTAACAGAGCAGGTTGATGAAGGGAATGCAGTGGATGTTGTTTATATGGATTTTATGAAAGTATTTGATAAGGTATCACATAAAAGGGTGGTTAACAAAATTGAGGTTCATGGAATAGGAGGATCAGTGTCCAATTTGATAGAAAATTGGTTTATGGATAGAAAACAGTGAGTCGTAGTAAATGGTTCTTTGTCAGACTGGAGGATAGTCGACAGTGGTGCTCCCCAGGGGTAAGTGCTAGAACCACTGCTTTTTTTGCTACAGATAAATGACTTGGATCTTGAAATATAGAGTAGAATCTCAAAATATGCCGATAACATCAAACCTGGATGAGTGGCAAACAGTGAGGATGATATGAACTGCTCGCAACAGGACAGTGATCGGCTAGCAGAATGGGCAGACGAGTGGCAGATGGAATTTAATAGTGACTGATGTGAGGTGATGTATTTTAGCAGAAGGAATAGGGAGAGGCAATAGATACGCAATGCTACAGTTGTGAAGAATGTGCAGGAGTAGAGGGACTTGGGTGCATGTCCATCAATCTTTGAAGTTGGCAGGACATATTGCGAGAGTGGTGAGCAAAGTAGATGGGATCTTGGGCTTTATAAATAGAAGCATTGAGTACAAAAGCAGGGGAATTATGCTGAAACTCATAAAGCTCTGGTTTGGCCCCAATTGGAGTGTTGCGTTCAGTTCTGCTCACCACACTTTAGAAAGAATGTGCGGATCTTTGAGAGGATGCAGAGGAGATTTACCAGAATGGTTCCAGGAATAGAGGATTATAGTTTCAAGGTTAGGCTGGAAAAGCTAGGGTTGTTCTGCCTGTATCAAAGGAGATTGAGGGGAGAATTGATAGAGGTGTATAAGGCTATGACAGTTTTAGATAAGTTGGCAAGGAAAAATTGTTCCCATTAACTATTGGTACAAGGACTAGGGGACACAGATTGAAGGTTTTGGACAAGAGATGCGGGGGGAATGTGCGGAAGAACCTTTTTACACAGTGATTGGTGATGATCTGAAACTCACTGCCCATGAGGGTGGAGGAAGTGGAAACAATCGATGATTACAAAAGGAATTTGGATGGGCACTTGAAGGAAATAAATTTACAGGGCTACGGGGATCGAGCAGACGAGTGGGACTGACTGGATCGCTCCCTGGAGAGCCGGCCAGGACTCGACGGGGCGAATGGCCTCCTTCTATACCACAAATGACTCAATGACTCGATGACTCTAAGTCACTCGCAGAGTCAAGACAACAGAGTGACGGATTTAACACAACATTATAAGTTATGTTTGTTTTGACAAAATGCAATAATAACTCGTCTCCACTCCTCGTGTTACTAAATCCCACACATTCACTATAATGTGAACAATTATTTCCTGTTGTGTCTCTCTCAGATTTGTAAACTTCACTGTATTGGAGTGAGGTGACATCTACTGGCAGGAAACAAGAACGGCAATTAAGCAGCAGAAACTCCACAGTCTGTCAGGGTTAAAGAAACATTGCAATGTGAGGAAATAGTGAAGGTGTTTGATTGGGTAGATGGAGACACGATTCCACTTGTGGTGGTGTCTGAAGCAAGGGTTCGAAATATGAAATTTTCATTCATAAAAGAAATGAGGAATTCATGAAAAATGTATTTACATAGTGAATGGTTCGAATGTGGATAGAATAGAAAGTGAGATTGGATGGACAGAAGCAGTCTGAAAGGATGCCTCAAACAAAAGGTGAACACCCTGAAACGTTAGCTGTGTTTCTCTCTCCACAGATGCTGCCAGAGCTGCTGAACATTTCCAACACTTTCTGTTATGATTTCAGCATTTACAGGATGTTGCTTTGATCTGAAAAAAACATGGAAGAACAGCTTTTCCACAGGAGCTAAAAAAACACATACTGTAAGTGGCTTGTTGGTTTAGGGGCATGATTCTCGCTTTGGGTGTACAATTGACAAACATGCGAGGGGTCTCGGGTTCAACTGCCCGACGAACCCATTTTCATTTGTGTTTTTAGTTGAAGGTCATTGATTGGTTGCAGCCTTAAAGAAAGCGGAATTGACTTTCATACGAAGCCTGTTTGACGACCAGAGAACTGGATTCAAAGAGCCTGTCGACAAAATTGAAATGAAGAAAATGTACAGATCACCAAGAGTGTGTATGAAGGTGGAGCAGTAACTGAGAGCTGGATGCAAAACAACACGACTAGTATCTGGTATGGAATGGATTCTTCTGTGTTTCTGTTGTTTGGTTTGGATTAACTCATCGATTTTCTTGTTTTACACTTTTTTGATATGTTTGAATAATTGTGGATCCATCTTCAGGGTATTTTCGTTCACCAGGTAGTTCTGACCTCTGATGATGTTGATCGTAATCAGCTTCAACTCACTGATAGTTTTGAAAGTGAGCAGATTTCCTTTGCTTGAGGCTACAACATGTCACTCAGACTGACATGTGGATCCATGGGAGGATTTGAAAGCCGCCCCTGCATTGGAGCATACAGTTGCATCCATCCAATAAGAGACTGAGTAGAAGTGACAGTTCAGTCAGTCGAACATGAGACTTTTAATCTCAGGGTTGTGAGTTTGAGTGCCATTCTGTTTTTCCCTTTTTTTAGGCTTCATTAGCAGAGAGTACAAGGAGTGTTTGACATGAAATTCAACAACAGTATGAGAAAGTCTCACTTTGATTCGGGAATCTTAACTCTCTGCAGCATCTCGCTGTGAAAGATTGAACTTTATCTCATTTCATTCTCAGCTCAGGGTCTGTGCGGCTCAGTGGGACTTCTGGCGGTCTCCCGCTTCACAATCCATCAGTGCTGAGAAAGCCATGGGGAATATTACTCACATGTTGTGTTCTGTAACCTTTCAGAAACAATTGAATGTATGTATTTTCTTCCAAAACATTCATTCTCAGTACTGGGAAAAATAGAGTATATGATTGACTGTTTCAGTAAGTGGGAAAAGTTAAAATATGTTGTGACCTGTGGAGAAATGGGATGAGAATAAATAGTGCCCTCCTCTGATTTCAATTGCACACACATCTGTGCTCTGGCTCTGTAGCTTAATTGGTTAAAACAATTACCTAACAAACAAGAAATCTTGAATTCAACTCCCAGCAGAGCCTTAATTCACAGTAGCAACATGCTTTAGAAGTTTCCTTACCTACGTTTACATCTGTGTCTTGTGAACTTCTACTCAGAATTCAAATTACATGTTGAGTTTCAGTCACAGAAAAATACAGCCTTTGTGAAGGATGTGAATTTGGAATGGCTGTTCCTCCTTCAGAAATTCAGTGCTGATACACCAAAGGCAACTCCTTTGACAGAAATTTGTTCACAGTTGCATTCAATCTGGAAAACAGCTAGACATTAATCTCACTGAAGGAAAGTGTGACCACGTTGTATGTTTCAGAGTGTTTGAGTCGATATGTATTGCTTTTAACCGAGACTGGGACATGACGCAAGAGGGAGGGTTGATCTGAGGTTTGGAATATTTGCCAGTCAGGAACAATACCATTTCTGATGGGATTGAGTTGATTTTCAACTGGCAGCTGTTACTGTTTCGATAAATCAAGTTCCCTCCACCCGTTTTCTTGGACAGACAGTGCAGTATAAGGATGTAATGGGTTAATGCTGAAGACAGTGGGATCAACCCCTCCCACTGTCAGAGTGATGATGTAACAGTCACATGAGATGAGGTTTGGGAGAAGAGAGAGCAGCAGCAAGGATGCTAGTTTAGGAGGCTTGATGACTGTGTATATAGTATTGTGTAAATTAGAAAAGAGTTCTTAGTTCTTTCAGCAGGAACTTTGTCCTGAAAATATCAAGAAACTCACAATTTTATTATTCAGGAGTTGGAACACAGGGATATTAACTCCAAGTGACAGTAGTGGTTTCATTTAACAAAAGAAAAGTAGAAAATAATATTGCTCATTGATTGAAATCCCCCAGTGAGGAGACAGTTAAACAGGTGATCTGTTGGGGCATCCTTCGATCCAAGGTTTCAGAAGCATTTAATCTCCCTTTTTGGTGAAATTCTCTGTTATTTGCATCTTTTTTTAATCCAACTTTGATGGGCGAGTGAAAAAACTGAAAAAAACTGAACTGTTCCATTTTTTCTTTTCTTCTTTCTTCCATCAGTTTCTCTTTTCTGTCCCAGATCAATATAATGATGAGAATCCCAATTTAATCTGCTGTTTTAATCATTCCAATCAAAATTCAACATTCCAATCAAATCGATTTGTTATTCCACAGTGTCTCTCCATGTGTTTTATTCTGTGTATTCTCTCACAGTCTGTTTGATGATCAATGTGACATCTCATTCTCTGTTCTGGTGAAGATCAGAAGCAGTGATATCTGTTTGCACCGCCCACCAAGTCGGCCTGAGGCTGTGCCTCACCGATCATGTGGAGTTAGGAACATAGGAGCAGGAGTCGGCCATTCAGCCCATCAAGTCTGTCCCGCCATTCAATATGATCATGGCTGATCATCCACTTCAATGCCCTTTTCCCCACACTTTCTTCATATTCCCTTATGTCATTTGCATTTAGAAATCTGTCAATCTCTGCTCTAAACATACTCAATGACTGAGCTTCCACAGCCCTCTGGGTAACAGAATTCCAAAGATTCACAACCCTCTGAGTAACAACATTTCTCCTCATCTCTGTCCTCAGTGGCTTCCCCCTTATTTTGAAATTGCGTCCCGTGGTTCTTGACTCCCCAACCAAGGAAAACATCTTAGCTGCATCTTATCACCTCTCATTCTTCAAAACTCTAGAGAATAGAGTCCCAGTTTCCCCAATCTTTCTTCATAGGACAGTCCCACCATCCCAGGAACAAGTCTGTTGAACCTTCGTTGCACTCCCTCTGTGGCAATAATATCCTTCCTAAGGGAAGGGGACTGAAACTGCACACAGTACTCCAAGTGCAGTCTAACCAAGGTTCTTAACAATTGAAGCAAGAATTCACGACTCCTGTACTCAAATCCTCTTGTGATAAAGCCTAACATACTATTAGCCTTCCTAATTGCTTGCTGCACCCGCATGTGAGCTGTCAGTGACTTATTGACATGGACACCCAGATCACCCTTATATTCTATACCTCAGCTAATAAAGGAAAGGATTCCATATACCTGCTGAACCACCTTATTGACCTGTACTGTGACCTTCAGGGATCTGTGGACATTCACTTCAACGTCCCTCACTTCCTCTACACCGTTCAGTGTTCTCCCATTAATTGTGTATACCTTTGCCTTTTTTGACGCCTGCTCTCGCTGTTCCCTGCTCTCCGAGGGAACTCTTGCTCCCTCTCCTGGGCTCTTTATGCTCCATTGTTCTCACTGTTTCCCGCTCTCTTGATGTATCAATATTTATTTGCCTTGTGTTTAATTTAAAATATGGATTAACTGTATTTTACAGTTGTAAGTTGTATTTGGTAGTCCTGTGTAAGTTGTGGATTGGTATTTAATATTTAGCTCTGTGAAAACGATTGTGAATGAAAATATAACTTTCAATCTTATACATGGGCTGGTCTGCAAGCTTCAAGTCCTTCATTTTGTAGTAATGGAATTGATACTGTATCTTTCAGTCTTAATCTCTGTGGGATTTTTGAACTGGTATGTAATACATGACTTGGTCTAACGTCTGATGTACATTATTGGGATTCATAGGATCATAGGAAATAGGGGCATTAGGCCATTCAGCCCATCGAGCCTGCTCCAATATTCAAACAGATCGTGACTGATCATCTACCTCTACGCCATTTTTCCCTGCTATCTCCATATCCCTTGATCTTGTTAGTATTTAGAAATCTATCGATTTCTATCTTGAATATGTTCAATGATTGAGCCTCCACAGCCCTCGGGGATAAAGAATTCCACAGATTTCCCACCCTCTGAGTAAAGAAATTCCTGCTCATCTCAGTCTCAAATGGCCTGCCCTTATTCTGAGACTGTGTCCCCTTGTTCTAGACTCACTAGACAGAGGAAACATCCTTTCCATATCTACCCTGTCACACCCTGTAAGAATTTTGTCTGTTTCAATGAGATCACCTCTCATTCTTCAAAACTCTCAAGAATTTAGGCCCAGTTTCTGCAGTCTCTCATCTTTCAACAATCCCACCATCCCAGGGGATTAGTCTGGTGAATCTCTGTTGCACTCCCTCTGTGACAAGTCTATCCTTCCTTAGATAAGGAAACCAAAGTTGCACAGAATACTCCAGGTGCGGTCTCAGCTAGACTTTATATAATTGAAGCAATACATCTTTACACATGTACTCAAATCCCTTTTCAATGAAGCCAACATACCATTTGCCTTCTTAATTGATTGCTGCACCTGCACACTAGCTTTTAGTGTCTCATGAACAAGGACACCCAGGTCGCTTTGGACATCAACACTTCCCAACCTCTCACCATTGAAGAAATACTCTGTCTTTCTGTTTATTCGACCAATGTGGAGAACTTCACACTTATTCACATTATATTCCATCTGCCATGTTCTTGCCCATTCACTTACCATGTCCAAATCCCCTTTGAATCCTCTTTGCATTCATTCTGTACCTTTCAATCATGTAAATTTTGTCTGTTCTATTTCAGATTTTATATTTAAAATGTGACCATGGTGACAGAGTTTATTCAGATCTGATAGTGGGTTTGTTTTTGGACTGCGATTGATGTATCCATCTTTCAGGTGAACTGAATTGGAGTGAAATGGAAACAAGTTCTGTCTCTCCTGCTGTTGTTTGACTGTTGGATTGAAAATGTGTCTCTCGACTTTGGGATCAGTGTATGTCGAGGAATCACCACATCCATTCAGGTTCCTTCATGTATTTTCCTGCAGGAATGAAAGAACTGGTGAGGTAGAAGATACAAAAGCGATCAATGTAATCGTCCCAATAATAATCATGATGAACAATCACAAAATGAAAACCAGGAACACAAACAGTGTCAGTGTCTGACTCCACTGCAGTACTGCAGTATTCAGCTTCTGTTTACCAGGTGTTTGCAGTGGATTTACAACAAGTTTGTGACATTCAGAAACAACACAAGCCCTGCACTGCTCAATGACTGGGACTGTCCGATAGAGCAGTGACCTTTGCACAGTCACATTTCTATTTCAACGGAAAACAAGCAGCCACTATTTAAAATATGCCTTTCACACTTCTCACCTGGTGTCTGCAATAAATGTTCTTTGTCTAACTGTCCACATCGTTATTTTGCGGCTATTTTCCCCCCACTGTTCACAATCCAACAAACAGTGAGAGACTGGAACTAAAGCAGGAAAATTCCCTCTCCTTTGGGTGGTGAAATTGTCAGTGATTTTCAATAGTGATTTCTTCCCATTGTGTCTCCCTGAGCCTGTACAGACACTGTCCGAGAATGAACTCTCCCTTCCCCGTGTCCCCGGCTCACTCCATGTTCCGGGAGCAGCTCCTGCTCCACAGTGTCTGTTACAAACACTCCCCGACTCCCCCTCAACTTCCCACCACTCAATGCTAATCTCTGAGCACATCTGCGGACACGCTCCCAAAGCAGTGGCTGCTGGAAGCAGATGCTGTTTGTTCCCTTCCCCCGGGACCGGGAAGTCTCCATTAGCAGCTGATTTAAAGCATCTTCCCCTGATTGAGTGAATGGCCTCACAGACTGGGTTGGGGAAGGATGCGCATGCGCTCCACTCCTCATTGTGACGTCTCACTGGGGGCGGGGTTATGTCACGCGTGCGCAGATCTTTGCAGCAATTCAGCATTCAAACATCAATGGGAACTTTCCCCATTTCACCCTCATCAAAGTCCCAAAGAAAGTGAAGAGGGGCTTGGGCTGGAGGGAGGGAGGTGCGGGGTAGGGGGAACCTAGAACCCAGAAAGCTGCCCACTTGCCCCATTTAGATGCTCAATTTGCGGTCATTCCCTGCAGGGGGTTTGTTATTATTGAGCCCCTCCTGGTAAAACAATCCGATAGAAAGAGGGGAGAAAGGAGGGTGCCGGTGTGTTTGCTGGGACCTTGCAGAATTCATTTCAGTAGCAAAAGTCCCGGGTTATATTAACCCGAATGAAACACGCTGTCAGTGAGAGGAAAACCGAACGGCCCTTTTCATCTTTTCATTGGAAACAAAGTAGAGCCGGAAGTGCGGCGAGCAGAGCAGACACACAAGCTCAATGACAGGAGAGCTCGGCCGTCCCTGAGTTTCAGCTCCCGGCTCTTACATTTCCTCATCCACACTGTCTTTACTGTGGATGTTCAGGGGTTCCTTGTCGGATCTGAGGACTGTATCCATTAAACATTCTGAGTCAGGAGATCCACACACTCTCTGTTATCAAGATTTATGGGCAGGAATGTTTCAAAACTTTGTCTATTAAATCATTGTATTATTCACAGAACTAATGAGGCAATCGGTTCATTATTCAGGCCTTGAACTTGGTTTGGGTAGACCGAAAACTGAGAGGTTCAGCACCTTTCCACTTCTTCACCAACATAACTAATTTTTTTGATGAAGTAACAGAAAAGGTTGATGAAGGGAAAGCAATGGATGTTGTCTATATGGATTTTAAGAAAGCGTTTGACAGACTACCACATAAAAGGCTGGGTAACAAAACTGAGGTTCCTGGAATAGGAGGGTCAGTATCTGCTTCGATTAAAAAATGGATGAAATATCAAGAAAAGCGAGTTGTGATATTTGGTTGTTTTTCAGAATGGAAGATGGTGAACAGTGATGTCCACAAGGGTCAGTGTCAGGACCACCATATATATAAATGACTTGAATATTGGAATCACAGAATCACAGAATTGTTACTGCACAGAAGGAGGCCATTTGGCCCATCGTGTCTGCACTGACTCTCCAAATGAGCAATTCACCTCATGTCACTTCCCCGTCTTCTCCCCATAATCCTGCACATTCTTCCTTTTCAGATAACAGTCTAATTCCCCTTTGAATTCTTCAATTGAACCTGCCTCCATCACATTCTCAGGCAGTTCATACTTTAACCACTCGCTGTGTGAAAAAGTTTTTCCTCATGTCGCTTTTGCTTCTTTTACCAATGACTTTAAATCTGTGCCCTCTCATTCTCGATCCTTTCACAAGTGGGAACAGTTTCTCCCTATCCACTCTGTCCACACCCCTCATCATTTTGAATATCACTATGAAATCTCCTCTTAGCCTTCTTTTCTCCAAGGGAAACAGTCCTAACTTCTCCAATCTATCTTCATAACTGAAATTCCTCATCCCTGGAACCATTCTCATGAATCTTTTCCATAATCTTTCCAATGCCTTCACATCTTTCATAAAGTGTGGCACCCAGAACTGGATGCAGTACTTCAGCTGAGTCTAGTGTCTCATACAAGTTCAACATGACCTCCTTGTTCTTGTACTCTATGCCTCTATTAGTAAAGCCGAGGATACTGTATGCTTCATTAACCACTCTCTCAACCAATGACATATAACCCCAGTCCCACTGCTCCTGCACCCCCTTTAGAATTGTACCCTTTATTCGATATTGTCACTCCATGTTCTTCCTACCGAAATGAATCAATTCACATTTCTCTGCATTGAACTTCACCTGTCATCTGTCCTCCCATTCCACCAACTTGTCTATGTCCTTTTGAAGTTCTACACTATCATCCTTACAGTTCACAATGCTTCCAATTTTCGTATCATCCATAAACTTTGAAATTCTGCCCTGTACACCAAGGTCTAGGTCATTAATGTATATCAGGAAAGGCAAGGGTCCCAACACTGACTCCTGGGGAACTCCACTACAAATCTTCCTCTCGCCGAAGAACATCCATTGATCACTACTCTTTGTTTCCTGTCACTCAGCCAATTCCATATCCATGTTACTACTGTCCCTTTTATTCCATGAGTTATAACTTTGCTCACAAGTCTGTTGTTTTGCATTGTATCAAACTTCTTTTGAAAGTCAATAAAAGCAAAATACTGCAGATGCTAGACATCTGAAATATAAACAAAAAGTTCTGGAAATACTCAGCAGGTCTGGCAGCATCTGTGGAGAGAGAAACAGAGTTAATGTTTCAGGTCAGTGACCATTCAGATGCTGCCAGACCTTTTGAAAGTCCATGTACACGACATCAACAGCATTGCCCTCATCAACCCTTTCTGTTACCTCATCAAAAAACTCCAGCAGGACAGTTAAACATGACTTTCCCTTAAGAAATCCATGCTGTCTTTCCTGAATTAACCCACATTTGTCCATGGGACTATTAATTTTGTCCTGAATTATTCTTTTGAGAAGTTTTCCCACCACCGAAATTGAACTGACTGGGGAGTGAGACGAGGTGAGTTGCTTTAGCAGAGAGCCAGCATGGGTTCGTCAGGCCGAATGGCCTCCTTCTGTGCTTTAGCCATTCTATGATTGTGTGGTTCTCGCAGCAACTGTTGGTGGAGAGGCAGTGATGCAGGAATGTGTTGACAGAAAGGGAAAAGTCTGGGCTGGTGTGTGTTTGCAGCATTTGCAGCTTGTGTTCGGGTTTGTGAATAAAGGTGATTTGGAAGCTGTGTTCCAAATTGAAGTTTTTATTGGAAGCAGGAAGTTGATGTCAATGAAGAATAAAATGTGTTAAGATGAAACATGGTGTGATTGTGGATAGCAGTAAATATAGTGCTGGTGAATTATTTGGGTGAATAAACTTCCACTGCGCCCTCTGCTGCAGGCTGCTGTTTATATCCAGCTGTGTATTAGTGCTGTGTGTTAACTAGATAAATGTTTGTTTCAACGCTGTTTATAAAGCAATAGCATTGCACTCAAACAGTCCCAGACATAGCAACACACGTACAAAAGCAAAATACTGCGGATGCTGGAAATCTGAAACATAAACAGAAAATGCTTGAAATAGTCAGCAGGTCTGGCAGCATCTGTGGAGAGAGAACAAAGTTAATGTGAGCTAAGGAAACAGACCTGAACTGTTAACTGTTTCTCTCTGCACAGATGCTGCCAGACCTACTGAGCATTTCCAGCATTTTCTGTTTTTATTGCAGCAACACCTTTGATCAGCAGTAGCGGTGATAGTGCGAGCCAGGGGGCAGCCGGGAAGGTACGTTTCACTATCAAGTACTTACCTGGCAATTCGGGGGACGCGGACACGGGGACTGCTGGGTAAGTGAACTTATATATTCGCGTAGTGGCTAAACCCGAAACACTACACGTGTAGTGTTTCCACCCATCCTCCTCCTCCAACCAAAAAAAAAGGACTCTTGTGTGGAGGGTTTGGTAAGGTAAGGTTTTCCTTTATATTTTTTTATTCTCTGTTGTCAATGTCGAGCAGAGGGGATGGAAGCTAGGGCAGTTGCATGCTCCTCTTGCAGGATGTGGGAGGTAAGAGTCACCACTTTTGTCCCTGCTGACTTCACCTGTGAGAAGTGCACCCAACTCCAGCTCCTCACAGACTGCGTTAGGGAACTGGAGCTGGAGCTGGATGAACTTCGGATCATGCGGGAGGCAGAGGGGATGATAGAGAGCAGTTATAGGGAAGTACTGACACCTAAGTCACAAGATAAAGGTAGCTGGGTGACCGTCAGGGGAGGGAAAGGGAATAGGCGCACAGTGCAGGGATCCCCTGTGGCCGTTCCCCTCAATAATAAGTATACCGTTTTGGATACAGTTGTGGGGGGGGGAACCTACCAGGGGAAAGCCACAGCGGCCAGGTCTCTGGCACTGAGCCTGGCTCTGCAGCTCAGAAGGGAAGGGTGGAGAATAGGAGAGTGATAGTGAGAGGAGATTCAATGGTTCGAGGAACAGACAGGAGATTCTGTGGTCGCGAGCGAGACTCCCGGATGGTATGTTGCCTCCTTGGTGCCAGGGTCATTGATGTCTCGGATCGAGTCTACAGGATTCTTAAAGGGGAGGGGGAGCAGCCAGAAGTCACGGTACATATCGGTACCAATGACATAGCTAGAAAAAGGGATGAGGACCTGAAAGGCGAATATAGGAGTTAGGTTGGAAGCTAAAAGGCAGGACGAGCAGAGCAGTAATGTCAGGATTGATACCGGTGCCACGTGCTAGTGAGGCTAGAAACAGAGAGCGAGTGCAGCTGAACACGTGGCTACAGAGCTGGTGTAGGAGGGAGGGCTTCAGTTATGTGGATCATTGGGATACCTTCTGGAGAAGGTGGGATCTGTACAAGAAGGACGGGTTGCATCTGAACTGGAGGGGCACCAATATCCTGGGTGGGAGGTTTGCTAGAGCTCTTTGCGAGGGTTTAAACTAGTTTGGCAGGGGGATGGGAACCGGAGCTATGGATAAGTGGATGGGGTAGCTGTTGATCAGGCAGATACCGAGTGCAGAGAGTCTGTGAGGAAGGTTAGACAGTTGACAGGGCAAAGTTGCAGCCAGTACGATGGGTTGAAGTGTGTCTATTTAAATGCAAGCAGTGTCAGGAATAAGGGTGATGAACTTAGAGCATGGATCAGTACTTCGAGCTACGATGTTGTGGCCATTATGGAGACTTGGAGATCACAGGGGCAGGAATGGATGTTGGATATTTCGGGGTTTAGATGTTTCAAAAGGAATAGGGAGGGAGGTAAAAGAGGTGGGGGAGTGGCATTGTTAATCAGGGATAGTATCACAGCTGCAGAAAGGGAGGTCATCGAGGAGGGTTTGTCTACTGAGTCATTATGGGTGGAAGTCAGAAACAGGAAAGGAGCAGTCACTTTATTGGGAGTTTTCTATAGACCCCCCAATAGCAACAGAGACACGGAGGAATAGATTGGGAGGCAGATTTTGGAAAGGTGCAGAAGTAACAGGGTTGTTGTCATGGGTGACTTCAACTTCCCTAATATTGATTGGAACCTCCTTAGTGCAAATAGTTTGGATGGAACAGTTTTTGTCAGGTGTGTCCAGGAAGGTTTCCTGACTCAATATGTAGATAAGCCGACTAGAGGGGAGGCTATGTTCGATTTGGTGATTGGCAACGAACCAGGCCAGGTGGCAGATCTCTCGGTGGGAGAGCATTTCGGTGATAGTGATCACAACTCCCTGACCTTTACTATAGTCATGGAGAGGGACAGGAGCGGACGGGATGGGAAAATATTTAATTGGGGGAGGGGGAATTACAATGCTATTAGGCAGGAACTGGGGTGCATAAATTGGGAACAGATGTTCTCAGGGAAATGCACAACAGAAATGTGGAGGTTGTTTAGGGAGCACTTGCTGCGACTGCTGGATAGGTTTGTCCTGATGAGGCAAGGAAGGGATGGTAGGGTGAAGGAACCTTGGATGACAAGAAATGTGGAACAGCTAGTCAAGAGGAAGAAGGAAGCTTACTTAAGGTTGAGGAAGCAAGGATCAGACAGGGCTCTAGAGGGTTACAAGGTAGCCAGGAAGGAACTGAAGAATGGACTTAGGAGACCTAGAAGGGGACATGAAAACGTCTTGGCGGGTAGGATTAAGGAAAATCCCAATGCGTTCTACAATTATGTGAGGAACAAGAGGATGGCCAGAGTGAGAGTAGGGCCGATCAGGGATAGTGGAGGGAACTTGTGCCTGGAGTCGGAGGAGGTAGGGGAGGTCCTAAATGAATACTTTGCTTCAGTATTCACTAGTGAGAGGGACCTGGTCGTTTGTGAGGACAGCGTGAAACAGGCTGATATGCTCGAACAGGTTGATGTTAAGAGGGAGGATGTGCTGGAAATTTTGAAAGACATGAGGACAGATAAGTCCCTGAGGCCAGACGGGATATACCCAAGGATATTAAGGGAAGCAAGGGAAGAGATTGCCGCGCCTTTGGCGATGATCTTTGCGTCCTCACTGTCCACTGGAGTAGTACCAGATGACTGGAGGGTGGCAAATGTTATTCCCTTGTTCAAGAAAGGGAATAGGGATAACCCTGGGAATTATAGACCAGTCAGTCTTACGTAGGTAGTGGGCATATTATTGGAGAGGATTCTGAGAGACAGGATTTATGATTAGTTGGAAAAGCATAGTTTGATTAGAGACAGTCAGCATGGCTTTGTGAGGGGCAGGTCATGCCTCACAAGCCTAATTGAATTCTTTGAAGATGTAACAAAACACATCGATGAAGGAAGAGCAGTGGATGTGGTGTATATGGATTTTAGCAAGGTGTTTGATAAGGTTCCCCATGGTCGGCTCATTCAGAAAGTAAGGAGGCATGGGATGCAGGGAAAGTTGGCTGTCTGGATACAGAATTGGCTGGCCCATAGAAGACAGAGGGTGGTAGTAGATGGAAAGTATTCAGCCTGGAGCTCGGTGACCAGTGGTGTTCCGCAGGGATCTGTTCTGGGACCTCTGCTCTTTGTGATTTTTCTAAATGACTTGGATGAGCAAGTGGAAGTCTGGGTTAGCAAGTTTGCCGATGACATGAAGGTTGCTGGAGTTGTGGATAGTGTGGAAGGCTGTTGTAGGTTGCAACGGGACATTGACAGGATGCAGAGCTGGGCTGAGAAAAGGCAGATGGAGTTCAACCTGGAAAAGTGTGAAGTGATTCATTTTGGAAGGTCGAATTTGAATGCAGAATACAGGCTAAAAGACAGGATTCTTGGTAGTGTGGAGGAACGGAGGGATCTTGGGGCCCATGTCCATAGATCGCTCAAAGTTGCCACCCAAGTTGATAGGGTTGTTCCGAAGACGCAAGGTGTGTTGGCTTTCATTAACAGGGGGATTGAGTTTAAGAGCCGCGAGGTTATGTTGCAGCTCTATAAAGCCCTGGTTAGACCACACTTGCAATATTGTGTTCAGTTCTGGTCGTCTCATTATAGGAAGGATGTGGAAGCTTTAGAGAGGGTGCAGAGGAGATTTATCAGGATGCTGCCTGGACTGGAGGGCATGTCTTACGAAGAAAGATTGAGGGAGCTGGGGCTTTTCTCATTGGAATGAAGAAGGATGAGAGGTGACTTGATAGAGGGGTACAAGATGATGAGAGGCATAGATCGAGTGGATAGCCAGAGACTTTTTCCCAGGGTGGAAAGGGCTATCACCAGGGGGCATAATTTTAAGGTGATGGAGGAAGGTTTCGGGGAGATGTCAGAGGTAGGTTCTTTGCACAGAGAGTGGTGGGTGCGTGGAATGCACTGCCAGCGGTGGTGGTCGAAGCAGATACATTAGGGACATTTAAGCGTCTCTTGGATAGGTACATGGATGATAGTAGAATGAAGGGTATGTAGGTAGTTTAGATCTTAGAGTAGGTTAAAGGTTCGGCACAACATCGTGGGCCGAAGGGCCTGTACTGTGCTGTACTGTTCTATGTTCTATGTTCCATAACACAGGTGTTGGGAGGCTCAGCCTGGCTACGCAATGTTACAAGGATGCTGAGTGACACCATCGACAACGGGACAGAGAGAAAAACACACAGAAAAGTAATAGACTGTGAGGAAATAAAAGTGAGGAAAGGAGAGAGACAGACAACGAAACTGAGATGGAGAAACAAGGCATTTGCATGAATGTGTTCTCCCTGTTGTGTAACGGTATTTCCTGTTGTGTAAATATGTTTTCTGTTGTGTAAAGATGTACCCTGTTGTTGTGTAAAGGTTTTCCCTGTCATTGTTTTATTTTCTGTTACTGACCGTCTCCTCACTGTGACCATTTGTCCTGGTTTTATTGTGGCCAACATCACCATCTGGTGCTGGAGACGAGGCTCTGCAGGAAGGGGTTGACAAAGTGGGAGAGACTCGGCTGGTCCGTGTTTGCAGTTTGTGTTCGTGTGAGTAAAAGTGATTTGTTACTGATTGATGTGTTCACTAGAAGGAAAAAGCTGATTTCAATCGAGCGCATCTTGTTATTATGGGGAAACAGTTGAAGTTTTGAAAGTAAGCTGTTTGTGTTATCACCAAACATAAATGGCAGAGAATGGTTTCGATCCATCAACCTCTAGGTTATGGGCCCAGCACGCTTCCGCTGCACCACTCCGCTAGCTGCCGTTTCAAATTTAAGCTGCCCATTAGTGAAATATGTTCTTTTCCCCAATTTTTTATAAAAATAGGATTGCAGTCGGATTTCTCAAGAATCCCGGACTCAGCAACACACGTGCTGACTGACTCACCCTCACTGCACAATGACACAAGGACACTGAGTAACAGCACCGACAATGAGGCAGGCAGAGAAAGACACACAGAAAACCAGGAAGAGAATATCAGGGCCCAGAAAGGAACAGACAGAGAAAGACACACAGAAAACCAGGAAGAGATTATCAGGACCCAGAAAGGAACAGACAGAGAAAGACACACAGAAAACCAGGAAGAGATTATCAGGAACCAGAAAGGAACGGACAGAGAAAGACACACAGAAAACCGGGTCGAGATCATTCGGACCCAGAAAGGAACAGACAGAGAAAGACACACAGAAAACCAGGAAGAGATTATCAGGACCCAGAAAGGAACAGACAGAGAAAGACACACAGAAAACCAGGAAGAGATTATCAGGACCCAGAAGGGAACAGACAGAGAAAGGTACTGAGCAAACCAGCAAGAGACAGCGAAAGACCAATGATTTATGTAATTGTGTTCTCTGTTGTGTAAAGATGTTCCCTGTGTTCTTTTAAAATATTTCCTGCTGTGTAATATGTTCTCTGTTGTGTTACTGTATTCGCTGTTGTGTAAAGATGTTCTCTGTTATTGTGTAAAATGGTTCCCTGTTGGGTAAAGATCTTCTCAGTTGTGTAAATATGATCCGTCTTGTGTAAAAGTGTTCCCGGTTGTTTAAATATGTTCCCTGCTCTGTAATGTAGAGCTGAGTCTGCACTAATGGAATTGCTACAGTATCTTCCAGTCTGATACTGGATGAGGGCTGGAATGTGATCCAAAGCACAGTCTATACAAATTGAATTGCTCTTGTATCTTTTAGTTTCACAATCCGGGGGAGTTTTAAACTGAATTCTCAGTTTGTATCTCAGGTTATGCTCTCTTTCAGATTCTCTCAATCTGATATTACACTTGAGATTTAGACTTAAGAAAGGATGCACTGGCATTGGAGGAGTTCAAAAGCGATTCACTCAGCTGATTCCTGGGATGAAGGGGTTGACTTATGAAGAACGGCAAAACAGGTTATTCATTCGTGTTTAGAAGAATGAGGGGTGATCTTTTTGAAACGTACAAGATTCTGAGGGGGCTTAACAGGGTGAAGAAGGGTCTCTGACCTGAAACATTAACTCTGCTTCTTTCTTCACAGATGTTGCCAGACCTGCTGAGTATTTCCAGCATTTCTTGTTTTTATTAACAGGGTAGATGTTGAGAAGATGTTTCCACTAGTGGGGGAATCTCAAACTAGGCGACATAGTTACAGAATAAGGGGACACTCATTTAACACTGAGATGCAAAGGAATTTCTTCTCTCAGAGGGTAGTGAATGTCTGGAATTATGTACCCCAGACAGTATTGGAGGCTAAATCACTGAAAGTATTTAAAGAGGATGTAAATAGATTTTTGAAATATTGGAGAGTTGAGGGCTTTGAAGAGCTGGCATGAAAGAGGAGTTGAGGTCTGGGGCAGATCAGCCATGATCTTACTGAATGGCGGGGCAGGCTTGAGGGGCCGAATGGCCTACTCCTGCTCCTATTTCTTCTGTTCTTATGTTATGTTATATCTAATGTATATGTCAGGATGCACTATGGGAATTAATACTGAAATTTATAAACTCATAATGTGTGTAAATATTGGGCTGATATTTCACTTGAATCTCAGAGTACATTATTGTGGTTAATTCTGTAAGTTTGAAAAGGGAACTCTGTGCCATAATGAAAACAAGAAATGCTGGAAATACTCAGCAGGTCTGGCAGCATCTGTACAGAGAGAAGCAAAGTTAACGTTTCAGTTCAGTGACCTTTCAGATGCTGCCAGACCTTTTGAAAGTCCATGTACACCACATCAACAGCATTGCCCTCATCATCCCTCTCTGTTACCTCATCAAAAAACTCCCGCAGGACAGTTAAACATGATTTTCCCTTAAGAAATCCATGCTGGCTTTCTTGAATTAACCCACATTTGTCCATGGGACTATTAATTTTGTCCCGAATTATTCTTTCGAGAAGTTTTCTCACCTCCAAAATTGAACTGACTGGGGAGTGAAATGAGGTGAGTTGCTCTAACAGAGAGCCAGCACGGGTTCGACGGGCCGAATGGCCTCCTTCTGTGCTGTAGCCATTCTATGATTGTATGATTCTAGCAACAACTGTTGGTGGAGAGGCAGTGATGCAGGAATGGGTTGACAGAAAGGGGAAAGTCTGGACTGGTGTGTGTTTGGGTTTGTGAATAAAGGTGATTTGGAAGCTATGTTCCAAATTGAAGTGTTTACTGGAAGGAAGAAGTTGATGTAAATAAAGAGTAAAACGTGTTAAGATGAAGTGTGGTGTCATTGGGGACAGCAGTAAATATAGTGTTGGTGAATTATTTGTGTTAATAAACTTCCAGTGCGCCCTCTGCTGCAGACTGCTGTTTATATCCAGCTGTGTATTAGTGCTGTGTGTTAGCGAGATAAATGTTTGTTTCAACGCTGTTTATAAAGCAATAGCATTGCACTCAAACAGTCCCAGACATAGCAACACACGTACAAAAGCAAAATACTGCAGATGCTGGAAATCTGAAACATAAACAGAAAATGCTTGAAATAGTCAGCAGGTCTGGCAGCATCTGTGGAGAAAGAAACAAAGTTAATGTGAGCTAAGGAAACAGATCTGAACTGTTAACTGTTTCTCTCTGCACAGATGCTGCCAGACCAGCTGAGCATTTTCAGCATTTTCTGACTTTATTACAGCAACACAGGTGTTGGGAGGCTCAGCCTGGCTACACAATGTTACAAGGACGCTGAGTAACACCATCGACAACGGGACAGAGAGAAAAACACAGAGAAAACCAATAGACTGTGAGGAAGCAAAAGTGAGGAACAGAGAGAGAGACAACGAGACTGAGATGGAGAAACAAGGCATTTGTATGATTGTATTCTCCCTGTTGTCTAAAGGTATTTCCTGTTTAGTAAATATGTTTTCTGTTGTGTAAAGATGTACCCTGTTGTTGTGCAAAGGTTTTCCCTGTTATTGTTTTATTTTCTGTTACTGACCGTCTCCTCACTGTGACCATTTGTCCTGGTTTTATTGTGGCCAACATCACCATCTGGTGGTGGAGAGGAGGCTCTGCAGGAAGGGGTTGACAAAGTGGGAGAGACTCGGCTGGTCCGTGTTTGCAGCTTGTGTTCGTGTGAGCAAAAGTGATTTGTTACTGATTGATGTGTTCACTGGAAGGAAGAAGCTGATTGCAATTGAGTGCCTTTGGAAGCATCTTGTTATTGTGGGTAAATACTTGATGCTTAAAAAGTGAACTGTTTGTATTGCTACCAAACATAAATAGCAGAGAACGGTTTCGATCCATTGACCTCTGGGTTGAGGGCCCAGCACGCTTCCGCTGCGCCACTCTGCTAACTACTATTTTCAATTTTAGCTGCCCGTTAGTGAAATATGTTGATTTCCCCAATGTTTTTCCAAAAATAGGATTGTCGTCGGATTTCTCAAGAATCCCGGACTCAGCAACACACGTGCTGACAGACTCACCCTCACTGCACAATGACACAAGGACACTGAGTAACAGCACTGACAATGAGGCAGGCAGAGAAAGACACACAGAAAACCAGGAAGAGATTATCAGCACCCAGAAAGGAACAGACAGAGAAAGGTACTGAGCAAACCAGCAAGTAACAGCGAAAGACTGATGAACACCACTTGGAGGGAGCACTGAGGGTGGCAAGGGTGCAGAATGTAGTCTGGCTGGGGTATTTCAATGTCCATCACCATGAGTGGCTCGGTAGCACCACTACTGACCATGCTGGCCGAGTCCTAAAGGACATAGCTGCTCGATTGGGTCTGCAGTAGGTGGTGAGGGAACGAACAAGAGGGAAAAATATACTTGACCTCATCCTCACCAATCTGCCTGCCGCAGATGCATCTGTCCATGACAGTATTGGTAGAAGTGACCACTGCACAGTCCTTGTGGAGATGATGTCCCGTCTTCACATTGAGGATACCCTCCATCGTGTTGTGTGCCACTACCACTGTGCTTAATGGGATAGATTTTGAACAGATCTAACAATGTATAACTGGGCATCCATGAGGTGCTGTGGACCATTACCAGCAGCAGAATTGTAGTCAACCACATTCTATAACCTCATGGCCCGGCATATTCCCCCACTCTAACATTACCAACAAGCTGGGGACCAACCCTAATTCAATGAAGAGTGCAGGAGGGCATGCCAGGAGCAGCACCAGGCATACCTTGAAATGAGGCGTCAGCCTGATGAAGCTACAGCCCAGGACTACTTTCATGCCAAACAGCAGAAGCAGCATATAATAGACAGGGCTAAGTGATCCCACAACCAACGGATCAGATCTACACCCTGCCACATCCAATGATGAATGGTGGTGGACAATTAAACAACCAACAGGAGGAGGTGGCTCCACTATTATCCCCAACCTCAATGATGGGGGAGCCCAGCACATCAGTGCAAAAGACAAGGATGAAGAATTTGAAACAATCTTCAGCCAGAAGTGCCGGGTTGAAGATCCATCTCGGCCTCCTTCTGAAGTCCCCAGCATCACAGATGCCAGTCTTCAGCCAATTCGATTCACTCAACTTGATATCAAGAAACGACTGAAGGCACTGGATACAGCAAAGGCTACGGGCCCTGACAATATTCCAGCAATGGTACTGAAGACCTGTGCTCCAGAACTTGCCGCGCCCCTAGCCAATCTGTTCCAGTACAGCTACAACACTGGCATCCACCCGGCAATGTGGAAAATTGCCCAGGTATGTCCTGTACACAAATAGCAGGACAAATCCAACCCAGCCAATTGCTGCCGCATCAGTCTACTCTCAATCATCAGTATAGTGATGGAAGATGTCATCGACTGTGCTATCAAGTGGCACTTGCTTTGCAATAACCTGTTCAATGACGCTCAATTGGGTTCCGCAAGGGCCATTCAGATCCTGACGTCATTACATCCTTTGTTCAAACAAGGACAAAAGAGCTGAACTCAAGAGGTGAGGTGAGAGTGTCTGCCCTTGACATCAAGGTAGCATTTGACTGAGTATGGCATCAAGGAGCCAGAGCAAAACTGGAGTCAATGGGAATCAAGAGGAAAACTCTGCACTGGTTGGAATCGTACCTGGCACAAAGGAAAATGGTTGTGATTGTTGGAGGTCAATCATCTCAGCTTCAGGACATTACTGCTGGAGTTCCTCAGGGTAGTATCCTCGGCTCAACCTTCTTCACTACTTCATCAGTGACCTTCCTTCAATCATAAGGTCAGAAGTGGGGATGTTCACTGATGATTGCAAAATTTAGCACCATTCGCGACTCCTCAGATACTGAAGCAGTCCATGTAGAAATGCAGCAAGACCTGGACAATATCCAGGCTTGGGCTGATAAGTGGCAAGTAACATTCGCGCCACACAAGTGCCAGGCAATGACCATCTCGAACAAGAGAGAATCTAACGATCTCCCATTGACATTCAATGGCATTACGATCGCTGAATCCCCCACTATCAACTTCCTGGGGGTTCCCATTGACCAGAAACTGAACTGGAGTAGCCTTATAAATAGTGTGACTACATGAGCTGGTCAGAAGGTACGAAGCATGCGGTGAGTAACTCACCTCCTGACTCCCCAAAGCCTGTCCACCATTTACAAGGCACAAGTCTGGAGTGTGATGGAATACTATCCACTTGCCCAGATGGGTGCAGCTCCAACAACATTCAAGAAGCTCGACACCATCCAGGACAAAGCAACATGCTTGATTGGCACCCCGTCCACAACATTCACTCCCTTCACCACTGACGTACAGTGGCAGCAGTGTGTACCATCTACAAGATGCACTGCAACAATGCACCAAGGCTACTCAGGCAGCACCTTCCAAACCTGCATCCTCTACTGCCTAGAAGGACAAGGGCAGCAGATGCATGGGAATACCACCACCTGAAAGTTCTCCTCCAAGCTACACATCATCCTGACTTGGAACTATATCGCCATTCCTTCACTGTCGCTGGGTTAAAATCCTGGAACTCCCTTCCTAATAGCACTGTGGGTGTACCTCCCCCACATGGACTGCAGTGGTTCAAGAAGGAAGCTCACCACCACCTTCTCATGGGCAATTAGGGATGGACAATAAATGCTGGCCTGGATGGCGACGTCCACATCCCATGAAACAAATAAATAAATACAATAACAGCTCATCTCAATTCCTAGTATTTCTAAATCACACCAGTCCAACAGAAGTGGAACAATTATTGCATGTTGTGATTGACGGTCTGGTCTGTAAACTGCACTGTATCACAGATTGCTGACATTTGCTAACTGGAAATGAGAACTGCAAAATCGGGACAGTAGTTCACATAGTCTGTCAGTGTGAAAGAATCAGGCAATGTGAGGTAATAGAATTTGTCTGTAAATGTTACACACATATTGCTTTATATTTTTATATTGAAAATAAAAGTAATCATTTCGTGAAAATAGTGACATGTTGTCCAAACTTTGGTAGCCAGTTGTTTTCGTCTTGCACTCAGCAGGGCAATCCACAAGAATACCAATTTAAAGGAAAACAACAACTTTCTTCTGTATGAGAAGAGAGTGCTGATTGGTGGGCAAGTGAACTCTGATTGGTCAAGGCATTGCCCTGTGGAATGAGCCAGTCAATGGCTGTCACTTATTTTGTTTAGCTGAAACTGGCACAATGTGTGTGCATGTTCTTTCTGTCTGCAAAGAACAGGGCCCTATGTATTAATATATGTAGCTTACAGTCCACACCAATGCACCACACTGCGAGCCCGACTGACAGTCTTAAATTGGTTGTCAGTGTAATTCTTAGCACACTGAGAATTATTTAGCAAATGTTGTCCTATTGTGGAATCACATCTCATGTTGGATACTGTGTTTTGGGTTTTGCAAGCACGGGTTGGTTGGGTAGGGCCCATTGCGAACAGCTGAAGGGACATGTTATTTGATACAATCCGCCAGTTTTGGGATGTACGGTCTAGAAACCTAGCATCACACTGGTATTGAAATTCATATATCACGTTACTTATTTGTGTGATAGGCAGGACATCTCTTTTGCTTGACAGCAGCATCCTGTTAGTGGTGAACACCACACTTGTTGCTCCTGCATAGTAACAGCAGGAAACAGCGAGCTTCACCTGTTACTCAAATACTGGGGATATATTACCCTTCCAGGGTAATTTGAGGGAGACTGGGCACTTTTCAGGGCTCAAAATGACGTCCTTCAGCCCGTTTATAAGTTTGTGTGATATACAGATAGAAATGATCTGATCAGTGTAGCCATTGTAATGCAGGATGTCTTTGATTCGCCCTATTTCAGCATCAAGCTTGCATGGTGAGCAAATGGCTCAGCCCTATTTATGAGGTTGCCGAAAAGACCAATCTTCTAGCGCGTGGATCTGTAATAATCCCAACGCGTGCATTGACCAGTGAAGGTAGGTTTGCGGTAGACCGTGGTAGAAAACCCCTTAGCAGATTTCTCAACTAGTACATCAAGGAAAGGGAGCTCATTTGACTGCTCCATTCCAAAGGTGAATTTGAGTCTAGGATGGAGCCCATGAAGACGTGCAAGGAAATTATTTCATGCAGCTGCGGATTCAAATATAGCAAATGTATCATCGACATATTGGAAATATGCAAGAGGTCGGAGGTTAGGTGTCATTCCCTTAAAAACAGGTTTGTCATGGAATCCAACAAAGATGTTTGTGAGAGCTGGGCCGAGAGGGGATCCCATGGCAACACCAGCGATACATGGTGTCAATAAAACTGAACTCAACTGTGCAAGTTGCCGAGTTCATAATTTCAATGAATACGGATTCACACAATGGTGACGGGTCTAGATCGCCATGATATAGCACTGCTGTGCAAATATCTATGGCTTCCTGAAGTGGTACATTGGTGAATAGGCTAGCAATGTCAAATGACACATGGACACGGCATTGCTATCGATATGCAAGTCCTGTATGGTCTTCACAAATGTGAAGGAATCCTTCACTGTGTATGTGGAGAACTAGCTCAAAAGCTGGTTGTAACAATTTGCCCAACCATTTGGCAAATTCATTTCAGGATACTATTTACATTACTTCAAATAAAGAAAACACAACGACACAAAGAACTGAGCACAACGCTGAAAGTTTCACAGCAAATAGTCAAATAGGAAAAGGATGAAATACAGAAAGAAAAAGCCTAAAATACTGAAAACACTCAGCCAGTCCAGAAACAACTGTGGAGAAGAGAAGCTCGGGTTAGTGGTCCAGTTCTGTGACCCTTCTATAGACCTGAAACATTGCTCCTCCCTTCCTCTCTCCACAGATACTGCTGGAACTGCTGAGTGTTTCCAGAATCTTCTGTTATTATTCAGGTTTCCAGTGTGTGCAGTAATTCTCTTTTTGAAAATAAAATATTCCCTGAGAGGAATGGAACTTTACATAAAAAATAGGAGTGGGCCATTCGGCCCATCGAAATAGCTCTGCCATTCAATAAGGTCACAGCTGATCTCCTACATCAACTCCATCTTACCACACTAGCATAGATCCCTTCATTCCCTTCGTATCCAAAAACCTATCGATCTCTCTCTTGGATATACCCAATGATTGAGCATCCACATCTCGAGAGTCACAGAGAGATACAGCACTGAAAAAGGCCCTTGGGACCACCGAGCCTGTGCCGACCAACAACGACCCATTTATACTAATCCTACATTCATCCCATATTCCCTACCACGTTCCCACCATTCTCCTACCACCTATCTACACTAGGGGCAATTTACAATGGTCAATTTACCTATCAACCTGCAAGTCTTTGGCTGTGGGAGGAAACTGGAGCACCCGGCGGAAACCCACGTGGTCACAGAGAGAACTTGAAAACTCTGCACAGGCAGTACCCTGAACAGAACCGAGGTCACAGGAGCTGTGAGGCTGCGGTGCTAACCACTGTGCGTCGAGAATTCCAAAGATTCACAATAGTTTGAGTGAAAATAAATTCTCCTCTTCTCAGTCCTAAATGATTGAGCCATTTATACTGAGACTGTGATCCCTAGTTCGAGATTCCCCAGCCAGAGGAAACATCCTCCCAGCATTTACCCTGTTAAATCCCTTAAGATTTTTAGGTGCCAGTAAGATTACCTCTCACTCTTCTAAATTCTGAGGAATATCGGCCTCGTCCACTCAATCTCTTCTCATAGGTCAATCCCCTCATCCCAGGAAGCAAACGAGTGACACTTTGCTACACTTCCTTTAAGGCAAGTATATCCTTCCTTAGATAAGGGGACCAAAACTGTACACAGTGCTCCAGGTGTGATCTCACCGATGCTCTGTCTAATTGCAGTCAAACTTCTTTATTCTTATAAAAACTCTTAACAATGTTGAACACAACTTTCAACTGCCCCATTAACACCTCTGCTCTAAGAAGAAGGACCCCAGCTTCACACACCCCAGACCCCTATTCTTTCCACATTAGCTGAATTCCTGCATCTCTGATACATTCTAGTAAATCTCCTCTGCACCCTCTCTAAGGCCTTGACATTCCTGCTAAAGTGTGGAGCATGGAATTAGACACAATGCTCTAGCTGAGGCCGATAACCAGTGAGATTTAGAAAGGTTCAGCCTCAATTCCTTGTCTGTGTCCCGTACTCCCATTTCTGGTTTCTGACTCAATGTCGGCTCTGAGCTGTTGTAACTTCCTGAATAAATATTTCCACCCAACAAAGCGCTCGGAATGTGAGAAGGGACAAAGTGAGTGACCAAGTACATCAACTTCAAGTAAAACTCCACCATGTAGTGAAAACACCCGAAACACAACGGCTCTTTTCAGAGCCACCTACAATCTCTCTGAAAAAGCTGCACCAACATCTCTCTAGAATTGGTTTATTTCATTGGTGTTAATGCTCAGTAACTCTCTGGAACTTTCTCACTGTCTTTGTGTTTTCTGTTTCAATCTGGTATGGAGATTCTGGGAAGATGAGTTTCACTGCCTGGGAGGATCTTTGTGGTTTTCCTGCAGAAACACAAAACAAAGTCTCTTTTCAGAGTCACCCACCGCCTCATAGGGACAGCAGTGACATGGGAACGGGAGCTGGGGTGTGTTTTATGCCGGAAATATCAGTTAATGATTTATGTTGTGCTCTCGTTATATTCCAATCTCTGAATTGAGCCTTTCCACCACACCAGGGTTATGGGGAGAGTTTTCATCGTTTCTTTTCCAAACGCACAGACGATGTGATAAAGTTGCTGATTTATGCAGATGGCGGATTCTCCCCTCACAGTGAAAAGTAACATCACACCTTCACATCTGCCCATTGTTTTATAATTGAATAATTAGTCAAATGGAATTATTTGTGATGTTATTTCCCCCGAGACGGTGTTTCCTGCAGTGAAATTGATCAGTTTCAGCTCAGTCATTCAGGGACCTGGAATTCCTGCAGTTTGAGCCCGCTGTCTCCCCAGCCCACTTCTGATTGGTCACCCTCTTCTCATAAAGTCAGTGACAGAACATGAGGAGGCCATTTACCCCATTCAGTCCATGTCGGGTTTCCAATCTGTTTCGTCCCCGACTCGATCCCCAAAGCCCTGCAGAATCCATTTGGGTCAAAATAACCATGGCAGGACACGAACCTGCAATCTTCTGATAACATCATGGAATATACCGAAGTCAGATGCCTTACCCATTAGGCCACACGGCCATTAGCTCACATGAATGATTCAATTAGAGAACCTCGATGCACAAAATACAAAAAATCATTGGTTGAACCTGTCAACCTGGCAGAATATTTGAATTTGTGAAAGCCGCCAATTTCACTTTGGAAAAGAAGCGATCGACTGGAAAAGTACATAAAAATCTATTTTCCCGTAGCGGTTTAAATAAACTTTTAAAACACAATTTTGCTTTTACCGACTCAAATTGCTGGTGCTATTTTATGAACAGCTTTATTTTGCCAATTGTTGTCAACTTCTCATCCGTAACTGACAGTAAAAGACTCCGTTCAGCAATCGTTCACACGACAAATAACTCAAACTCGGTGTGGAAGTAATAAATTACAGACTATTGGTAATTCCCCTTCACACAGGCTTCAGGGGGACAGTGAGGAGACACTGAAATAGTTGTTTCATCCTTTTAAAAGGTTCCCATTCTGTCCTGTTATTGACGTGTTGGAATCAGATTTGTATTTAACAAGATATTTCTGTGAAAACAAAATCCTCAACGGACCAGCTGGGAATCTGGGAATCACTGTAGTAAAATAAAAGGCTTTTGATTGAGAAGACGGGACCTTCTCACCAGCAGCCGGGTTACATTCCCCTCACATCCTTACACAGTGAGCAGCTCTTACCCTCGAGAAATAGACAGCAGCAGTTGGAAGTTCAGTAAAAGGATCGGTTCATTGAAACAAGTTTCTGAGTGACAGGTGGTGCTGAATATTAATACAAGAAGGTCCTGGAATGGGAAACAAGTGTCCAGAGTGGGCTCTGAAATCAGGACAGGGAAATGGCCAGCACTGATACAGATCATTTCATTATTACATTGATATCTGACTGTCTATAAGGAGAAGCGAGTTAAACACATGATGGTGAAAGGAATGGAAGATGACGCTGGTTGTTTTAGATGAAGAGGGATAGACAGAGGTGTGGGTACAGCAGACTTCAGACAGTAATCAGCCCTTTCAGATACTGTGGGTGCATCTGAAAAGAGCCTTTGGGATAGGGAAAAAAGCTCTTTGTTTAAAAACCCTCAAATAGCTACCTTGTAATTGGTCAGGTTACTAATGTTTTAGTTGGTGTAATTTATGAATAATTACTAATTAGAAAGTGCTGTTTGGACAGAGTGTAAAGCTGTGAGTTGATGTGTGAGGGACTTCACTGACTAGGGGAAGGAGGTGCTCTTTGGTCTCTTCACTTCTGCCTTTTCAGCCTCCATGGTACAGGGGAAGAAGCTGATCGGTGAGTAACTGGTAAATTATTCTACTTATTACACTTATTACACGAGCAATAATGAGTTTGTAAAGCTAAGTAATGGCAGGGCAGCTCGAAAAGTAAAAGTTCTAAATTGGGGGAAGGCAAATTTTACAAAACTGAGAGGTGATTTGGTGGATGTGGACTGGATACAACTACTTGAAGGAAACCCCAAGGATGTTTTATCGGTCCATTAAGAGCAAGAGGATAACTAAGGAAAGGGTATGGCCTATCAGAGATGTACAAGGGAACTTCTGTGTGGATCCAGAAGATGTGGGCGGGGTTCTTAATGAGTTTTTTGTCTGTGCCTTCACAAAGGAGAGTGATGATGCAGACATTGTCGGAAAAGAAGAGGAGTGCGAAATATTAGATACGATAAGCATAATGAGAGTGGAAGTACGAGAGGGTCTGACATCCTTGAAAATGAATAAATCACCAGGGCCAGATGGTTTGCATCTGAGGTTCTTAAATGAAGCCAAGGAGTAAATAGTGGATGCGCTGAGGATCATCTTCAAATCCTCACTGGATATGGGGGAGGTGCCGGAGGATTGGAGGTCTGCGAACGTTGTACTATTATTTTCAAAGGATGTGGTAAGTCTGACCTCAGTGGTGGGTTCAATTCTGGGTACTGCCTGTGTGGAGTATGCAAGTTCTCCCTGTGTCTGTGTGGGTTTCCTCTGGGTGCTCCAGTTTCCTCCCACATGCCAAAGACTTGCTGGTTGATAGGTTAATTGGCCATTATAAATTATCCCGAGGTAGGTGGTAGGGAAATATAGGGACAGGTGGGGATGTGGTAGGAATATGGAATTAGTGTAGGATTAGTATAACATGGATGGTTCCTGGTCGGCACACACTCGGGCAGGCCGAAGGGCCTGTTTCAGTGCTGTATCTCTTTAAAAAAACAATTAATTCTTTGGAATTAAATGTGGGAGCTATGATTGGGAAATTTACTGATGACACAAAAATTGGCCGTGCAATTGATAGTGAGGAGGATAGCTGTGGACTGAAGAATGATTTGAATGGATTAATTGAGTGGGCGGAAAAGTGGCAAATGGAATTCAATCTGGAGAAGTGTGAGGTAATGCATTTGGGGAGGGCAAACAAAGCAAGGGAATACACAATAAACGGGAAAATATTGAGAGGGGTAGAAGAAGTGAGAGACTCTGGAGTGCATGTCCACAGGTCCCTGAAAGTGACAGGATAGGGAGATAGAGTGGTGAAGAAGGCATATGGAATGCTTTCCTTTCTTGTCGACAAAAGCAGGGATGTAATGCGAGAACTGTTTAAAACGGTGGTTTGGCCACAGCTGGAGTATTGCGTACAGTTCTGGTCATCACATTGCAGAAAGGACATAATTGCTGTGGAGAGAGTACAGAGGAGATTTACAAGAATGATACTGTGGGTGGCTCTGAAAAGAACCTTTGGGTATTTGATAAAATCCTGGCAGATTGCCTTGGTTTTGGTGCCCGGAGCGCTGGTTTTCTTGGGCAGCAGCATGGCCTAGATATTCGGCAGCACCCAGCCCTGAGTGATGGTCACCCCTCCCAGCAGCTTGGTGAGCTCCTCGTCATTGAGGACGGCCATCTGTAGGTGTCTGAGGATGTTGCGGGTCTTCTTGTTGTCCTGGGCCGCGTTACTGGCCAACTCGAGGATTTCAGCGGTCAGATACTCGAGCACAGCAGCCAGATAGACCGGGGCTCCGGCACCCACACGCTCAGCATAGTTGCCCTTTCTCAGGAGCCTGTGTACACGGCCCACCGGGAACTGCAGACCAGCCCGGGAGGAGCGAGACTTGGCCTTGGACCAAGCTTTTCCGCCGGTCTTTCCTCTTCCAGACTTTTCTTTTCCAAAAATATACTTGAGGACATTCCGTGCAGACCACTGCCTGATGGATTGGTGGTCAAAGGTGTTTTTCCACGCAAACATTTCCACAAACGCAGAGTCCAACTGGATGGAGCGTTCCGTGGCAATGTGACCAGATCCATCCTTCGCAACACCGGGGTCAGATAGAACCTCAGCACGTAGTGACACTTGATGTTTGCATACTGGGGCTCTACGCACAGCTTGATGCAGCCACATACGAAGGTGGCCATCAGGTTGAGGGCGACGTTGAGTACATTTTTTCGCCTTTATCCAGAGGTTTGAACATCGTGTCCCTCTGGACCCTGTCCATTTTACGTCTTCATCTAAAGCGGGAATTGGCTCGGGTGATCGCCACAGCACAGGAGTGGGGTATGGGCCAGACCTGTGCCACTTACAGCAACAACGTGAGCACCTTGCACCTGATGACCAGGTTCTTACCCATAATAGAGAGAGATCGCTGCTCCCACTTGCTCAGTTTATGTTGTACCCTGGCTACTCGCTCCTCCCAGGTTTTGGTGCACGTCCCGGCCCTTACAAACCATATCCCCAGCACCTTCAGGTAGTCTGACCTGACGGTGAAGGGGACAAAGGATCGGTCAGCCCAGTTTCCAAGGAACATGGCCTCGCTTTTGCCATGGTTAACATTGGCTCCCGAATCCAGTTCGAACTGGTCGCAGATGCTCATCAGTCTGTGAATGGACAGCGGATCCGATCAGAATACTGCAACATCATCCATGGACAGGGAGGCTTTGACCTGAGTGACTCCACTGCCTGGGATTGTCACCCCTCTTATGCCCGCATCCTTCCAAATAGACTCAGCAAAGGGTTCGATACAGCAAACACACAAGGCAGGGGAAAGAGGAAAGCCCTGTCCGACTCCAGATTTGATTGGAAACTTTCTGATTCCCACCCAATTTTTTGGACTGTACTACTGATGTTTGTGTGGAGCAGTTTGATCCAATTGCAGATTCCCTCCCCAAACCCCATTTTGGAGAGCATATCCATCATGTATGTGTGCGATATCCTGTCAAAAGCCTTCTCCTGGTCCAGGCTGATGAGGCAGGTGTCCACCCTCCTGACCCGTACATCGGCGATCGTATCCCTGAGTAGCACGAGACTATCAGAGATCTTCCTACTGGGTACAGTACAGGTCTGGTCAGGGTGAATCACCAACTCCAGAGCAGACTTGACTCGATTGGCGATGACTTTGGACAGAATCTTAATACATTAAGCAGTGAGATGGGCCGCCAATTTCTGTTTTCTGCCCTCTCCCCCTTCTGCTTGTAGATGAGGGTGATGATGCCTTTCCTCATGGATTCTGACATGCTGCCGGCCAGGAGCGTACTCTCGTATACTTCCAGCAGGTCCGGGCTGACCCAGTACCACAGGGCCGAATACAACTCAACTGGTAAGCCGTCGCTTCCGGGAGTTTTCTTCGTCTCAAAAGACTTGATGGCCATTGTCAGCTTGTCCAGAGTTAGTGGTTTGTCCAGATTCTCCTGCATGCTGTCATCTAAGACCTCTGTGATAGATGATAGGAAGGACTGGGAGGACGTGCTGTCCTTAGACTTCACGTCGTGCAGCCCAGCATTCAAGGATTTGCTAATCCTTAGAATGTCAGACTGTGAAGTTGTGACCGAGCCATCCTCTTCCTTCAGGCTGCTGATCACAGAGCTCTTTGTGTGTACCTTTTGGAAGAAGAAACGCGAGCACGTCTCATCCTGCTCAATGGAGCGGACTCTGGACCGGAAGATGATCTCGGAGGCCTCCGTGGCAAAGAGCGAGGCCTGCTGGCTCTTCACCTCTTGGAGATCCTCCTTGACCTCGACCCCCATCGACTGCAGCCGGAGCAGATTTTGCATTCTTTTCTGGAGTTGGGACATTTCCCTTTGTCTCTCTCGCCCTCTGAACACCTTTGGAGATAAAGAACCTCTTGATATTCACCTTGATCGCTTCCCACCAGTGCACCGGATACTCAAAGAGGGTCTCACTGTTCTCCAACTTTTTCAATCTCTTTTGAGTTGCTCAATGTTCTCTGAGGTTAGCAGTGTAGCATTGAGCTTCCATGTCCCCCTGCCAACCCACTGGTCATCCTGTAAGTGACAGTCAACCAATAAGAGGCAGTGGTCGGAGAAGAACACCGGCTTGACGTTGGTGGATCTGACCTTGAAAGCAGGGGACACATACAGGAAGTCAATCCTGGAATGGGCAGACCCGTCCAATCTTGACCATGTGTATCGACGCTGCTCTCTGTCTGCAGGTTTGCTGAAGACATTGTGCAGTTTGGCATTTATTACTGTTTCATTTAAGAATCTGGGCGGAGCGTCCAGTTTTCTGTCGTCACTGCCAGATCGTCCAGCTGCATCAATGATGCAGTTGAAGTCACCTCCAAGAATGACCGGCCTGGATGTCGCCAGCAGCAGTGTGAGTTGCTGGAGGATGATCAGCCGCTCACTGTATTGGACCGGGGCATAGACGTTGCTTAACTGGAGCGGAGCATTGTTGTACATTACATCTGCTACGAGAAGGCGACCGCCCACCAGCATCTTAACTTCAGAGATGGTTAAATCGCCTCCTCACAGCAGAATCCCCAGGCCGGAGGAACAGGAATCATTTCCTCTGAACCAGATCGATGGCCCGTGGGATCACCATCGTGACCATTGCCTGTAAGTGCTGCGGTGCAGGATTCCACACTCCTGACAAAACAGTATGCCGGCTTTGACCTTTGCGAAGTCACCCAAGGTTGAAACACATCACGTGTTGGATTTAACACAATGCATGTTAATCGAAGCATTCTTTATATCCACTATAAAGTTGGGTGTTGCTTACCACACCAGGTGTCCTTGCTAGTCCCAGTCCTTGAGTATGTTCCTGCATACCCATAGTGTACGCAAGCTGTTTCACATTCGTTGAGCCCAGAAACCCCTCATGGTTATTCATGAGGGTTTTGTTCCACTGGGGTGACATCGGCAGGTGGGGGACGGGTCTTGTTGGCAGCAAGGCTTGGGTTGTCCTCTGCTGTTGGTGTCTTTCCCCTCGGTCCCTCCTCGAAGACATCACTGTTCCTGACTTCCGGAGCTGGAGTGCGCAGGACACTTTGCTGCTCTCGGTCTCCCGGAGCTGGGGTGCACTGAGCATCTCCTTGGGTTCCATGCTTTTGGTTTGGGGTGCGCTGGGCGTGTCACAGCTTCCAGTGCCCCGGAGCTGGGGGGCGTTATCTTCCAGCTCCTTTGAGTTCTGCTGCTTCTTTTGCAGGTGCCATCGTTCCGGCCCTTCCTCGTCCAGTGAGGAGGAGCTGCTGTAGTCTGTCTCAGACGGTAGCCTCCCCTTGCCACTGGTTTGGGTGGTGACCTGTTCTATTTTTGGAGCTTTTTTCTTTGTGGTCTTCCTTTGTACCACCTGCCACTGACCTGTTTGTCCATCTGCTGCCTCCTCCTCCATTAATTCTGTCTGTAGAGGAGGAGTTTCCAGGCATGGAGTAGGTGTTGGGTCACTGGTTGCAGCTGCCTCCCCTTTCTTCTCTTTCTCAGATCGACTTTCATCGCTGTGGGGAGGATTGCTTGTTTCCCTCCCAGAACCAGACATGTTCACCATTCCTTAACCCGGTCTTTCCTTGGTCCTTGCTGCCTGAGCATAACTGAGGCAGCGTTTGGGCAGGTTTTGTAGAGGTGGCCTGCCCCACCTCACAATTTGCAGTACTTACTCTGTTTACAGTCCTTGGTGTGATGGCCTTCCTTCTTGCAGTTCTTGCAGACGACTGTGCTGCAGTTAGCTGCCACGTGACCAGATTTGCCGCAGGTACGACAAACTCTGGGCTGCTCCGCATAGACCATGAAGCCTCGACTTCCCCCGAAAGCGAAGCTGGAGGGAGGATGGATGATGGCTCCGTTGGCATCGACCTTCAAGGTCACCTTGACCTGCCGCTAGCTGGTCCAATTCCCAAATGGTTCCTTGACATCAGTGCTGCCGCCGGCCACCTCAACATACCTGGTGAGGAAGGTGAGTTCATCCACGACAGGAACATGGGGGTTGTAGAGGTGGCTTCTCACCACCTGGTCACGTTGCGAATGGCAGTGTGAAGAGCGGCTCCATTGTGAGGATCGACAGCGGCGCCTGGTTTCCCTTCTCCTTGAACACCTTCAGGAACTTGATGCATCCGCCACGTACTTGAATGTCACGTCAAAATATCCACTGCTGGGGAAGTCCTGCAGGCAGAAGATGTTTACAGCTTGCAATCCACAGCAATCAATAAGGATTTTCTTAATGAAGAAGGTACGATCAACCGGTGCATCTCCTTCCTTATCCTTCACTGCCACCCGAACGGTGTTACACACTCCCTGGCCTGAAGTTACAGAATTGGTTTCGGCCATTTTACTCAAAAACTTACCTGAGACAGGATCATGGTCTCTCCCCTGCACCTCTTCCAGACATTTCCACAATCTCACAAATACTTTCACAAAGAGTGAGGAATTCCTCCCGCACTTCCCTGCTTTACCTGCTGGAGGAATGCAGTCCGGCTACTTCTGATTGGTTACTGTCTGCTGAATCTCATTGGCTGGTTCATGTCACCAATCAGGTAGCTGCTATTTCGCCGATCATCAAAGGGCAATGAGAAAATGGGGTGGTGAATGACAAATTGTCAGAGCTGAAATCCATTCTCAAATCTGAAAAGCCCGCCAAAATATTTGTAAAACAAGGAACAGCTGAAATATAATAAATATTATCGTCTAAAGAGTAAAATGTATTTCACTCTCTCCTGATATTGTGTTTCTCTTCATTGTCCGTCACAGATACCAGACTTAGTTTCCTTCCGGGAACAGAGCAGAGAGGAGCAGACCTGTGGGGAGAACACCGAGAGTGGAGCTGATAAATTATGCCCAAGGATCGCGGCCCAGTCACTTACCTTCCGGGAGTGGAGCAGACCTGTGTGGGAGAACGGAGGACATAGGTGATGTTTTAAATTATTTCTTTTCATCTGTGTTCACTATGGAGAAGGACAATGTAGGTGTAGTGATCAGGGAGGGGGATTGTGATATACTTGAACATATTAGCATTAAAAGGGAGGAAGTATTAACTGTTTTATTGGGCTTAAAAGTGGATAAATCCTCAGGCCCAGATGAGATGTATCCCAGGCTATTATGTGAGGCAAGGGAGGAAATAGCATGGACTCTGACACCAATTTTCAAATCCTCTCTGGCCACAGGAGAGGTTCCAGAAGATTGGAGGACAGCAAATGTGGTTCCTTTATTCAAGAAGGGTAGCAGGGATAAACCAGGTAATTACAGGCCGGTGAGTCTAACATCAGTGGTAGGGAAACTATATTGGGAAAAATTCTGAGGGACAGGATTAATCTCCACTTGGAGAGGCAGTGATTAATCAGGGATAGTCAGCATGGCTTTGTCAGGGGGAGCGCGTTTCTAACTAACCTGATTGAATTTTTCGAGGTGGTGACTAGATGTGTATTAGATTGGAGATACAGCACTGAAACAGGCCCTTCGGCCCACCGAGTCTGTGCCGAACATCAACCACCCATTTATACCAATCCTACACTAATCCCATATTCCTACCAAACATCCCCACCTGTCCCTATATTTCCCTACCACCTACCGAAACTAGTGACAATTTATAATGGTCAATTTACCTATCAACCTGCAAGTCTTTTTGGCTTGTGGGAGGAAACCGGAGCACCCGGAGAAAACCCACGCAGACACAGGGAGAACTTGCAAACTCCACACAGGCAGTACCCAGAATCGAACCCAGGTCCCTGGAGCTGTGAGGCTGCGGTGCTGGCCACTGCAGGGTCAAGCAGTTGATGTAGTCTCCATGGACGTCACGAAGGCTTTTCATAAAGTCCCACATGGGAGATTGGTTAAGAAGGTAAGAGCCCATGGGATACAGGCCAATTGGGCAAATTTGATTCAAAATTATCTGAGTGGCAGGAGGCAGAGGGTAATGGTCAAGGGTTGTTTTTGCGAGTGGAAGACAGTGACCAGGGATCGGTGCTGGGACCCTTGCTGTTTTTAGTGGACATTAATGATTTAGAAGTGAATACAGCAGGTATGATAAGTAAGTTTGCAGATGACATGAAAATTGGTTGTATCATAAATAATAAGGAGGAAAGCCTTCGATTACAGGACAATATAGATGGGCTGGTAAGATGGGCGGAGCAGTAGCAAATGGAATTCAATCCTGAGAAGTGTGAGGCCTTGCATTTTGGGAGGTCTAACAAGGCAAGGGAATATACAATGGATGGTAGGACACTAGGAAGTACAGAGGGTCAGACGGACCTTGGTGTACTTGTCATAGATCACTGAAGGCAGCAGCACAGCTCGATAAGCTGGCTAGGAAGGCATATGGGATAGTTGCCTTTATTAGCCGAGGCATATAATATAAGAGCAGGGAGGTTATGATGGAGCTGTATAAAATGCGAGTTAGGCCACAGCTGGAGTACTGTGTCCAGTTCTGGGCACCACACTATAGGAGGGATGTGATTGCCCCAGAGAGGGTACAGAGGAGATTCACCAGGATGTTGCCTGGGCTGGAGCATTTCAGCGATGAAGAGAGACTGAAAAGGCTAGGGTTGTTTTCCTTAGAGCAGAGAAGGCTGAGGGGGGACATGATTGAGGTATACAAAATTATGAGGAGCATTGATAGTTTAGATAGGAAGAAACTTTTTCCCTTAGCGGAGGGGTCAATAACGAGGGGGCATAGATTTAAGATAAGGGACAGGAGGTTTAGAGGGGATTTGAGGACATTTTCTTTCACTCAGAGGGTGGTTCGAATCTAGAAAACACTACCTGAAGAGGTGGTAGAGGCAGGGACCATCACAACATTTAAGAGGTATTTCAATGAGCACTTGAAATGCCATAGGATACAAGGCTACATCCCAAGTGCTGGAAAATGGGATTAGAATAGTTAGGTGCTTGATGGCCGGCACAGACACGATGGGATGAAGGGCCTGTTTCTGTGCTGTATAACTTTATGACTCTATGACTTGCTTTTAAAATCCGGTCTGTATTCGGGTTTATTGTCCCTTGGATTTGACACTGTCTGTAACGGGCGGGTATAAAGCCTCATTCACAGCATTCTGTGACGGGACACATTCCAGCTCAATCTGTGTAAAGAAAACACATCACAGATTATAGATTGATTCCTGGTGACAGGAGCTGCCAAGGGAGCTAAACCTGAGCCCAAACTTCTGGTGTAAGAAGTAAAAGTGACATTAAGGTTGTTACACTCCCAGCGGTTTACGGTTAATGAATTAATATTCCCCAATAAGTAAACAAACTGGTAAAAGAGAAATGAGTGACTGAAGACTGAGCCATTCCCTTTAAATCAGCTCTTACTGACCACAGTCTGGGAAGAGGCGGAACATGAACGGGTCAGACCAGAAAACGACAAAGGATTAGGGAGCAGTGTTCAGTTTAAATCACAAACAGTGAATCGGGAGACAAATATTCTGCTGGGTAGTGAAACTGCATTTCCCAGAAACTTACCACCGGATAGAAAAACGATTCAAAAATGGAATCACAATCCGCCGGAAAAATATTTAACATTAAAAGCCATAAATTCAAAATATCGTTCACCAACGAATTCATGATGCTCATGGCCCTGGAGGAGATGGTGGTGTTGGGGTGAACCTGCTTCATCACTTTGTTGATGTAGATGGAGTAACTCTCCTTCCTCGACTTTGACAACCCTTCCATTCCATTTTCCATACCATGTACATTTTACAGCAAACCCATATTTGGTGTATACAGCCCGAGGGGTTTCCCATGGATCCAGCCTCTCAGTTCATTTTGGTGGGAGGACCTTACACAGTGGTCTTTCCCCATTGAGACTTTGCAGCGGCTGCCCCAAGCTTTAGTGCGCCCCACAGCATGTAGTCCTGGACCTCGGAATGTGCCAGTCTGCAGCACTCGGTCGTGGACAACTCTTTCCACTGGAAGACGAGCAAGTTTCGAGCAGACCAAAGAGCGTCTTTCACTGAATTGATGGTCATTCAGCAGCAGTTAATGTCTATCTCGGTGTGTGTCCCTGGGAACAGCCCGTCGAACACAGACTCCTGTGTTCCAGAGCTGCTTGAAATGAACCTCGACAAAAACCACTGCATCTCTTTCCACACTCTTGGGCGGCACAGTGGTGCAGTAGTTGGCACCGCAGCCTCACAGCTCCAGCGACCCGGGTTCAATTCTGGGTACTGCCTGTGTGGAGTTTGCAAGTTCTCCCTGTGTCTGCGTGGGTTTCCTCCCACATGCCAAAGACTTGCAGGTTGATAGGTAAATTGGCCATCAGCAATTGCCCCTGGTATAGGTAGGTGGTCGGGAAATATATGGACAGGTGGGGATGTGGTAGGAATATGGAATTAGTGTCGGATTAGTAAAAATGGGTGATTGATGGTCGGCACAGACTCGGTGGGCCGAAGGGCCTGTTTCAGTGCTGCATCTCTAAACTATCTAAACTAAACACACGTGTTTTGCAAAGGCACATTCCAGAAGGAGGTGGGCAACTGTCCCTTCCCCGCCACAGCCACCTCAAGGGCAGCGTGTGGAGGCTGTGAGATTCTGGGCATGCAGGAAAGATCTGACAGGGAGGGCCCTTCTCACCACCAGCCAGGCTGCATCTTGGTGCTTATTTGAAAGTACTGGCGATGAGCTATGTTTCTATGTTCCTAACTTCACATGATCGGTGAGGCACAGCCTCAGGCCGACTTGGTGGGTGGTGCAAACGGATATCACTGCTTCTGATCTTCACCAGAACAGAGAGTGAGATGTAATGTTGTTCATAAAACAGACTGTGAGAGAATACAACAGAATAAAACACATGGAGAGACACCGTGGAATAACAAATCGATTTGATTGGAATGTTGAATTTTGATTGGAATGGATAAAACAGCAGAAACAGCAGATTAAATTGGGATTCTCATCATTATATTGATCTGGGACAGAAAAGAGAAACTGATTGAAAGAAGGAAGAAAACAAAGGATGGAATTGTTCACTTTTTCAGTTTTTTCACTCGACCGTCAAAGCTGGATAAAAAAGTTGCAAATAACAGAATTTCATCAAAAAGGGAGATTAAATGCTGTCAAAACCTTGGATCGAAGGATGGCCCAACAGATCACCTGTTTAACTGTCTCCTCACTGGGGGATTTCAATCAGTGAGTAATATTATTCTCTTCTTTTGTTAAATGAACCCAGTACTGTCACTTGGAGTTAATATCTGTGTTCCAACTCCTGAATAATAAAATTGTGAGTTTCTCGATATTTTCTGGACACACTTCCTGCTGAAAGGACTAAGAACTCTTTTCTAATTTACACAATACTAGATACGCACTCATCAAGCCTCCTAAACTAGCATCCTTGGTGCTGCTCTCTCTTCTCCCAAACCTCATGTCATGTGACATCATCACTCTGACAGTGGGAGGGGTTGTTCCCACTTTTTATTTTATTTTTTATTCAGAGATACAGCACTGAAACAGGCCCTTCGGCCCACCAAGTCTGTACCGACCACCAACCACCCATTTATACTAACCCTGCAATAATCCCATATTCCCTACCACCTACCTACACTGGGGGCAATTTACAATGACCTATTTATCTATCAACCTGCAAGTCTTGGGCTGTGGGAGGAAACCAGAGCACCCGGCAAAAACCCACACGGTCACAGGGAGAACTTGCAAACTCCA